>NW_026587556.1:8209104-8306141 GCF_907164565.1 Psammomys obesus
ATATATATATATATATATATATATATATATATATATATATATATATACATACACACACACAACCTGCTTATTCCATTTTTGTTTGTGTGTATATGGTTTCAAGGCTGACCTTTTCATATCAGGTAACCAAAGGGAATGATCCCAGGGCGAAGCTAATTCTCATTCTCTCATCTCTCACTAATTACCTGTGGTTCTTTGTTTATGAGCCAGACTCCTTAATATTTTCTCTCTTCCATTTAGTGTATCTACTATTACTGCCTATTCAGGTTTTGTTTATGTAGTCATATCTAGGAAAGACAATCTTAAAGCAGACCTTCTGGTATTCTGGCTCTTATAATCCTTCTCTTTCTTACTCAGTGTTCCTTGAACAATATCTACAGAAGCTATGCTATAGATGGGACTGGGCTCCCCAGATCCCTTCATTTCTGTACTGTGTCCACTTGTGTTTTTCTGTGATGGTCTTTGTTTGCTATAAAGGGAGGCTTCAGTGAAGGACATTAGGGCTCCAGGTAGGCCAAAATCTCAGCTAACATCAAGATTTTCCACAGTTATTTCTTAGACTTGTAAAACACCCATGGGATGTACCTGAAAAGTCAAAATGAAACAGAATCTCTCGCTCAGCCTCTACCTTGAGCTTCCCAAAGGCAATGTATGTCCTCATTCATTGCTTTGACTGTAAAGCAATTGTCAAAGGGGATGTAGCAACAATACCCTAAAGTGACAATGCACAGAATGAGCTCTGTGGCTGTAAGAAGTTGTGTTGGGGAAATCATTTTGCCTTCTGTGACTTTCTCATCTCTTCTTTAAAGCACTTGCACATGATAAACTTTTCTTCTGCTCTTAAAAATCTACAACCAAATGCTTTAAAATATAAGGGCTTTCAGATCCCTGTGGTGTGGTGAAATACCCATTTATGACTGTCTCAAGCCTGTGTTTACTAGGCAATTGGGATGACAGATTGCCATGGAGTAGATAACTCAGTAATGCCACAACTGTTCCAAAGCCATGAAGCTAGATGGCTGCCAGTCTGTGTGCCTGGTGTGATGCTCAGCTGCCTTCTCAAGCTTCAGGCCACACACTGCTGTCAATCCAAAGTCTACTCTGGGACATGTACATAGTCCTTAGCACAGTCAGGGTTAGAAAAAAATTTTCCACAGAACATGAGAACATTTAAGTGTTTTCAGCCCAGTCTTCTTTCATCTAGTCTCTGGCTGTGCCTGGCATCTTTCCTTCAGTTTTGTCATCCTAATCAAAAGCAACTTAGGAGGCATTCTGCTGCTCTTGTTTTGTTGTCAGTGTTTGGAGTCAGAGTCTCGGTGTGTAGGTTAGCTACTTGTGTAGCCCAAGCTATCCTCTTAACTTCAACCTTCTAGATTCCAGGGTTGCAGACATATGCCACAATTCCTGACTTGCAAAGGCATCCTTTTGAAACAATCTCAGAGCCAGAATTATGACAATATTGTCATGCTTGCTTTTCATGACTGAAGCTCAGGTTCAATACCAAACACTGTTAAATAAAGTATATATACATATATAAAACAACCTTGGGCTACATATTATGATTGCTAATCCACTACTTGCTTATGTCTCCATTTCTGAGCAAGCACAATATACAATACTTACCTTCCTTTAAATGCTACACCTGCTTCTAGTCATTTTGCAGGTAAAGCACTAATCAGAACTTTTAATGCTGCAATGTTTCATTGATGTGTAGTATGCCCCATTAGCAGCAACAAAAAATTCATTAACTTTGGCATCTCTGCAGAAGATGATTCTTCAAGGCATGGAGCTAAGTTTAATAGCCATTGCCATGGCTACAGTGCAGCAATTGATTGAATTGGACTAAAATCCATATGCTTAGGGTTTCTGATGGGAGGGAGAAAAGACAAGAGTAGCAGGTTGAAAACTTAGTGAAATTCAGATGAAGGTAGAAAAATTTAGCTGCTTAGGGTTTCTGAGGGAATTGAGGAAAGATAAGGGTAGCAGGCTTTAACCTTAGTGAAATTCAGAGGAAGGCGGAAAACTCCTTTAATTCTCTTTGGAAGGAAATGCATGAATGTGCGAACCAGATTTGCAGTACTGGGTATCACTTTGGAAAAAAGAGATGCGGGCTTCTAAAACAGCACTCTTCCTTTGGTCTTGCCGGGGGGGGGGAGATTGTGGCGGGCAGTGTTTTAAATATCATTAGTGTAAAGAGGCATACCAACTGCTATCTTGGGTCAAAGTAACAGAATCTTCTCTATGGGATTCTATTGGTCTCTTCTAGACCTGAGCTACCTCTTGACTTTCTCTTTAAAATAGACCCTGAGGAAAATATTTAGTCCTTAAGTTTAATTCTTCTAAATTTAAAAATTCATAAAATGCCAGGATTTTCAGCATACCAAGAGCTCTAGCTGGAGCCTCATTTAGGGACAGTCAGTAAAAGGCAGCAATGCTCTGTGGTTGGGACTCCCACTGCTTCTGTCCCTTTGCTACTTTCCTCTGTAATTTTACACAGTCGGCTCTAAAGAGAATTAGCAATCCACCTTCAGCCCTGACTCCAGCACTCCTTTCACTCTATCTCATTTCTTCATCTGGATAATGAGAACACAGAGCTTCGGGGCTTCCACCTTTGGGATGACATTAATCTTTAGCTGGCGAACATACTGTGAAATGTTCCGGTTTGTACTGCAATGGAGAAATGCAGCCAAAGATCAGTAGGCCTTTTGTACTTTCCCATTCTTTCCATAATGTTCTAAACAGTGAAACCTAGAAGATAATTGTCAAAAGTAATGTAGAAAAGTTCTACTCAACTATTCTGATTTCATTCTATTGCTGGGATAAACACCATGACCAAAGCAACTTGAGAAAGAAAAGGATTTTTTTTTGACTCAAATTTCCATATCATAGTGTATCAGTGAGGAAAGTTAGAGCTGGAACTAAAGGCAGAAACCATGAAGGAACACTGCTTGCTGTCCTACTTGTTCAACCTATGCTTAGCTACCTTTCTTATACAGTCTAGGACCACCTGTTTAGGGAATGGAACTGCCCACAGTAGACTCATCTCTCCTTCATCAAGCCAATGCCTCCACAGACATGCCAACTGGCCAATCGATCTAGGAAATTATTTACTTGTGATTTCCCTTTAAGCTGTGTCACATTGACAATTAAAACTAACTGGGACACCAACTAACCTCTTCTTGAATTCTGAATTAGTTGCAAAATATGCTGTTGATTAGGAGAGATATGTCTTCATTAGTTCCCAAATAGTACATAAAGTAGGAAAAAGTTACTTAAAGAGTGGCATTCCTCTTTCCCATCTGCCATCTATGGTGGAGCCTCTGCCAAGATGCAGATTTTTGTGAAGACCCTTACGGGGAAGACCATCACGCTTGAGGTTGAATCCTCGGACACTATAGAAAATGTAAAGGCCAAGATCCAGGATAAGGAAAGAATATCTCCTGATCAGCAGAGACTGATCTTTGCTGGAAAGCAGCTGGAAGATGGCCGTACTTTGTCTGACTACAACATTCAAAAGGAGTCTACCCTTCATCTTGTTTTGAGACTCCATGGTGGTGCAAAGAAAAGGAAGAAGAAGTCTTACACCACTCCCAAGAAGAATAAGCATAAGAGGAAGAAGGTTAAGTTGGCTGTTCTGAAATACTATAAGGTGGATGAAAATGGCAAAATCAGTCGGCTTCGTCGAGAGTGTCCTTCTGATGAATGTGCTGCTGGAGTTTTCATGGTTAGCCACTTTGACAGACATTACTGTGACAAGTGTTGTCTCACTTACTGCTTCAACAAACCAGAAGATAAGTAGTTGTGTATGAGTTAATAAAAAGAAGGAACTGAAAAAAAAAAAAAAGAGTGTCATTCCAAGAGCATAAAGACACATACCAACCAGCTGCTTGAAAGCATACTTAGGCATCCTCTTCAAACATGGCTGGCTTGAGAACTAACACTAGGGTGACTGCAGGTGGTGCTCAAGTTCTAAGAATTACTGCAGACCTCCCTAATTTAGATGTTTAAACAATCTGGGATACTGATTGTTATGACAAAAAAAAAAAAAAGTTGGACAGATCCTTACAAACCCGTTTACTGTTTGAGCAGGTTACTTTCACGCTTGTCATCTCAGTTAACTTCTAGGAAACGGGAATAAGCTATAATAGAGCTGTTAAGAAAATATGCAACAAATACAAAACTTCTGTGACAGCACAGGGAGAGTGTTGCATTCATAGTAAATACAGTTCTTTTGCCCAAGTTACAGGATGAACATATTAGAAAAAAAATTGACAGCAGTAGCCCGTTTGTGCATCAGAATTATTCATTCGAATTGAATAAACTAGAAAGCCTAAATTTTCAGTCAATTATCTCTATAAAGCAAACATTAGGAATATTACCATATTCTGACACCAATATAAACTGTCCTGCAATTGTCAAAATGTATCATTTATCTAAAACCTGTAATATATACTTCTTATAGTCTTCACTTAACCATTTGTGTCATTTATGCCAGAAACAGTGTAAGTAAAATAAATGCATAAGTGAAAATGAGATGAAAAAAATTGAAAACACTAAAATGCCATAAAAAATAAAGTTAACTTTTATTAGTTCTTCTATTGTAATCCTCAGCATTGATGATGAAAGAGAATTTTGACAAAGAACATCAGATTTTCTGCATTGGTGATAAAAGAGAATTTTGACAAAGAACATCAAAGTTTCTATAATGCTATATTCTAGAAATGTCAACTATGACCAGGAGGCTGTTCCATGAGTGAAAGCATAGAGATAATTTAAGTCATAGCCAAGCCTACAAGACAAATGATGGTTGAGTTTGGAGGTGCCTTTCTACAATGCCCACACTTTGGCAGTATGCTGTTGGGATCATGCTTTCATACCTTTGACACACATTTGGGATAGTCAAAGTAGGTTATTGTATGTAACAGCTTGACAAATCCCTGCTTTGGTTGTGCTTTCTACTGCTGTGATAGACACCATGACCAAAAGTAAATAGAGGAAGAAAGGGATTATTTGACTTACACATCCCAATCACAGTCCATCACTGAGAGAAGCCGAGGTAGGACCTCGATAAGGACAGGAACATGGAGGCAGGAACTAAAGCGGGACCATAGAGGAATGCTGCTTACTAGCTTGTTTCCTACTACTTGCTCAGTCTGCTTTCTTATATAACCTAGACCTTCCACCTGGAATAGGCTGGGCACTTCTACATCAGTCCTTAATCAAGAAAATGCCTCACAGGCTTGCCTATGGACCAATCTGATGGAAACATTTTCTCAATCAAAGGTTCCTCTTTCAAGATAAGCCAGGCTTACGTCAATTTCACAAAAACATAAATAAATAAATCTATTCGAGAAAATGCCTTCCAGCTGTTGACCTGAAAGAGACATCTGGATGTCCCCAGATGAGATGCAAAATGGGACGGCAACAACAACAAAATGTCTCTAACACATAGAAACTGCTGAGGCTGAATTTGAAGTAATTAAACAAAATAGAAACAGTTCGAAAGCAGCAGCATAGGTCATACAAAGCAACACAGAAAAAGGAGAGTATTGCTTATGAGATAAAGTTTCACTTTAGAGAACAGATTGCAAAAGTATTCCTTAAAATCTAGGGAGAAAAATTTGAAACTATGATCTGATAATGAAATCCACGATGACATCACCAAGAAGAAGAATCATTGAGAGTCAGATGGAAAGGATGTAAGAATGGACTTTAAGGGAACAAAATGCAATATCAGAATTAGGATTAGAGGGCCAAGTGGTAAGGACCAGGGACAACTGTGTACAGAGTGATTAATGATAGGAGGACACACACAGGATCTCCCAGCATAGCAAAGGCTACAAATTGGAAGGCCAAAAGGAAAGATTCAACTCCTGGACCATCGCTGATCCTCAAGAAGGGCCTGGGCAGAGGTCTACAGCCTCAAGTCAAGGCATGCCATGTTGAATTGAAGTTTCCTAATTGAAAGAATTCTTTAGGGTGGATCATAAGAAATCACAATTATCAAGAAACATATTCTCTCAAGTGAATGTGTGTGATTTCATTTATGCAGTTAATATAGTCATTTGTAGTTTGACAATGAAGAAGACTGTTTAGAGAAAAAAAGGAGGGAATAAAGGAGATAGAACAGGAAGGCAAATATGGAAACATAGTCCAAGTAACAGTATACCTACGAAAAGTCTATGAAACCCATCACTCTGCACAATATATGCTAAGAAAACATCACACAAAGGCAAAAGTAATTGACAATAACATCTAAACATATTGTTAAATTTTTAATTCAAAGCTTAATTAATTATTTTTTTTAAAAACAAAGATTTAAAAGTTCTGCAAGAAAATAACAGAGAGGCCTGCTTCAGACTTACCCTTCTCAAAAGAAGGTCAGTAATTGTTAGAACAGCCCAGAGCTTCCATGTACTTTGTAGCATCTACTCCAAGCCAGTAACTGACAATTATGAAGGAAGCAAAGGACGTTATCAAATGCATAGCAATATATCTCCAGAAGAATCCTGAAACACTTTATAGAAATATATATCTACTTACTCTACATGAATTATATAAACATGAATAAATGAATGACTAACTTGTTAGCTGCTAGGTAGATAATTAAATGTTTGCTGTACAATTTTTTTCAGTTTTATATTTGAAAATTTTCATGATGAAATAGTATATAAAACCACTCACTCAATCGCACTAGAGATAGAGCAGTTTGATATTTAAATTGATGGTGTTTATAGTTGCTCACAAACCCAAGAGACCTTTCTCACAGTGTATATAGCATTAAAAACACTCAATGTTATGAGAACAGTTAAATAAATACAAAAATAATAAAAGTATTAAATGCCATTGATATAATTTTTAAATGAACGTGATCAATCTTTTTATTTATTTATTTATCTATTTATTTATTTATTATGTATACAATTTCTGCCACCATATACACCTGCATGCCAGAAGAGGGCACCAGATCTCATAGATGGTTGTGAGCCACCATGTGTTGCTGGGAATTGAACTCAGGACCTCTGGAAGAGCAGCCAGTGCTCTTAACCTCTGAGCCATTTTCTCCAGCCCATGTGATCAATTTTTAACTTAATAAATAAAGCTCCCAGTTGGAGTATCAGTCTCAGAAAAGACCTCTGTGCCGAGATTTTTGGTTCTGTTTCTCTCCTTGTGGAGCTCTTGTTCCCTCCAGGTCTTTCATCTCCTCATTCTTTCATAAGATTCCCTGCACTCTGCCCAAAGTTTGGCTATGAGTCTCAGCATCTGCTTTGATACCCTGCTGAATAGAGTCTTTCAGAGGCCCCCTGTGGTAGGTTCTTGTCCTGTTCCTTGTTTTCTCCCTCTTCTGATGTCCATCTTCTTTGCCTTTCTGAATGAGGATTGATCATCTTACCCAGGATCCTCCCTCTTGCTTAGCTTCTTTAGGTGTAGAGATTTTAGTATGTTTATCCTATGTTATATGTCTAATATCCACTTTTTACGTGAGTATATACCATGTGTGTCTTTCTGCTTCTGGGATACCTCACTCAGGATAATCTTTTCTAGATCCCACCATTTGCCTCCAAATTTCATGATTTCCTTGTTTTTAATTGCTGAGTAATTTTCCATTGTAATTGTAAATGTACCACAATTTCTGTATCCATTTCTCAACTGAGGGGCACTTGGGTTGTTTCCAGCTTTTGGCTATTACAAATAAAGCTGCTACAAACATGGTTGAGCAAATGTCCTTGTTGTATACTTGAGCCTCTTTTGGGTATATGCCTAGGAGTGGTATAGCTGGATCTTGAGGAAGCGCTATTCCTAATTGTCTGAGAAAGTGCCAGATTGATATCCAAAGTGGTTGTACCAGTTTACATTCCCACCAGCAATGGAGGAGGGTTCCCCCTTCTCCACATCCTCTCCAAAATGTGTTGTCACTTGAGTTTTTGATCTTAGCCATTCTGATGGGCATAAGGTGAAATATCAGGGTTGTTTTGATTTGCCTTTCCCTGATGACTAAGGATGTTGAGCATTTCTTTAAGTGTTTGTCTGCCATTTGATATTCCTCATATTCCTCTATTGAGAATTCTCTGTATAGTTCTGTACCCCATTTTTTTTAATTGGAGTACTTGATTTGTTGCCTTTTAACTTCCTGAGTTCTTTATATATTCTGGATATTAGCCCTCTGTCAGATATAAGGTTGGTGAAATCCTTTCCAAGTCTTTAGGCAGTCATTTTGTTCTGACAACAGTGTCCTTTGCTTTACAGAAGCTTTTCAGTTTCATGAAGAACCATCTATTGATTTTTTCATCTTAGAGCCTGTGCTGTTGGTGTTCTGTTCAGGAAGTTGTCTCCTGTGCCAATGAGTTCTAGGCTCTTCCCCACTTTTTCTTCTAACTGATTTAGTGTGTCTGGTTTTATGTTAAGGTCTTTGATCTGCTTGGACTTTAGTTTTGTGCAGGGTGATAAGTATGGATCTACTTACATTTTTTCTACATGTAGACATCCAGTTAGACCAGTGTCATTTGCTGAAGATGCTATCTTTTTTCCATTCTATAGTTTTGGCTTCTGTGTCAAAAATCAAGTATCTTTAAGTGTGTGGGTTTATTTCTGGGTCTTCTATTCAATTCAATTTATCCACCATTCTGTTTCTATGACAGTACCATGCAGTTTTTATTACTATTGCTCTGTAGTACAGCTTGAGATCAAGGATGGAGATTCCTCCAGATGATCTGTTGTTGTACAGGATTGCAAGGACCATGCATGGAGATAACCTAGAACCCCTGCTATCCTCTTTAAATCAGAATATATATATATATATATATATATATATATATATATATATATATATATTAGAATAAATCATAAAATGCATATATATATCAGAAATAATAAATCAGAAAGTGCATGTGCGTATGGTTTTACACACACACACAGACACACACACAAACTCACTCAAGAGTCCTATACTGAATTGCAGAAGAATCAAATTATCTGCAGTTGTCCACATCAACAACTGGTAAATAATTGGCAAGCTGCTCTTCAGGCATTGTTTGTAGTTAATGTAACTGAGCAAAGGAGTAAATGAACAAAAGAATGAGTGACATAGCTTCATTGATTACAAATTCTCCTGCCGCCCTCCATGCTAGGGGATCTCAGCCTTTGTAAACCTGGTCCCTCTTTCAAGACTTGATACCTCTGTGGTTGCTATCTTATATTCCCATAACAACCTCCAGGTTTTGCTAATATAGTTACTGGTATTTAAATGATTCTGATAGAAAGGTACTCTTTCTTTCAGTTCTTTCCTACAGGCTAAGTTCCTTCAGTGTGACAGAGATCATGTGAATTGTTGTGGCCCTGAGGCTGGAGTATTTGCCTGATGAGGATCAGACAATACAGAACAGTTAGACCAAGTCCCTGGTCTCCACCTGCTGGTGACTGGTGTCACAGCAGTGTTAGCATCAGAACAAGCTGATTCAGTCAACAGAGCCTGTTCAGATTACTAGCCAAAGAAGAGCTGTGACATGTATATATTGTGATAATAGAATAGGATACAGTCCACAGACAGAAATACAGACAGGGAATAATCATGTATAAGTTAATGATTCTGCTTACATCAGGTGAGTTCTAAAGTTACTTTTGATGTTTCTGAAGAAGTGGCTAAGTACTTAAGAGCGCTTGCTGTTTTTCTAGAGGACCCCAGGTCAGTTTCCCACACCCAGTTGGGTGCCTCATATCTACCTGTAATTGCAGCCATAGGAGATCTGATGCCCTTTTCAGACCTCGACAGAGACCTGCATGTATGTGCACATAAATACACGATCACATATATACATAAGCAAAATAAAACAAAATAAATCTTAAAAAACACAACAGAAAAAATTACCCTTGGTAATACCATCAATATGTCATAGAAAATTAATGTATTTTCTCTAAAGAAGTTAACATTAATTCACTTAAGACAGTACCAATTACTATGTGCTGCTCAGGACATGTATGTACAAAAGAATTTATGTAAGAACAGGTACATATTATGAAACAGAAATGCATGCTTTTTTCATCTATAAGAGTGTGTGTGCATGTGTGCGTGCGTGTGTGTGTGTGTGTGTGTGTGTGTGTGTGTGTGTGTGTGTAGGCTGGTTTGCCATTCTGTCTGCATGTGTTTAGAATCCATCTTGTTGAAAGCTATTGAAACCATTGGGTTGTTCATAGGTATGACTTTAGTCAAGACAGATGAAAAGCAAAAAGAACAGAATTATGACTAAACAGTTTGTCTTCCTCACTTGAGCCTGTGGGTCGCTTCATTCAGATCATTTGTATGAATAGTTCCTAGTGTGGGAGAAAACTTGCTTGGTCTTTAGCATCCTAGTGAAAGCCTATTTCTTTGCCTCTCCCCTTTTTTCTCCCCCTCCCTTCTTTTCTTTTATTACAATACCTAGCATTAAAACTAGAGCCTCAGCTGGGAGCAGTGTACCACTGAGCTCCATCCCAGTCTAAGATTATTGATTTCACCAACAATAAACCATTATTCTTCTCGAAATTAAGATGCCTTCCTAAGTTGTTGCTAATGTCACTTTTCCTGACAACAGTGACAATAACATCTATAGATCACTGTTTACTTAAAATGAGGGATGTGATTCTCCTAAATTCTTAATTTATTTTTGTTGTTGAAATTTCAGTCATTCACAAAACCACAGATTTATAACTCATTTCAGTATTTACCATCATTTAAAATTCATTTCAATTAAGCTACAATTCACACAAGAGGAGCACTTGTGTGAATTCAGGTGCTTCTAAAAACAAAGTAAGAATAAAGGAAATAAAGACACGAGCTGCACGTGCACCATTGCCCATTTTCTGTGAAGAACCAAATTCTCATAATAGGAGATTCTCACATGAGACATTGAGTGACATTTGATCACTTACCACGGGATGCAGAATCTGTATCATTGGTTGCTCTGGGAACAGTGAGCTCTGCTCACAATAAGCGGCTTCTGCTGCCCCTGACTACTGGGATTCTGACCGTGGCAAAGCAGCTCAGCGCCGGGGCCCTTAGCAGTGGGGTTGAGGCCTTGTGGAGGCTCTAGATGCATACAGTGACCGCTCTCTCCCTTACAGATCCCTCCAGGAACAGATGCTGATGAGACTGTGGGAACTACAGTGCCCACTGATGGGGAAGCAGAGGCAGAAAAGGCAGTCATTCCTGCTGAAGAAGGAGAAAGTCTAGAGGGATCCAAAATAGATGCTGAAGGCACTGAAGTTGCAAGCAGCCAAAGTCCTCAAACAGCAGAGCCTGAATCGGCTGCTACTCAGGTCAGTGTTTCTTGAGGGGCTTCTTTAGTGGGATCTTGTCCACTGGCCTGGGATGTAGCTGTCTGTGTGTGGAATGGATTTCCTATGCCTGTGGCTGAAACTTAGCAAAGGAGAAAGGAAGCTGCACTCATGACAGAGGAAAGGAATGAAGCACAGATGATGAGTGTCTTGGGGTTTCTATGCTGTGAAGAGACACCGTGACCATGGCTGCTCTTGTAAGGGAAAACATTCAGGGGTTTCGTCTATTACTATCGTGGTGGGAATCATGGTGGCATGCAGGCATAGTGCTGGAGAAGTTGCTGAGAGTTCTACATCCGGATCTACAGGCAGCAGGAAGAGACAGTGAGCCACTAGGCTTGGCTTGAGCTTCTGAAACCTCAAAGCCCCCCGCCCCCCCAGTAACACACTTCCTCCAACAAAGCCAAAACATTGCCATTCCCTATGAGTCTATGAGGGGTGGGGCATTTACATTCAGACCACCACAGTGAGAAAACCCGTAGTGGAGAGAGGAAGAAAGAGCGTGGTAAAATGATAGGGCTGTTAGAGTGAGAAATGCTCTGCCTCTTGCTTTCCCTTGCAGTATTCAAAGACAGCACATCCCAGGAGCCACAACTTGGGCAGTTATGAATAGTCATCACATAGTGTGACGCAGCATGAAGCCACCCCCTTCTAATTTCTTTTTTAGGATAGCGTCCTGCCCCCTCAGGACAGACCCTCTCTCTTTCAGCTTCCCACCACTCTGGATTGCTCATTGAAGCCTCCCGTCTTCCAGGAAGTGTGTCTGCTCAAGGACGTGGATAGGATCCCCAATATGGGTTTAGTACTCAGGAGAGACAGTGAGAAGGCCAGGACATGGGCCCATGTTCTGCAAACTTATGGGCTTCACTGTGGGTTAGTGAAATAGAGAAAGTGTGGGTGGCTGGGAGAAGACACTGACCCGTTAGCAAACACACCTGTGGCTCCCCAGGCCGTGACGCTATCCATCCTCTACCCACCAGGAGAAGGTCATCCCTTCTGTTGTCATTGAGCCAGCCTCCAACCATGAAGGGGAAGGAGAACACCACGAGACCACTGTGGGTGCCGAAACGAGGGCGGCCACTGAGGATGTGGCTCCTCAGGGCCCAGCGGGGGAGAAGCAGGACCTGGCTGCAGAGCCCACGCCTCTGGATTCTCAGGCTGCTGCACCTGCGCTGGCAGGGGTTGTGGATTCCTCGCTGTCCGCAGGGGATGCTGCTCAAGAACTGCCTCCTGGCTTTCTCTACAAGGTCTTTGTATTGTCACTTCAGGGTCGTTGTCGTTTCTTTGAGTCCCCTTTACACTGGTTTTCCAGTGTTTCTTTTTTTCTTTTGTTTTATTTTCTTTTGTTTTTGCATTGTGTATTCTTAAATCTGCTTCTCTTTGCCTTAACCTCCCCTGGGAAAACGCCTCCTTCTCCCCCAACCACACCACCACCACCACCACCCCCCCCCCCCCCGCGCCCGCCGCCCAGTCCATGCTTTCGGAAAGCAAGATCTACAGTAATATATTTTATATTTCCAAATAGAATAATTAAAATGCATAGGCACTGCCTCTGGGTAGTGAGTGGGCATAATGCCTTCCAGGTTCCAATAGGAACTGCCAAACAGGCAGGAGACAAAACCATCCAGTTGAAAGGCAGACTGAGGGACAAATAAATTGTCCAAAAAATAAGTATCTAAAGGCACTATGGGCCTTCTGTGGAAAGAAAAAAAGAAACAGCCCTCCATTCCTGGGAAGAAAGTTTTTCAGGCCAAGGACTAAAGCCTCTTTACCAGTCAACAAAATAACAACGGTAATTGCCTAGAAACACCACAGCCCAGTGTTACAGATAAGGTCCCCAAAAGAATCTGATTAGAAGTTGTAAGCATTGTATAATTTGATACTGCATTTCAAAATGCAGCCCTTGTTTTGCTGGGTCGGTTCTTTGCTTCAGAGTACTGAGAGTGAACTCAAAGAGTTTTGCACATGCTGAGCAATCCCTCTGCTTCCTTTGCTACATACCTCTGTACATTTTAATTTTGAGACAGGCTCGTGGTAAGTTGCATAGGCACAGCTTCACCTTGTGGGCCTCTGTTTTAACTTCCTAGACATCTAGGTAATAAGCCACAGACCACCATGCCTGGATACTTGTTTTTTTTTTTAATATATGTATGTATAATTCATGTTCATAAGAATGGGATTGAATATCTCTATCTATTCTCTGGGTCCCTCCTTTAAAAGGAAACTGCCACCTTGCCACTGGAAGTGGGTGCAGGTATAACAAATTTATGAAGAGATTAATGTGGCCCAAAATAATTGAACATGTGGGTTAAAGTTAGGGCTCGAAACCTCTTTGTTTAAGCAGTACCTGTAAACTCCAGGAAACTTGTACCAGGCAAGGCTGGGGCATGAGGGACACTTCCTTAGCTTGCCAAACACTGCAGTGAGACCCAAGGTACACTACTCAGTTATTCTCTGGACCTCTGACCTCATTGCATAAATTAATTTGGGGTAACAGTTATAGCTCTGATCATTTCTAGTCTACACATGAAATACATATTTCACAGGCAAGCTTTTTCATCTTGACTGTGAAGGTGTTTGCAAGGAACCAATATGGGAAAAATAAAACTGGTCAGAGCTAGCCTCAAGCTGAGAGATGGGTATTCAATGTGTCAGTCTTTCTGCTTTTGCCACAATATAAATTTTAATTTTTTTAATTACATTTTTATTTTTAATATTAATTACAGTTTATTCACTTTGTATCCCAGCTGTAGCCACCTCCCTCCTCCCCTCATGATCCTGCCCTCCCCCTCCTTATCTCTTCTTATGTCCCTCTCCAAGTGCACTGATAGGAGAGTCCTCCTCCCCTTCCGTCTGACCCTAGCTTATCAGGTCTCATCAGGACTGGCTGCATTGTTCTCCTCTGTGGCCTGGCAAGGCTGCTCCCGCATCAGGGGGAGGCAGTCAAAGAGCTAGCCACTGTGTTCATGTCAGAGAGAGTCCCTATTCCCCTTACTAGGGTACCCACTTGGATACTGAGCTGCTATGGGCTACATCTGAGCAGGGGTTCTAGGTTATCCCCATGTATGATCCTTGGTTGGAGTATCAGTCTCAGAAAAGACCCCTGGGCCCAGATATTTTGGTTCTGTTGCTATCCTTGTTGAGCTCCTGTCCTCTCCAGGTCTTACTATCTCCCCCTTCTTTCCTAAGATTCCCTGCACTCTGCCCAAAGTTTGTTTATGAGTCTCAGTATACAATGCTTTGATACAATGCTGGGTAGAGTCTTTCAGAGGCCGTCCATGATAGGCTTCTGCCCTGTTTCCTGTTTTCTACTTCTTCCAATGTCTGTCCCATTTGCCTTTCTAAGTGAGGATTGATCATCTTACCCAGGGTCCTCCTTCTAGCTCAGCTTCTTTAGGTGTACAACTTTTTGTAGGTTTATCCTACATTATATGTCTAGTATCCACTTATAAGTGAGTATATACCATGCCTGTCTTTCTCTTTCTGGGATACCTCACTCAGGATGATCTTTTCTAGATCCCACCATTTGCCGGCACATTTCATGATTTCCTTGTTTTTAATTGTTGAGTAGTATTCCACCCATCAGAATGGCTAAGATCAAAAACTCAAGTGACAACACATGCTGGAGAGGATGTAAAAAAAGGGGAATCCTCCTCCATTGCTGGTGGGAATGTAAACTTGTACAACCACTTTGAAAATCAATCTGGTGCTTTCTCAGACAATTAGGAATAGCGCTTCCTCAAGATCCAGCCATACCACTCCTAGGCATATATCCAAAAGATGCTCAAATACACAATAAGGACATTTGCTCAACCATGTTTGTAGCAGCTTTATTTGTAATAGCCAGAACCTGGAAACAACCCAGATGTTCCTCAATGGAGGAATGGATGCAGAAATTTTAATTTTTTAAAAGTGCAAAGAAAAAACAGGCTGTCATGGCATAAAGTGGTAAGATAGAAAAGGGTGAAATTTTATTTTTTAAAACATCCACTTGTTTAATTAAATAGTAATTCTTATATAACATGCAAGTGGTATTTCGCCTAGTTTTATTTTTTCATTATTTTACAAAACGTCTTTTTAGCTTGGCACATTTAGCTCAACTTAAGCAGTCATCAGTGATGATAAAATATCTAGCAAAAATCAACAAGCTAGCTGGGTATGGTGGCACATACCTGTAATCCCAGCACTCAGGAGGCAAGTGAATTGCTGTGAGATCTAGGCCAGCCTGGGCTACAAATCGAGTCCAGGATAGCCAAGGCAACACAGAGAAACCCTGTCTCGATAAACAAAAACAAACAAACAAAAATGAACAAGCTAAAGTTTCAGCTATTGCATAGTGCATTGAATTAATAAATATAGATATGAATGGCTTCATGTAAGTCAACAAGAAGCAAGGGTATTGAGTAAATAGAAAGTGGTATTCCCAAAAGGGTTTTGAGGCTTTCTTCTCCCCCTGGGGTTTGTATTAGCCTGTTTTATATTAGAATGCTGGATTCTAGGTCTTTGGAAAGATAGGTAGTTTTTTAGCTCACAATGGGAAGTCCAAAGAACTGCACTGGCAGTGGTTCTGTTCTGGGCCCATGGCAGATGCTATCATGCTAAAGGAATGGTCACATGATGACACAGGAAGCTGGAGCACGGAAAACATCTCACTCTCCATACTCTTTTGGCAGAATAACCACGGTCCTGTGAGAAACCTGCTAATTCCTTGAGGGCAGGGGCCTCCTACTACATTCCTTGTCCTATTGTTTTCCGTGCCTCTCACCACACATTTGGGGAACCCAGCCTTCCTGTGCAGAAGGCCACATTCCATCCAGAGCAGAACTGTAATATGTATTTTCATCCTTTATTTACTTGGAGAAAGCTTCTAGCAGTTTCTACATAATCTTATTAGGAAAGACAATGCTATCCATCCCTCTACCCTCCCTTCCTCTTTCCCTTCCTCCCTTTTTTCCTTCTTTCCTTCTCTTTTCTTCTTTCTGAGGCAGGGGCTCACTGTGTAGCCCACAGCCCTTGCTTGTCTAGAACTCACTAGTTAGCCCAAGCTGGCTTTGAAGTCATGGCTGGCATCCTCCCTTAGACTCCTGGGTGCTGGCGTTACAGGCAGAGCCACCACGCGCAGCTTCTTTCTAAGACTAATCAATCCCTTTTAAATGTGTTGCAGGTGGAAACCCTGCATGATTTCGAGGCGGCAAATTCCGATGAGCTTACCCTGCAGAGGGGTGACGTGGTGCTCGTGGTCCCCTCAGACTCAGAAGCTGACCAGGTAATGCATAAGGCTGGAAGGTGTGTCCGGCCACATTTTTTTTTTGTTTGTTTTTTGTTTTTTGTTTTTTTTTTTTTTTTTTAGGGTCAGTTGAACAAGTGACTTCCTGAAGCATTTCTGTTTTCTAAGATGCTGCAAGCCAACTCTGAAGAGGCCCTCCGGGCTTGCGCCCTGAGCAGTCCATCAGCTGGGTTTTCAGAGTACCCATTCGAATGCTGCTGACTGTTTGTTTCTGTACAATTGGATGAGATGACCTTTTTTAGTCCCAACATTTCTTGTTAGAGATGCTGCATTTTACGAAATCCTGACACTGGGCATGAACTAAACATCCCTTTCAGAAGTGGCTGGTTCTAGTGGTATGGTTACCCATGGAAAGAACCTGGGAAAACATAGGGAGGTTAAAATGTTTCACATCTCGGTGGAGTCACACCCATGTAGCCTTTGTTCAATCCTATTGAACCTACAGCCAAGGATTCTGCCATTATAGAGCACAGCACTTAAGTTATACCTCAATTGGGAAATGTATCTCTCAGCAGAATGATTGGATAATAAGGAGCTAGGAACTATAAGACTGTTCCTATTAGATATTTGGGAATTCCTGAAATGGAATGCCAAGCATGTATAAACAAGCCTATGAACATGTATTTTACAGAGAAGAGCTGTAACTCCCGTAGTAATTTCAAAGAAATGTATTTATAGGTCTTCTCCCTAAAAATAAAGTTTAAAACCACGGCTTTTAAAGTTAACATTTATATGCCAACATATCATTCTTTTGATTTAGCAGTATAAATCAACTGATGTCTAAACACTCAGATTCTATACTTCTGTAAGAGTTAGAAATTACTTTAAAAAATGATATGATTTAAAGCTCCAAATATTTTAAAAATTAAAAACCTATTTCTAAATGATAAATTTATCAAATAAATAATATTATAAGTAAAAAAATATGTCATGCTTGGTCTGGAGAGATGGCTCAACAATTAAAGGTGCTCTTCCATAGAACTCATATTTCATTCCTAGGCATGTATGGTGTCTCACAACATTCTGTATCTTCAGTCTCAGGGAATCTAGCACTCTCTTCTGGCCTACAGGCATTGTACACATAGGATGCATAGGCACACAGGCAGAACAGCCATACACATAACAATAAATAAATAAAATTATGTATACTTACATATTTAAATATAGTGAAAAAGAAGGAAATGATAAAAAAATAAATTTACAAATGAATGCCAGAAATGATGGTTCATTTCTGTATCCTAGCACTCAGCAGGCAACTACTGATAGGGAGGCCTACCAGTTAGAGACTATTCTGAACTACATAATAAAATCAAATTTCAACACACACACTTTGATATACATACAGACACATAGGCACAGACACACACACTCAAAAACAATAACCCAGGAAACAAAAAAATGTACCAAAAAACCCCCAAACCTTACAATTAACAATAGTTATTAAACCCTAAATTAATTCTTTAAAAGGATTAATGCAATTATTATTTAATTATTTAGCTATTTGTGAACAAGAGTTGGTAAAGCAGAGATTAGCAATATAGGCAGAAGCAGAAACATCCCTCTGCTTTGTAAAGCATTAAAATTCCATTTAATTAGTTTTCTCGTTGCTGTGGTTGAATACTTGATGAGAAGCAATTGAAGCAAGGAGGGCTTTTTGGGCTCATAGTTTGAGAGAATGTAGTCCATCTTTGGGAATTGCAGTTCATCATAGTTGGCTGGGAAGGTCTGGCAGCAGCTGGTTCCATGGCAGTAGGAATGTGCATCCTGGCCTCCTCACACCTGGGCAGATAAGGAGTAAAGAAAGGAGCATGCCAGAACTTAGCTGGGCTTCTCAGATTTCCTTTTTGTTTAGTTGAGGTCACAACCCACAGGACAGTACTGTGTATATTTGGGATAGTTTCTCTCCTCTCAGTTAACCCTCACTCGTAAAGCACTCATAGAAAAGTCCTAGGGCACACCCATGAAATGCTCTGGTTATTTATCAACCTAATCAAGTTGACAATATCCCTTGTCAACTTGATAACCAAAACACATGATTGCAAAAGATGTTTCACCCTTGACCTCTTTACCTCACAATGCAAATACATTTAGTCCATCACCAACATCCCCCAGGGTCTTAACAATTCTAACATTGCTCAAAAATCTAAGTTTGGAGCCTCAACTGAGACTTCAGAGAGAGAG
This sequence comes from Psammomys obesus, assembly GCF_907164565.1. Taxonomy (NCBI): domain Eukaryota; kingdom Metazoa; phylum Chordata; class Mammalia; order Rodentia; family Muridae; genus Psammomys; species Psammomys obesus. Next base: position 8,227,883 of record NW_026587556.1, read on the forward strand.
AGAGTGAGAGAGAGAGAGAGAGAGAGAGAGAGAGACAGAGAGAAAGAAAGAAAATCCTGTTGCATACTTCCAGTATACAATGTCACAGTGTAAACATCCTCAGAAAGAAGGAATTGGAGAAGAGCAAAGAAATACTGGACTGAAGCCAGGCAGAATACCAGCGGACTCAGCATCCGATCCTGCAACCCCAGCTCAGCTTGTGTAGCATCTCAGCTTGCAGAGTTATCCTCTGTGTTCCAGCAGGCTTCACTGTCCCCACCTCCTCCAGGACTGCTTCTTTTAGCACTATGTCCTTTCTCTTGGGTAGGCTTCACTAACTGTGTCAAGCTTTCCTTGGCAGACATCCTTTGCCTTTCCAGGGATATTGCAATTTGGTTTTCACCTTCACAGCTTTGCACATTTCCCTCTTAGATCCCTATGCAGAAAATCTGACTGCTACACATTGCTAGACCTTGGCTTCTCCTATAACATTTGTATGTGGCATGTTTGAAAAAAAAAATGGGTACCCCATGGAAAAAGCAAAACTATACTGTCAGTTCAAGGTGTAGCCTGGCTTCCTTGGGCCACAGTCAGAGTAGCTTCTTTGTGATTTTAAGGCTGAGCCTAGCAAACCACTTTACTAAGTGGCCCGTACTCTGTCAGGATGCCTGCGATGCTGTCTTCTTCCAATCATTATATTTCAAATGAAGAAATTCAAATAACTTTGCTTGTTTGCAAGCTGGAGTCTTTGGTGACTGGAGTCTACTGATCCCAGTAGCTCTCCTACTTTCTCAGTACAAAGTGGCAGGTCTTATATTAACTGATAAGGGCTGCTTTGCCCTTAGCAGTTATGTTTATAACCAAGCTCTTTGCCTTAAAGTACACATTTTCTACATCTTTCTGCCTTTTTTTTTTTTACACTATAAAACTAAACCAATGCACTAACCTTGGGCTATTAACATACCCCAGTCTGGATATTACGCTGTCTTGCAATGCCATCTGCCAAACAACTTAGCCCACTGATTTATACTTTTTAGTTCAATGTCACTCATACTTTCAGGGCACGGGCAAACACAGCCTGGTTCCTTGGCAGAATAAAACACGAGTGGCCCATGAGAGTCCTGGTTCCTCACTGCAGCCTCATGGCTCAGTCACTGTTCACCTCCTGCGCTCTCTCAAGAATCTAATTTCCAGAATCACATCAGACTCTCCTGTCAGCCTGTGTGTACAGCATCCAAGGTCTGTTCTCGCCCACAGTTCCAAATGCCTACAAACCACACGGGCAGGGAGACAGGCAAAAGCCCATTCCACAGCACCAATCTCCGTATTAGTTACCACCCTCATTTCCATGACCCAGCTTCAGGAAGAAAAAGCTTCTTTGGCGTCATGGTGTGAGGAGATGCAGCCCACTGTGGCAGAGAAGGCATAGTAGCCGGTAGCTCCATCGTGATGGGGTTATGGGGATGGGCTTTCCCACCTCCATATCTCGTAAGAACCAACGGTGTGCCATATTATACCCTAGGCATAAATCTCATCAAGTTGACAATTGAGATTATCCATCACACCAATTATATAAATTAATTTATTTTTCACTAACTGTAATATAACTTTTTAAAAAAAGACAAAAGAGCTAGTCTTTTATAGTTACCAGTATAATGTACACACACACACAGATATGTATGAGTATCCTCATTTCTTTCTGATTAATTTTTCTTCCTTTAGCAGTTCCTTGAATGCTGATCTGCTAACAGCTAATCTTGTGAACCTGTCTACATTTGTATTCATGTCAAAAGATTTTTCACCAGGGAAAGGCTGACTTTTTTTTTCCTCTCAGCTCTTCAAGATGTTGTGTTCTGGTCCCCATTGTTTATAATTAGAACTCATAAACAATATAACTGATAAATTTGATGGAAATAAGCTAGAGTGGTGTGTGTGTGTGTGTGTGTGTGTGTGTGTGTGTGTGTGTGTGTTCATACTTTGGATTCATTTTGCTTCTTTGACATATAGCATTTTAGTTCCCATTATGTGGATAACTATTAGATATTTTTTTTTAATTTTTCACTACCTCCTTTTTCTTCTCTGTTTCTGATTTCTAATCATATTATGTTCAGGGCTAATGCCTAACAGCCTGTTCTTTTTTAATTGACAAATATCACACTATTGTAATTTATAAGAATCTGTTTCACTGCTCTGTGTTTGTTACATTTATGCAGTAGCTAGCCCAATGCCAGCATCACAGTACACAGTTCCATCATCTCTTTCTGGTCCTTTTATGTGGTTTCCATTTCCTTGTTATGATTTGCCACGTATTGTCTCATAATCACTGCCTTTCAACTCAGATTCTTGAAAAAAAATTATAATAATTGATGTTTAACTGATAATTCAAAATCTGTATGGCATGAGGGCAAACTTCTACCCATTGTCTGATTTTGTCCTTGGGTCTGGTAATGTTTTTACTAACACTGGACTAGTGTACAGCACACTGCACAGAGCTGGATTCTGTTTTCTATATCTGAAGGGTATTTAGTTTTGTTCCAGCAGGCACTTAAATTACTAACTCATCACCCTAAATTTGTGGAAGACTATTTTACATTTTCTTGGAATGTTCACCTATAGACCTTTCATAAATTCTTAGCCCTAGGACAGTATTTCTACCTCTAAATCATAAGATATTGTTAGGGGAGTTGTCTATAAAAAGTCCGTGGTGTAGTTTTTTTTGTTGTTGTTGTTTGTTTGTTTGTTTTGTTTTGTTTTGTTTTTTCCCATCAGTTCTCCTAATTTGATGTGCATTATTTTTTTAAGATTTCTTTATTTTTTTATTTCATTTTAAACATTCTGTATGCTTATGTAGCTGCATGTCGCATGAGGCAGGAGCCTAGGCAGGCTGGGTATCGAATGTCCTGGCCTGGCTATGGGTGGTGGTGAGCTGTCTGAGGTGGCTCCTAAGAACCAAACTCAGGTGCTTGAAACTGAACTCTGGAGCTTGCAAAAGTATACACTCCTATCCACTGAGCCCTACTCCAGCCCCACTCAGGATATAAACTCCAAGCTCATCCTCTACTGGCAGGGCTAGGACTCTCTTTGCAGATATCAGCCATTTTGCTATTGTTTCTCGCCCTAGTTCATAAAATCTCATGTATAGACGCAGCCTAGGATTTAAGAAACGTGTCTCTGGGTACTTGAGGACTTTCCTCCTTCCAGAACTTCTCCGCCCGTTAGTATAGGCTGCTCTTGTGGCCTCAGACTCTTAATCCTGCAGCATACAGAATGGAGACAGTCTTTGGAAGAAGCTGAAATAATCTGTTCTCATCCATATTCCCTACACTCAGAGGTCAAATATTTCTATTCTCTGCTTGTCTTGCCAGTCTTGGTGCCCTTAGCTGGCTCTGCATATGATTTGTGCCCACTTCACTACATATAAACTTATTACATTTTATAACCATATTTAAAACAGTTGTCTATGTATAGGTTCATTTACCACACACATATGCAGCTGTCTGAGCACTTCTCTGTGCAAAAGCGTTTATGCAACAGGAGCTGTTCCACCATAATCAAAACTGAAAATTCTTCTTTACCACATATTTCAGGCAGTTAAAATTTTAATTCCCCTCAGCTAAAGATTTACATTGCCTAATATCCTTTGCTTTACAGTTAAAGTTGTGTTTCAGAGTAATGTGTTAGAATGCATCTTCATTATGGGTTTGTAGCTGTCGCTGCTTATCTTTTTGCTCTCTGTTGAAACAATTTAAAAATGTCTAGCTCTATTTGGCCTCATTAGATTTTGACTCACTGTAAATAAAACCCAATAGACATGTGCCTCGGGAGGGGAACCGAGCTTTCATGTGCATACTAGAGGCTTGGAAAATATTTACTTATCATCTCTTACTTTAGGTCTAACTTTGTCCTTCATGTATGTGACATCATAATTTGAAGGAGAGCAACTTTCCTCATCAGGCAGAGTATTATCAGTCAGTTTATTGGGGCATTTTTTCCCCTCTCTTATTTTTGTAAGGTGATTTTTTTCCCTCTCTTCAAAAATTGCCTGTCTGAGTGCTTATATTTCTTGTCTTTATAGAAACATCAATTTACAGTCTTAGATGATATCGAAGGGAATATATCCAGCACTTTATTTAATTTTGGTGGACCTCTTTTTATCAGATGTACTTGAGCTCCATGGAGGATTGGTTCAGATTAAATCTGGCCATCCCTCTTTGTAAGTGGCTCTCTTTCCTGCTTTGGTTAACATAATAAAGATAATAATTTCCCACTGCTGTCCATGTGGTATGTATCCTTCCATGTTCCTTTTTCTCTGGAGGCCAAGGGCAGAGAACAGCCTGCCATTCTCACTTGCTGAAGTTGTCTCCCTGTAGGAGGCCATCCAAGCTTAAGTTCTCTAACCTTTCTATGGCTAAATGTCTTTATTTGCATGATGGTACCTATGAGAGAAACAAAACTCATTTAGAAAGAACCTGTCTCCAGCAAGAATACCAGAGCATCAGATTTCTCTGTGACTCACATAAACGTGAAACAAGAGGCGGCAGCGGCAGTAATATCAGGCAGCACGCACTTGTCCATTATTCAGTAGTGATCCCTGTATAACTTGCTTTCTTGGGCTATATGGCGTGAACTGTGGGGCAGTTCTTTCCTGTACGAAAGTGGCCCAGGACGCACACAAGACATGTGGTGGCCATGTCAGTGTTATATCCTAATGTAACAGCTTTAAAATGTTTGACCCTACTTGGCACCAAGGATTGTTTCCTCAATCCTTGTTCTACTGTGAATCACAAAGACAATTGGATGTATTCATCAAATTCCACATTTTCATGTGAAATCCCATTTCCTTAACAACTTACAACTCAGTTAATGCTAACTAAATATGCCCTCCACACAATTAGAATGTTAAAATTGACCTTCAGTTAATTATGAACAATAACACACATACCTGAAATTATCTATCTCTTCTTTTTTTTTTTTTTCAACTACCAAATTTTTACAGTGTTTTATAGCAGTGTGGCATCTGAAGGCCACAGCACTAGCTGTGAGTTCTCGGTGCTGTGGCCATGGCCAGCACTTTGCCGGACTCTGAAACACTGATCTTGTCTTGCAGGACGCAGGCTGGTTGGTGGGAGTGAAGGAGTCAGACTGGCTTCAGCACAGAGACCTGGCGGCTTACAAAGGCCTCTTCCCAGAGAACTTCACCCGACGCCTGGAGTAGGGCTGCAGATGGTGCAAAAAAAAAAAAAAAAAAAAAGAGTCATGTGACTGGGTTTTTAAACCTTCATGGAATGCGGAAGAGTTCACTTTTGCTACTACACTCTTGACAGACTGGTGCCAGATGACACTTGGGAAGACGGATCAATAGAAAATGTATGCAAAAACTGTAAGAAGAAGGGGAAATAGCAAATTAAGGGGGGGAAAAAACACCTTATTTTGTTCCCTGTGTTCAATAGAGGTTGATTTGTGCTTTGTCTAACTGTGAACACTGGTACTCGATCCCCCTCCCACCAAGTCTAAAGTAGCTTTCTCCAGACGGGACATTGACTTCTTTGCATCAAGTGTGTGGTGTCCAGTGGCTGCCCTGCAGATGTGACGAGTTACCTTGTAGTAAGACCATCATCTTACTTCCTTGCCCGGTTGTGAGCACGTGCTCTCTTTCCCTTCCAAGTTTACCGCGTTCAAAACTAAACAGCTGCAAACATTCTTAACAGTCTTCTCCCATCACCTCTATATACATACGTACGGACGCACAGTCGCCCAAGCTAGTTCCCATTGCCTGCTGGACCTATGTGTATGCAGACGGCTACATATGCATAGCTGATCCCTTCCCTTTCCACTGTAGCTCTTCGCCTCTTAGTGTCATCGATACACGCATTGCTCTTATTCCGTCTGGCATTCCAGCTGCAGTTTTGCCTCGGTGCAAAACCACTCATCCCATTGCCAAAACAGCTGACAGTGTCTGTGTGCGTTGTGTGCCGTTTTCAGGATGATGTAACAGATAGCACGTCCGTGCTGCTGCCCCTTTGGAGAGAGCAGGGCCTGGTTGTGTAGCTGCCCAGCTGCTGCGTCCAGATAAATACAAGATCCGGACCAGCAGCTATGCAGTCATCACTTCTGCCTTTCTGTGACTGGCTGGCCGAGGGAGGGGGCGAAAGGACCTATTTATGCAGCTCACCTTCACAGATCATTCTGAAATGAACGAGGCGATGTATGCCGTGCCACGAACCATCTGTAATAGTTGTGTTCTCAGTGCCGTGTCATTCCAAATAAACCTTTGGTAATCTCCGAGTCACACTGATTCCTGTTCCTGAGTGTTTTGTTTTGTTTTTGTTTTTATCTTTTTGAAATCTTGTTCCAGTGGGACATGCCACTTGAAAAGCAGTTCATTTTGGAGTTGTTATTTGTGCAGATATGTGCTTGTTTCACCTCTGGGTTGTGTGCTCCGTGGCCCAGCCTCACTTCCCCATCCCTCCATCCCAGTCATTGCTGGTCACTGGTGCTCCCTGGGAACCAGCAATTACTAGAGCACAAATAACAGCTGTGGGGAGACCCCTTTCTCTTGCTGGCTGTGGACACTCAGTCTGTGATTCACTCGCCACCATATGACGCATAATCAGCATCACAACGGCTTCATTTTTGCTCACTTTTCTTTCTGGCATTTTTATGTTTGTAAGTACATAAAGAATTAGATCTGATGGCATAGAAAAGTCAGTCCACGGAGCCATGTAGCTGGGAGAGAACACATCATACAAGCATGTTTCATCTTAAGGAATTTCTGCTAATATCGTTATGTATACAGTGTGTGCTGATCAAGAATTCGTGTGAATGTGGTTTGCATTTGTGTTTCAAACTCTCCCGATGGATTATTGAGCTTTATGTTTTTTTAAGTGTTAGAAGGGAAATTTCTATTATTGATCCACTGTTTTCCCACAGGCTGGTTTACAGGGAGGCTTAGTCATTTTGAATGCTAGTCTACTGAAAAAATAAAATAAAATAAAATAAAATGTCACTGTCTAGCGGCTTGCCAGAAAATTAAGCAGGCAAAGCGCAGTGAGGTGAACCTTAAAGGAAATTACTGCTGACATGAGAGCACATGGGCTGCTGAAAAGTGACTGAACAAGTCAGGGGGCTGAATTCTTTCTTGGCTTTGGTTTTGTTGCTGTTTGCAGTGTTTGGTATTAAACTCTGACCCTTGCAAATGCTAAGCAATACATTTGCATCACCAGTACCCCAAATGGTTTAACTAATAAGATATATCTAAACCATGCAAAGCTGAGTGCCACATCTCCAGGAGCAGTTACTCTGAAATTCCACCGGGAACCTTCCCACTGTGACTAACATATAACACAGCAGAGAGGATGTGGTTCAGATAAATTTTGCCCTGAACTTCCTAGATGAATGTAGCTAGGTGAACCTACCAAGTCCATCCAAGACAACCTGCTTTTAATCACGTAATCCTATTTTTAAGATACGTTTTGTCTTTGAAATAATAAACAGATTGTATCAAGAACTGGAAAGATCCAAGAATTCCCAGCATCCTGAAAAGGAATGAGGGGGAGGCAGAGCTCTAGTCCCATGCTATGGAAACTGCTCTTACATGCAGTGGTCATTCTTTTTGTTGTTGTTGTTGTTGGGCTTTCTGAGGGGTTTTTCAGGAACTTCCATGGTTACTGCTGTGGCGAACCCGTCCTGTTCACATCATTTGATCACATATCTCTCAGTTCGTACCTATATTTTATCCCACATGGCCTGAATCCAGAACACTCTGTCTGAGCCACTTGGTCTTTCACTTCCTCTGTCAAAACCAGTGGCATGCAGATTTTCACATCTTTTAAGAATCATTAGAGAAAGCCTGTGGTTCTCATGAAGCAGACACCGACCTGGCCCCCTGCTAGAATCTCACTCCATCAAGGCCTGTGGTGGGCATAACTACAACTTTCTTTGCCATTTTCAAAATTCAGTGACTCAGGGTACACTGTTCCCTAGAACAGGAAAAGCTCCATACGCTATTCTGCTGTACCACTGCAAACAAGATTCTTTCTGTCAAAGCTAGGGAAGCTTTTGAGTCAACAAGAAAATCATGATATGGCATCTGTTGGGTAGAGTGTGAAGACTCATTTTAATGCTCTTTCAAAGCATATAGAAGCCTTGGATTGTGTTGTTAGAAAATCCCATAGTGATTTCACACCCCATTTAGATGGCCTGTTTAAAAAAGAAAGAAAGCACCTTGGGGAAACTCCAGACACACCAGAAATGAAGAATTTGATGATGACCGACGGCCAGTGCTTTATTCCACACAAATTGCAGGACTGAGCACCTTGAAGCTGTAGACATATAGACACCAGTCAACAGAGTGACATTCTAGGACTCTACTAGTCTTTTCTGAAAAGCTCAACTTAAAACCTGCCTTCTGGTTTTTACTTATTGATGAGAGAAAATCCTTATACATCCTATGCAGCAGGCCTTGGAGCAGAGAACATCACACTCTTCCTCATGTGGTAGTAGCTAGTGTCTTCCGACAAGGTTACCTCCTTTTGAGCCTCAAGTAAGTAGGTATTTAGTAGCTTCATTGAGGAGACAATGACAGTCTCTTTGCAAAGTTAGACAACTGAGAGCTGTGTGGTTTTGTTCAGTCTGGAGAAGCTCTTTTTTCGTGACTCAGCCTTTATTTGAAGTTGTTTGTTTGTTTTCTAAACCTACAACATTAGGCTGAGATCAATGTGAACAGGACCAACTCTCTGTATCCTATCACACAGCAATGGGCTGAGCAAGTTCAAAGGCACCAAACATTCAAATGCATGAAAAAAACTGAGTAGTCTCCCCAAACATTTTGTGACTCGTTAGTAATACTTTTCTCAAGATTGCTTAATGACTTTTACAGTTTAAAGGATAATTGTGACACAACTCTTAAATCTATGCAAACTAAGAGAAAGACCTAAAACTTTTTCAAAGGAAACTTAAACTTTGTATTAGTTTCCTAAAATCCAAATCATCCCCAGACCCTTACGATCTCAGGTCAAACACTCAGGTTGTCTGATTCCTGACAGTCAAGCGGAGTTGCAAGCTTATTTTTGCCTCCCTGCAGCACCTAGAGATGTGTCTGCATTTAGCTCTTGAGAAATGCATCCTTGTACAGCACAAGACTGTACATTCAGTCCCCTGTGAGAACATCTTATCCGTAAGCACTTCGCCACAGGAATGATACTCTTGTGCCCTCTCCCCAACCAATCAATGTTATAGAACTTTCACATCACCACCTCTCCACCATTAGTGACCACCAAGTGATTTCTGTGGTACACAGTGACACCATCAAACATTTCAGTATAAAAATTCCCCTTGTCCTAACCCTCTGATTTTTTTCTTTCTTGCTCTCTGTGTTTGTTTTCATTCTTTCGGAGGGTGCTGGGAGTGGGGTGCTAAATAGGGAGAGAGCAATATCCTTCAGTTTGTATTGCTGCTGTCTGAGGACTGTTCCCTTGAGGGGGCCCTGCGGTTGCTAACGAGTCCACATATCTGCGCGTTCATTAAACAGTCGTCAAGCTCCTTCTCAGTGTGAATTGCTATGACTTTTACGGAGTTGTTCTACAAGACTTCCACCTTGCACCCAGCGCGTGGCTGAATCCTAGACCAGCTGTATTTGGAGTTTTCTCTGTGCTTCATTTTCTCGAGAACACACACCCACTGTTGTCTCTACCCTCCAAAATGTCAAGTCATCCTGCATTTTCTTTCTATTTCTCAGTCTTTCGGGCATGTCCCCAGGGCCAGAGGTGATTTTTCACTTCCTGCCTTCTCATTCTGTCCCCGCTCCTCAATTTTATATGTATAACACTAATACCAGCATATTAACACCGCCTCCTTACCATTGCTTCTCATACCCATGTGACACCGATGAGTATCTTTTGAATACTGAAGATACTCAGTATCTTCAGTGATGAGACACTTCATGAGACACTGACTCATCGTGTCACTGATTGGCCCTCAAAGACCCCCTTCTTCACCACCATTTTCCTTCTGCTTCCCTCACATGAGTCTTCTCGCTGAGCGACTCTGTACACGCTATACCAGCACATGCGAGATCATGGCTCACCCTGTTGCAACCTCCCCTAGAATCCTCCCTTTTCTCTTTGCCTGCACTCCTCCCCTGCCACCCCAGAGCAAGGTGTATGAAGGCGTATGTCTCGCTCTGAAGTAAAAGGCTCTCCACCTGTTCCGTCCTGTGCTCACACACTCAGACTGCTTTCCGACTGGAGAGTGCGCACGAGTGCCTCCAGCCTTTCGTTGTCCACACTAACAGACACACTATCTACCCCAACTTCATATTCCCATCCACCCTGGTGTTCATATGTATGTGTGCTAAGTGAGTAAGCAAGAGGCAGAGCGCCAATCTGTTTGTTCAGAAGCGCAGACACATGCCGAGAACAGCATTCCGGGGTATCTGAAATTAAATATGAAAAAATAAGAGGTAATTCTGTCACACTGGAGAATTTTGTTTCAAGTAAAACTCCAAAGCATAGCAAGTGTGTAGCCAAAAATCAATGAAAAGGTTTGACTAAAAAGCTTCAGTTAATGAAGTAAAACAGATGGCACAGCAGCTTGATTTGTTACATCTGAAACTCACAGAGGATTAGCAAATAAACACACAAAATGCTCATCCAAGAAGAAACTCCAGAAATTGTTCTTGCAATAACTAATTTCTATAGCTTCTTGCTTAGGTTTGTTTGTGTATATATTTTTGACTAATTGACATGAATAATGAATATAAGGTTTGGTTTTGCCGGTCTCTCTCAAAGTTCTGTCTGGAAATCTTTACCAAATCATGATGTAATCATTAATCTTACTCGTCACAAACATGAAAATCTGAGCAGGGCCACAGAGGCAGTAAACAGGAGTACCAAGCTAGGTGTCACCTCAGAGGACTGCCTCCTCTAACCCTCCGTGATGGCACTTCCTTTTTGCTATAGGTAAAGGATATAAATAGCCAAGATTCAAACGGCGACATGACAGTCCACATGGCACTGTCTTAATAATCATATCAGCATCTGGAAACTGGTGAGATGCTGCTTAATGCATACATGCGTGTGTGTGTGCGCGTGCACGCGCGCGTGTATGTGTGTGTGTGTGTGTGTGTGTGTTCTCTCTGACCAATAACCCTAAGACTGACTTCCCAGGAAGTGCTGACTTTCTGTGAGAAGGCCCATGAAGGTTACATTGCACCATGGCAAGTGACAGAAAAGACCCCAACCCTGGGAAGCTGCATGAATCACTGGAGACAGCTGTGGAGCAAGGGAAACAGATCAGAGCATCAGAGCACCAAACAAGAAGTCCAATCCTGTGGGAAGAGTGCGTGCTGCTCATGTAGGTAAAGTGCATGACTCACAAAGCACTATGCCATTCTCACAGATAGCAGAGGATCTAGGGACGTGCATCCAATGTATTAGATTGGGTGCACAGGAAGAGATAGGAATGGAGGAGGGAAAACAAGTACGTCAAATTACAGGTGTGTAAAACTGTGCCACACTACTGGCATGGGTTAGTAATGACAGAATGCCACCACTCAGAAGGATAATGGTGTTTAACTTCTTGATTTCTTTATATATTCTGGATATTAGCCCTCTGTCAAATATGGGGTTGGTAAAGATCTTTTCCCAGTCTGTAGGCTGTTCTGACAACAGTGTCCTTTGCTTTACAGAAGCTTTTCAGTTTCATGAGGTCCCATTCATTGATTGTTGATCTTAGAGCCTGTACTATTGGTGTTCTGTTCAGGAAGTTGTCTCCTGTGCCAATGAGTTCAAGGCTCTTCCCCACTTTTTCTTCTAGTAGGTTTAGTGTGGCTGGTTTTATATTGACTTGGACTCTAGTTTTGTGCAAGGTGATAAGAATGGATCTATTCGCATTTTTCTACATCTAGATATCCAGTTAGATCAGCACCATTTGGTGAAGATGCTATCTTTTTTTCCATTGTTTTAGCATCTTTGTCAAAAATCAGAAGTTAAACAGCAACAAACCAAATAATCCAAATAAAAAATGGGGTACAGAGCTAAACAGAGAATTCTCAGTAGAAGAATATCGAATGGCAGAGAAACACTTAAAGAAATGTTCAACATCCTTAATCATCAGAATGTTTAATCAAAACGACCCTGAGATTTCACCTTACGCCCATCAGAATGGCTAAGATAAAAAATTCAAGTGACAACACATGCTAGAGAGGATGTGGAGAAAGGGGAACCCTCCTCCACATCTGGTGGGATTGTAAACTTGTACAACCACTTTGGAAATCAATCTGACACTTTCTCAGACAATTAGGAATAGCGCTACCTCAAGATCCATCTCCTAGGCATATAGCCAAAAGATGCTCAAGTCTACAACAAGGTCATTTGCTCAACCATGTTCATAGAAGCTTTATTTGTAATAGCCGGAAGCTGGAAACAACCCAGATGCCCCTCAGTTGAGGAATGGATACAGAAATGGTGATGAATTTACACAATGGGATACTAATCAGCAATTAAAAACAAGGACATCATGAAATTTGCAGGCAAATGGTGGGAATTAGAAAAGATTATCCTGAGTGAGTTATCGCAGAAGCAGAAAGACACAGAGGGCATATACTCACTCATAAGTGGATATTAGACATATAATATAGAATAAACATACTAAAATCTATATACCTAAAGAAGCTAAGCAAGAAGGAGGACTCTGGGTAAGATGCTCAATCTCCATTCATTAAGGCAAACGGGATGGACATCAGAAGAGGGAGAAAACAGGGAATAGGACAGGAGCCTACCACAGAGGGCCTCTGAAAGGCTCTACCCTCCAAGGTATCAAAGCAGATGCTGAGACTCATAGCCAAACTTTGGGCAGAGTACAGGGAATCTTATGAAAGAGGGGGAGATAAAAATACCTAGAAGGGACAGGAGCTCCACAAGGAGAACAATAAAACCAAAAAAAAATTGGACATAGGGGTGTTTTCTGAGAGTGATACTCCAACCATGGACCATTCACGAAGATAACCTAGAACCCCTGCACAGACTTAGCCCATGGCAGTTCAGTGTCCAGGTGGGTACCCTAGTAATGGGAACAGGGACTGTCTCTGACATGAACTGATTGGCCTGCTCTTTTTATCACCTCCCCCTGAGGGGGGAGCAGCCTTACCAGGATACAAAGGAGGACATTGCAGCTACTCCTGATGAGAACTGATAGACTAGGATCATATGGAAGGGGAGGAAGACCTCCCTATCAGTGGACTGGGGGAGGGGCATGGGTGGAGAAGAGGGAGGAAGGGTGGGATTGGGAAGGGAAGACAGAGGAAGCTACAGGTGGGATACAAAGTGAATGAACTGCAATTAGTAAAAATAAAAATGAAATATATCTTTAAGAAAAGAAATATAATGGAAAAACAGGAGATCTATCATCTAAAAAAAAAAAAAAAAAAAAGCACCAGCAACTCCACCAGATATCAATTGCCAATTTATGGATAACCCATCCATCCAAAACTCCATATTTAAATTGCTTTCTTTATAATTCCTAGTAATGGGAATTAAACTCAGGCTTGCTGCCACTGAGATACATCCCAGTCACTTTCTTATTATTTCTCTTTTGAGGGAATCTTAAGTTGCCCACGATTGACTTAAACTCAGCGTTGAGGCCAGTCAGGCCTTGGACTTCATATCCTCATACCTCTGTCTCCTAAGTAGCTGGACCCACCATGCCTGGTCATTAAGCCTTGAGACCTAGACAGCCCATCTTCCTCAGTCACAGAGAGTGGGTCAGCTCACAGACTGGGACCAATGTAAAGGGAATTGTTCTTTTTCTTTGGTGTTTGTAAAAAAAAAAAAAAAGAAAGAAAGAAATGGGTTTAATATTTCTCAGGGAAAATCTGAATCTGCTAGCTGCCATGGGCCATTTAAGTGGCTCTGACCACTAGACACTCATCTTAGAGAATGTCACACCTGGAATGATGACAGAAAAGGACAATGGAGAGAGTGGGCAGCCTTGTCTTGTCCCTGATTTCAGTGGGATTGATTTAAGTTTCTCTCCATTGAGTTTGATGTTGGCTATAGGCTTGCAGTTGCTCTATAGTACAGCTTAAGATCAGGGATGGAGATAAATGGAGAACAAAGCTAAACAGAGAATTCTCTGTAGAGGAATATCGAATGGCAGAGAAACACTTAAAGAAATGCTCAACCTCATTAGCCATCAGGGAAATGCAAATCAAAACGACCCTGAGATTTCACCTTACACCCATCAGAATGGCCAAGATGAAAAACTCAAGGGACAACACATGCTGGAGAGGTTATGGAGAAAGGGGAACCCTCCTCCACTGCTGGTGGGAATGTAAACTGGTACAACCACTCTGGAAATCTATCTGGCGCTTTCTAAGACAATTAGGAATAGTGCTTCCTCAAGACCCAGCTATACCACTGCTAGGTATATACCCAAACTTTGCTCAAGTACACAAAAGGGATACTTGTTCAACCATATTTATAGCAGCTTTGTTTGTAATAGCCAGAACCTGGAAACAGATGTCCATCAACGGAGGAATGGGTACAGAAATTGTGGTATTTTTACACGATGGAATACTACTCAGCAATCAAAAAGGAGGAAATCATGAAATTTGCAGGCAAATGGTGGGATCTAGAAAAGATCATTCTGAGTGAAATATCCCAGAAGGAGAAAGACAAACACGGTATATACTCACTTATATAGACCTATAAGATATGACAAACATAATGAAATCTATACACCTAAAAAAGATAATCAAGAGAGCGGACATGGGGTAAGATGATCAATCCTCGTTTAGAAAGACAGATGGGATGTGCATTGAACATATGACAGGAGTCTACTGAGCGCATCTGAAAGACTAACTAGCAGTGTTTTCAAAGCAGATACAAAGACTCATGACCAAACCTTCAGCAGAGTACAGGGAATCATATGAAAGAAGGGGAGTTAGTCTGATGGGGAAAGGACAGGAGCTCCACAAGGACCAAATATATCTGGGCACAGGGTCTTTTCAGACTGACATTCAACCAAGGACCATGTATGGATATAACCTAGAACCTCTGCTCAGATGTAGCCTATGGTAGCTCAGTAACCAATTGGTTTCCCATAGTGAGGGGAACAAGGACTATTTCTAACAGGAACTCAATGACTGGCTCTTTGACCTCCCCACCCCCCAAGGGAGGAGCAGTCCTGTTAGGCCACGGAGGAGGGCTTCACAGCCAGTCCTGAAGATACCTGATAAAACAGGATCTGATGAATGAGGAGGAGGTCCCCCCCATCAGTGGACTTGGAAAGGGGCACAGTGGAGATGAGGGAGGGAGGGAGGGACTGGGAGGGAATGAGGGATCGGGACACAGCTAGGATATAGAGTTGATAAAATGTAACTGATAAGAAAAAAATAAAATTAAATAAAAAAGAAAAAAAGAAAAGGACAATGGGTTCAAGTCTTTTGAAGCTCAGTCATATGAACATGAGAGAAATGATAAGAATGAGACATTACCCAAATCATAGGTGCCCCTTGTGTCCTCCAGTTACAGATTGCAGAGTCCCAGCTGGTTCTTAGACCTTGATTACTGAAACATTTAAAATGTTAAACAAGATCTGGGCGTGGTGGCACATGCCTGTAATCCCAGCACTCGGGGAGGCAGTGGCAGGCACATCTCTGTGAGTTTGTGGGCAGCCTAGTCTATAAACCAAGTCTGGGACAGCCAAGGCTATACAGAGAAACCCTATCTCGAAAACAACAACACCAAAATATTAAGCAAGACTGAATCCTACTAAAATAATGCCAGCCGATGACCCGTTCTGACCACAAGCTATGATTCAGTATGACTCCACTTCTCCTGTGTACTTCAGCTGTGTCTGTGTGCGCATGTGTGGGTCACAAGTATGACCGTCACCACTGCAAAGCTTAAGTTTCTCGTGGGATTTTGAGCAATGCCGTTCCATTGCTCTAAACCAAGTCTGCTGGTTTCACCCACCTTAAGCCGTGACAGGGATGGGTAGCTAAACCACCATCTATGCAGACACTCCATATCCCATGTGGTTTTCTTGACAGTCCTACTCAGGATCTAGTCAAGGGGATAAAAAGCAATAAACATTATCGCTGAATCAAAATTAAAATGATAACTCTTCCCTTTTCCATCTTATCGCACTGGTTATCTGAGTATATGAACCTTCTATTCAAACCAGAGTCACAAAGTGCTCAATCTGGAAAAAAACAAAGCATTCAGCCACTTCTCTTACTTTTGAAGGTTGGAAAATACAGACTAACAAAACCCATGCTATGTGCCAGGGGAGCACTGAGACCTGCCTTGCTTTACAGCCTTTTCTAGTCCTTCCTCAGAGTATCTGCTCTGAAAACTTGCCATTTTCTAGAGCCTCTGTATAGCAACACACTGTGTTGCTGTACCTACTATGACCAGGAGGGGGTGCCAAAAATTCGTGTAAAAAAATCAATCAAAATACTGTATCTTTTAAGCAGGAAGTACACAGATGAAAATTTACGAGGCCACAGAGAAAGAGGGTCCAGCCAGCCCTGATTTGACATGACAAGCTATGGGCATATGGCAAGGGAGTAAAACTCCCCCTTTCAGTGAACTAGGGGATAGCAGGGAAGAGGGAAGGAGGGTGGGACTGGGAGGAGTTGAGGGAGGGGGCTTCAATCAGGATATATAATGAATTAATTGTGAAAAAAAAAAAAAGAAAATTTGGAGAAAGTAGATCACCCTCATGTTTTTTTTTTTTTTTTGAACTGTGACATTCTAGCAGATAATTAATTTTGAGTCACAAGCAGGCCACAGACTCAGTAGACTGAGCCACTCCTTCAAATTCTTAATTTGTAATTTAATTAAAATTTTTAATTTTAACTTGGTGTGTGTGTGTGTGTGTGTGTGTGTGTGTGCGCGCACATAGACAAGTTTGCCAGAGCCGGTGGCAACTCAGTGGACAGCCTTGAGTGTTGTGATCCATCCACCTTGTTTGAAACAAAGTCCATTTGCTGTTCCCCTCCACGTACGTCAGGCTACCTGGGCTCGAGCTTCTGGAGATTCTTTCTCTGCCTCTGATCTTTCAGTGTCAGCACTGGAGTTGAGAATATGATACTTGGATACTTGGTCCTTGTGAGGCTCCTATCCACAGGTGTTTTTTTTTTTTTTTGAAACTGCTTCTTCAACCAAGGACCATGTATGGATATAACCTACAACCTTTGCTCGGACGAAGCTCGTGGTAGCTCAATAACCAATTGGTTTCCCATAGTAAGGGGAACAAGGACTATTTCTGACAGGAACTTAATGGCAGGCTCTTTGACCTCCCCACCCCCTAAGGGAGGAGCAGTCCTGCTAGGCCACACAGGAGGGCTTTGCAGCCAGTCCTGAAGATACCTGATAAAACAGGGCCAGATGAAAGGGGAGGAGGTCCTCCCCAATCCGTGGACTTGGAAAGGAGCAGGGAGAAGATGAGGGAGGGAGGGTGGGATTGGGGGGAGGGGGATGAGGGAACAGGATACAGCTGGGATACAGAGTTAATAAAATGTAACTAATAAAAAAAAAGAGAGAGAATATGACCCTTGCTACACCCAGCTTCACTGGAGTGCTGGGGGCTCAAACTCAGGTCCTCACATTCACGTGGCAAGCCATTTATTGCCAAGTCATCTCTCCAGCCCCCTTTCCAAATTCGGAGTGTACTCTCGAGAGCTGCACGGCAACAGTGACTTCCTTAATATTTCTACGCTGGAAATTCATCAGAAAAATCAGAACAAATAACACCTACTCTACTCTTCCTTGGAAGAGGCTAAATGTATTCTAAAGGCTGTTTTTTTTTTTTTTATCATTTAATGGATCAAGAATCAGTTTTTCAAAAAGTGCCATTAACTGTCAACGTCCCGAAAGAGATGTCTACCAGGTTTTAAGATTTAAAACAATTTAAGAATACCCTGTGTTCTTTAGTGACACCGGGTGTTATTTTTAAGTTTCTGAAAATGTCTTCATATCATTTCCTTACGCTGTCTAATTTTGAATAGAAGTTCTGTCTACACTAAATCTTTCTACTTTGAATGACAGTGGCTTCTGCCTGCGAGCTCACCGGGCTTACATTTACTCCAAGCCTCCTTGTGTCTTAAGTGACCTTCAGCAGGTAAAGCTTCTTAAATTCCAATTCTCTCACCTGTCAGATACAGTTTTTATCTCCCTTGAAAAATTATTATAAGGATTATAAGGTTATAAAATTTTCAATTGTGCTTAAAACTAACCTATCTAGTTTAACACTAATATATTGATGAAGTTCCCAGCACATCATGGTAGGGGCACACAAAGGAAGAGTTACTGCCTGTGACAGGGACTTTCCTAAGGACACACTCCGCTAAGTGACAGCACTTGGACTTGACTGGCCGTTCTGCTTTTGTTAAAGCTGTTTTGTTCACAGAGTTGTAGGTTCTCGGCCATGCTCTCTAAAGTGTTCTTCCAGAAGCTTCATCCTGAGAAGGCCCTGTCTCCAGTGCACTGTATATGGATCACACTATTGGCTGCCCTTCCCAGATGAGCCCCTGCCTGACTGTGTAGTATGACAGCCATGTGGCCTGAGGCAGGGTTTGATCAGAATGGGTGGCTTCCTGACATCCTCTTGCACATACTGATACAGTGACCAGGAAGTGGAGCTTTGCCTAAAGTTTCCAGGACACACTCAGCATCCCTGACATGGTGCCTGGCTCAGGCTGCCCACACTAACGGCAGACGCTCCTACAGCCTGAGAACTGCACAGGCACATGGACATGAGTCAGTATTCCTCTAGCTACTTCCCCTGAGGCCACTGTCAACTCCTGATTCAGTCTTTTAGGTCTGTAATAGTTGGTGAGTCACTGCTCCTGTCCATGACCCACCCCAAGCTGGTGGTATGAAAGGTCTGTTAATGAAAGTTTCGTTTAATCTTCTA
This sequence comes from Psammomys obesus, assembly GCF_907164565.1. NCBI lineage: Eukaryota > Metazoa > Chordata > Mammalia > Rodentia > Muridae > Psammomys > Psammomys obesus. The sequence goes on from NW_026587556.1 coordinate 8,246,783, forward strand.
TGGAGATAACACACAATTAAGCTTCACTGATACCCTTTTAATAATCTCCAAAAGCAAACCATGATGACATTCCATAAACATATATACTAAATGTCTGTGATGTCGCAGACTTCATGGTGAATGCTCTTAATCCTGATGTATGTGGTCCTAGGGGCTAGCAACAAACATTAATGATCCACCTCACTATGCCTAAAACATAATTTAGAGAGATCAGACATGTATTTACAGATCATGAAACCATGGGGAATGCAGGAATTATAATAATTCATGATAAATACACTACTTTCCGTATCATTGCTAGATAGTATCTCATAGAGGCTGAAGTAGAAATAGAATTTTAATGTATTTGCTAGCCTGCTCACCAAGGAAATTTTTATTTTTACAATTCTATCATAATAGAGATTTAGGTCTGTTGATATGTGACCTCTACAGTTACCAGGAAAGGCAAAAGAAGAATATCTATTTGCTAATTAGGACCTATCAGATTGTTCTGGCCAGACTCTCAGCCTTTGATTCAAAGGCAACTTCCAGGGGAAGAGAGAAAAGTTAACATAGAGAAAGAAGACAATAGTACAAAGATATTGAAAGAGGATTAGAGGGCAGAAAGATCAGAGAAGGCAATAGTAAACAATGGATACCATGACATAAGTGATTACACTGCAATGTAGAAAGACACCTTGACAGACAGAAGAGAGAGCGCGCACACACTACATAGACACAGAAAAGGCGTGATCGTGCAAGGGTTGGAAATAGACTCAGAGGGGAAGACTAGATAGATGATAGAGGCAGCAAATCAAACAGTAGAGATTGTAATGTGCGTAGACAGAGATGGGGAAGAAGATGCCCAGGAACTGATTCCCAAAACTACTTCTGTTGAGCTCTCTGCACAGCTAGAGAGCAACTTCAAGAGTGTCCTCTCTGCAGTTGTAGTTTGGGGGAGGGGCCTTGGGAATCTAGTGAGTTTCTGGGCTTCAGAGCCTGGAAGGATGGCTGCATGAGCTTCACTTATCTTTGCTGAGGTGGAGGAGGATCAGTTCTTAGGATAAAGATACACACCACAAGGGCTTAGAAGCAACATTTGCTAAGAGCACAGACTCTTCTTTGGGCCCACAGATCCTGAGAGATACATGATAAAGGCAGAATAAAAAAAAAAAGTGACCTCCATGCTTCTATTTTGCACCTCTCTTCTTTGCCAAGTCACAATGGATTTCAGGGATCATATTTGTGATGCCACAAGTGGGAACTGCCCAGGCAACAGCAACTTTTTTATTATGGAAACTTTTTTATTGATCACTGAGCCTGATCGACCTGAGATAATAATAACTGTGGCTAGGCAGCTATGTAGTGCATCACTTTAATGTGTATTTTTTGTTTTTTTTTCTACTAGTGACTTAGTATTTGCTAATTGTTTTGCATTAACTTATGCTATAGAAATGATATTAGGCAAAAAACCAATAGTGAGGCAAACTGAAATAAATCAAAATATATCATAAAGCAATGGAGATAATTACAGCATCAATAACAACTCATTAGGACCAGGAACTGCAAACCTACTATGCACCTATTTTTCAAGAAGTTTTTCAGAGGACACAGAAAATGAGGGGCAATAACCAGCTGAGAGCAATCATGGAAGCTGGTTCTCTCACAACCACATAAAGGGCAAGAATCCTTCAGTGGTTGTTTGATAGGTGAAGCACACTAGAAAGTTGAAGAAACTTGATAAAGGAACATCCCATGAACTGACTGAAATAAAAACTTTTAAAAAAAATTATCATCTCTTATTCTACATAACAGCAACAAACCATTTCTTGGTTGGATTGGGAGGTGAGATAAAAGGTGGGCCATCTATGACAGCAGACACAATCAGTGTTTAGACCAGAAAAAGGTCCAAAGCACTTTCTAAAACCAGACTTGCACCAAAAAGAGGTCATGGTCACCATTTCCTGGCCTGCTGATGGTCTGATCCAACGCCTTTCTCAACCCCTGTCAGATAATTACAAGGAAAAGTCTATAGTCAGCAAGTCAATGAAATGCCCGGGACACCGCAGTGCCTGCAGGCAGCATCAGTCCACAGAAAGAGCCCAATTCTCCCCAGCACTGGATCACCTACTGCGCAGTCAATGCTTCAAAAGATGAAAGAACCGAATTACAAATTGCCACTTCCTGCCACACTCACCTGACTTCTAATCAAGCAACGACCACTTCCTCCAGCATCTAGACAACGTTTTGCCAGGAAAGTGTTTCCATAACCAGCAGAATGCAGAAAACGTTTTCCACAGGTTTGTCGATTCCAAAGGACAGATGTTCACACTACAGGAATAAACAGATTTATTTCTCACTGGCAAAGATGTGCTGATGATAATGGTTCTTATTTTGATGAACAAAGATGTGCTTCAGTCTAGTTATAAGGATTTAAAATTCATAGTCCAAAACCACACTTTCTTTTGCACCAACCTAGAAGAAATTTTGAATCTGAAGACTCTGGCTGAGAGGAGGAAGGGAGTTGAGGAGAAGGAGAGTAGAAGCCAACTGATCTCTATGCCTTTGAAATGATCTCCGTGGTCTGATGGCTTCTTAGATTTCAGGTAACCAGATGCCCTAGTTTAATCTTGTACGTGGGTGTCGCAGTCTTGGGGTCACCCATTTCTGATTTAACCCTAGGAGTTTTAGTGAGAAATAATTTTTAAATATGTCAGTGTAAATGCTTGAGATGAGCGTGACTGCAGGATTGTTGCTCTTTTCAGGTGGTACCCCACTCCCGTGGATTGCCAAAAATAGGTATTTAAAAAAATTAATTAAATTAAATTTCACGTACTTTGTACTAAAATTGTTGTATTTCATATTTGCATTTTTAAATTTCTTTTTTCTTTCCCCTTCATTTTCTTCTTTCCACACACTTCCACGTGCTGCCATCTTCTTTCTCTCTCTCTTTCTGTCTCTCTCTTTCTGTCTTTCAAATACATGATCTCTTTTCCCATCAATCATGTGTATCCACATATATTCCTAAATGTAACCTATTCAATCTGTGTAATACTACCTATATATCGGATAACCAATTGGTGTGCCCTTCCTGAGGAAGAGTATTTCTCGCATCCTTAGCATTTCTTCGTTGCCTGTAATACTGTAATACTGTGTGCAGGGTTGAGTCCTCTTGTTACTGTCATTGCTCAGCTCATGGTGATAAGGCTTTATGGGAATAGCTCTTGACAGTTCCTGGGAGACACAATCTTACAGCAAACTCCCCATTCCTCTGGCTCTGACAATCCTTCCAGTGCCTCTTCTACAACGATCTCTGAGCCACAGTGTGTTCTTTTCTATATGTGTTTACTGGGATAGGCTCCATAATGCGGCACTTTGACTAGTTATGTTTTTTTTTTGTTGTTTGTTTGTTTGTTGTAATGTTCTCTGTATGTTGCAGGAAGAAGTTTCCTTGATGAGAGGTAAGGACTGCATTTGTCTATGGGTATAAAAACAAATAATTATAATGTGTTTAGAGATTATGCTGGTTTAGCACTTGTGAGTTTGGCAACTGTGAATTCTCCTCCAACAGCATGTTTTTACTACCTCTGTGTAGATGGCTAGGTTTCTAGTACCTGGCATGATGTCTCCTTTGTTGAGTGGGCTTAAGTCCAATTAGAGTTATTGGTTACTACCCGGGTATGAATGCTACCATTTTACCCTTAGGTGTTATGCCATACTGGCCAATGCTGTGGTTCATAGTCATCATAGCTGGGTAGGACTATCGGTTGCTTCCCTCCTTTGAAAGCTTTCGTGGAGCCTTCTGGTACCATGGAAGCGAGAACTCAGGGAGAAAGCTTTCAGGTCAATTTCTGATCAGTGGCCTCTGGACCTTATATTTGAGGTCCATGTGCCTTCAGAAATACGGACTTACTGTAGTGAAAGTTTTTGTTTCTTTCATACGTTTTTGTTTGTTTGTTTGTTTTGGTCCCAAATGTGGGCTATGGAAATGTTTTTAGTTTAACTTCGCTTGAAAACAAACTCATGAAAGTGCACATGATCTTGGTCATCTGAAAAGGGACACATGAGAAGGTGCGTGATGTTTTGCTGGAAGGTATCCCGTGGAAGGGGCATGGTTTTCAGACTGCCTGTGTAGACTCTAAGAAGAGGACAGGCAACACTTAGATCACTATGTTTTGCAAAGGTCAGCATCGTTTTGCTGGTCGTCATTTTCTGACACTTCCTTTCCCAAAGAGAAATGCTCCAGAGAACTTCTCATGGCACCCTGCCTATTTGACTGGACATCGGGTATCCAGACAATGAAGAGTAGAATTGCCTCAAGGAACTACATCTGAAAAGGTCCACAACTCCCTTTTCCTAATAACTTTCTTTTTCTCCTATTTCTGGTCAGTGGGTTGGTTGGAAGGGAGGTACAAAGGTTTAAGAAGCCCAAATAAAGTAGGTTTTTAGAAAATCGAAGCCTACAACGTACCATCCAGCTTTCTGGAAAGCAACCAAGAGCAATGGCAACAGCCTGTAATGCTTGAGGAGTCTCTTGAACAACCCTGACCAAAAAGTCCAAGAAGGTTTTTTGTGCCTGGTGTTGACGTTTTTGTTACACGGTCTTTAGCTCTTGGAGGGAGCATTGTTAGCCTTGATGACTTTCATTTAAACTGTGTGTGTACACTGACTTATGTGTGTTTAGGGCATTTTTGTTTGTTTATTTGTTTGTTTAGGTAGATTATTGACAGTATGATTCCTTAAAACTTTTCAGACATCCTTTCATTAAACTCTACAATTTTATCTATGAAATCTAAGTGCATAAAATAAACACGATTGTATTAAAATGACCCCTAATGACATTCTACTATACACATAGATTGTTCTCTTATTCAGCCATCATCAGAGAAGCTTCCTTTTGTAGCAGATGGAAACAAATACAGAGATTTGCAGCCAGACATTATACAGAGAGTGAGATACTTTGGAACACTCAGCTCTAGATTGGATGACTCCACAAATCCCTTGCCTCAGAGCTCAGAGAACTCTGTGGAAGAAGAGGTGAAAAAAAGTGTTGAGTCAGAGGAGATGGAGGACAACAGGAGAACAAGTCCCTCTGAATCAAGTGAGCCTAGCTCATATGAGCTCACAGAAACTAAGGCAGGAAGCATATGGCCTACACAGGTCTGCACTTGGTCCTCTGCTCATACATTACAGCTTTAGTTTAGAATTTTTAATGGAACTCCTGAATGTGTGAACGATTTGGTCTCTGGGTCTTGTGCCTTCTCTTGGGGCCCTTTTCCTTCTTTTGGTTTACCTTGTCCAACTTTGATGTGATTTTTTTTTATCTTATTATATCGCATCTTGTCATTTGGTTATGTTTGTTGTTAGCTTTTAGAATCCATGTACTTTTCTAATGAGAGACAGAAAGGGAGTGAATGTGGATGGGAGGGGAGGGAGGGGAAATTGTATTCAGAATATATTGTATGAGAAAAAAACCTATTTTTAATAAAAGGGAAAAATAAATAGAAAAATTAAGAGAGAAAGGATGAGTTGGTTGGGTGGGAAAGTAAGAAAGATCTAGGAGGAGCTGGAAGGAGGAGAAACCATGATTACAACATAGTGTATAATTTTTTACAATTAAAACTATATCAAAAGATAAAAATGATTGTAATTAGAACTAAAGACTGTCAGCACAGAAACAAAGTTTAAATCTTTCCCTCTTCTCTCTGTGTCTCTGTCTTTGTTTCTCTCTGTGTGTGTTTCTCTCTCTATGTCTGTCTCTCTTCTGCTTAGGGATATTCAAGGGATATGCTATCTTTCAAAGTAGCATTCTGCAATAGTGATACTTTGACTTCTTCTTTTCTGATTTATATCTCCTTAATCTCCTTTAGTTGTCATAATTGCTCTATCTAGGACTTCAAGTACTATGTTGAAGAGATATGGAGAGAGTGGGCAGCCTTGCTTTGCCCCTGAGTTCAGTGGGATTGGTTTAAGTTTCTCTCTGTTTAGTTTGATGTTGGCTATAGGCTTGCTGTATATTGTCTTTACTATGTTTAGGTATTGTGCCTTGTATTCCTGATCTCTCCAAGACTTTAAATGTGAATGGGCATTGGATTTTTGTCAAATGCTTTTTCTGCATCTAAGGAGATAATCATGTGGTTTTTCTCCTCCAGTTTGTTTATATGGTGGATTACATTGAAGTTAAGCAAGAAGGAGGACCCTGGGTAAGAGGATCAATCCTCACTCAGGAAGGCAAATGGGACTGACATCAGAAGAGGAAGAAAACAAGGAACAGGACAGGACCCTACCACAGAGGGCATCTGAAAGACTACTCACCAGGGTATCAAAGCAGATGCTGAGATTCATTTCCAAACTTTGGGCATAGTGCAGTGAATATTATGAAAGAAGGGGGAGATAGAAAGACCTGGAGGTCCACAAGGAGAGCAACAGAACCAAAAAAAAAAAAAATCTGGGCCCAAGGGTATTTTATGAGACTGACACCCAACCAAGGACTATTCATGGAGGTAACCTAGTCCCCCTGCACAGATGTAGCCCAACGGCAGCTCAGTCTCCAACTGGTAATGGAAACAGGGACTGTCTCTGACATGAACTCAGTGGCTGACTCTTTGATCACCTCCCCCTGTGGGGGGGGGGAGCCTTACCAGGCTACAGAGGAAGATAATGCAGCCAGTCCTGATGAGACCTGATAAGATAGAGTCAGATGGAAGGAGAGGAGGACCTCCTCTATCAGTGGATTTGGAGAGGGGCATGGGAGGAGATGAGGAATGGTGGGATTGGGAGGGAATGAGAGAGGGTGCTACAGCTGGGATACAAAGTGAATAAACTGTAATTCATATAAAAGCTCTTGTTAAAAAGTTGAGGAAAAAAAGTAGAATTCTGGCCCAGACCTGCCTGCCACTGGGCCAAGAGAAAGACACCCAAACACCTGCCTCAGGCTCCAGTATGATGAATGAATATGTGATGGAGAGATGGGAAAGAGAGAGAGCACGGTAGAGAATGGGAGAGAAATAAAAGCCGAGTATGTGGGCTGCCATCCTGAGTGCTGCAGCTGGCAAGGGGCAGGGCAGCTTTTCTGCTATCACACGCTCTTCCAGGCCAGCTATCTTGTGAAGCCCAGGTGAGGGGTGGGGCTGGTTCTTCACAGCTCTCAGACTCCAGCATGGTCCCGTATTGCAGCCCAGACATCTGCCGGCTACTCCCATGAGGCTGTTCCTCACTACCCTTGACTCTCCAGGTCCTCCTCTCTTCGTTGTGCACACATCCTTCTGCTTCTCTTTCTCTTCCACCTCTCCACCACTTACTTGCTCTTTTTAGTTGCACGTGGGGCCTCTGTGGGTCTGGAGTCTTCTCAGGAGTGCTATACTACTCCCTTGTGGCCCTACGCAGGGGTCATCTCAGATGTGGTCTGCCCACCTCCGCCTGCGTGGCACCAGGCATGTAGGACTCGTGAGAACCTGAAACATTATCCTATGTATGCACTCCCACCCCCAACCAAGGCCTCTGATTTCAGAATTGCTTCTAAAGCAGCTTCACACCCTTGCACTTTGGACCTGTAGCTAGAGAGAAAATAACTAGCCACAGTCTTTTTGATTGCCTAGCTTCCATTGTACCAGATAGTGAGTTGTCTAACAGATGCCAAAAGATGTCCTGCATTTAATCATAAACCTTTACAAATACTTACTTATTTTATGTGTGTGCACTTGTGTGTGCCTGGGTGCACGCACGTGTAAAATAGGTGTGTACAAGAGCCTACATTGTATTCTAAGTAACTGGAGTTACAGATAGTTGTGAGCTACCATGTAGCTGCTGAGAATAGAACCTGCCTCCTCTGCAAAAGCATGAAGTGCTCATCACCACTGAGACATTTCTCCAGCTCCACAGTTCCTTTAATTTTTTTGTCAGTGTATTAGGCATGTGCAGGAGCACTGAGATCTATCCCTAACTGTCCTTTATCTCTTCTGAAAGGAAGAGCTCCCGCCTCCCTGCTGACCTTTGACCTCCTCTACTCTGAAAAGGGACTTCTGGACCCCATGCCTTATCTTTACCTTGTACCCATCTTATAGCTGTATGCTGCCTCCTAATAGTACAGCTAGCCGTGTTTACAGACCACATTTTATTTTGAGACAGTATCTTGCTTGGTTGCCTAGACTGACCTTGAGTTTACTATGCAGCCCTAGCTGGCCTCTTCCTTGCAAAACACCTGTATCAGCGTTCTCAAAGTAGAATTACAGTCACACCCATCAAGCCCAGAAAGAAGGTTTTTAACACGTTGATTTATGCATGTATGCTTTCTGTCTCTGTCTTTCCCCTTCCCTCTCTTTCTCCCTTCCTCCCTCCCTCCTTCCCCTCTCTCCCATTCCTCTAGGAGGGGATCAGATGTAGCCATCATCACTGATCCTAGTTTCTTCTAATACACTAGATTCAACCCTTATCAGATTTGAGGCTGGTGCTTACTCCAAGTCCACTCACGTGTATAATTGAAGTTGGTTCAGCACAATAAAGAAGATTCTTCTCAGGACAAGACCGCAGCAACTTTCATACACGGGGGTTCCGAGTTGCAGGAATTTTCCACAGTAGGGCGGGCCATTGCATCCAGAGCTCTGTTTCCAAGTGTGTGTGCACTGAGCCTGCTCTGGTTTCCCTCTCACTCGCGTCTCTCAGTGATGTCTGCTCGCAGTTACCACAAGAGGGTGCCAAATACACACAGAGAAGCAGAGAGGCGTGGCTGCTGCTAGACACCCAGCCTTTCCCATTGGTCAGCTGGCTGACTCTAAAGAGCGCTTTAGCTAGAGTGATTCAGTAGTCAAGATTCGAAGTCATCAAGCTCTTAAATGCAATTTTAGGGATTGGTTTGGTTTGGTTTGGTTTTCCTGCACCTAGCCTTTCCCAGTCCACAGTGCAGAAGGCATGCTATGGATTCTGGCTCTACTTCTAGCTTTCTTGCCTGCTGGTAAGTATATGACACAGATGCTCCTGAGATTTCAGTTTTCAGTGGGAAGCCATGATGGTGAACTCTTATTCTACTGTTCTCACTCGGTTGCTTTTACCGGTGTAGGCGGACAAACATCCTCCAGCTTGGAAGCGAGAATAAAGTCAATCACCAAAACAAGGGGCTCCATTGCTAAAATCACTTGTGATACTCACACAGCGGACAAGTACATACACTGGTACCGATTCCAGAAAGGGAGCGCCCCACAACATCTTCTCTACTATAGCGTCAGCACTTCCACAACTGTGGTGGATTCTGGGTTCGATTCAAAGAAGTACCATGTTTATGAAGGCACAGACAACAGTTATATATTTGTGCTTCTGAATGTGGAAGAATCCGATTCTGCGCTATATTACTGTGCCACCTGGACTGACACAGTGATTCAGCCCTGCTCTCACTTGTACCGAAAGTATTAGCTTGCAGCTGTTCCTAGTGTGCAAGACAGACAAGATCCCATCTCATTTCTTACCTCTGACCTTCTCTGCCCCAAAAGGAAATTCTGGACCTCATGCCTTATCTTTACCTTGTACCCAGCCCATTTCCCTCTTTCCAGCTGTACCTGGCCTGTAACAGTATCTCTGGACATTTTTACAGACCAAACTACTATGTCTAAGCCTTGACCAAGGACCCTAACTGAAAATATAATACTTTCAGCTCTCTTTGGGCCTGCTAGAGGCACATCCAGCTGGCAGTCAAGGATTGCTTTGAATTGATATTTGTCACAAGATACTTACCTCAGAGAGCATTTTGGGAAAACTAGTCAAGTTGTTCCATGCATGTGATCATGACACAGAGAAAATGGCATGGCTAATAATTTTTCATTACTTAGATTATGAGAAGTGGTAGAATAAAATCTTTGGTCTTCCTGATGACTTCATACACACTTACTTATTGTCCTTTGAATAAACTGATTTTTCAGTCACCATCACACTCACAATATTGTTGTTGAAATGATAATAAAGGAAAATACATGTAAATATGCCAACTATCATGTCTACTTAAAGAACACAAATTCAACACACCAAATTTCAAAGATATAACCGGACTCCTTTAGGGACTTAGCAATAAAGGTTTCCAATCTACAGAACAGACGGGGGCTCCACTGGCATTTGCATAGCAGCTGAAGCTTAACAGGAAGCAGCAGGGTTCCCGGAGAAGATTGTCAACATCTGGCTAGTGTTGTTGTGTAGGCTGAAGTTGGGGGGGGGGGTGGAGGCTTGGTTATTGTGCCACCGCAGGTGGACTAGCCCTTTTGTGGATCTCCTTGCTGTTATTATCTTTAGGAACTGTTGTCAAGTTGGCTTATTTCTTCTGGCTACAGTTTCTCTCCTCTGCTCCTGGAGAAGTTAACTGTTTGGGTTGGGTTTGGAGACACTGAGGACCTTTAACAGAATACTACATTACAGTTTAGCCTGTTGGTCCTGTGGAAGCAGAACTCGATCTCTACCAATGGCCTCCCGTGGATGCTTTTTGATGCACAAACTGAAATTCAGCCCAGAGATAGAACTGCTTTGCTTTAAATAAATAAATAAAAGTCTCCTTTCAAAGCCAACCTACATGTTGACAAACCAAGCCAATGCCTGGAGTATCAATCACGTTATTGTTTTATCCTCCATAAATAAAATGAAGGATCACATTGAATGATCACATAATGTATAGTGCACATCTGAGTTGAAAAACATACAGGAAAGGGAGAACAGGTCCTACGTAAGGATATACGATTAATTAATATGTAATCAAGGAAATTATGAGATTTGCTGGGGATCTGTTTGTCATTTCATGATTACCAAGGAAATGAATTGTTAGAATGAGTTGGTAGAATGAAATTCTTAAATTTCATTCGCTATTGGTATAAAGAATTGCCAGACATTGTATGAGTGTTTATGTATTCTACCCCACACCAGAAATGGAAGAGTTTATTCTAGCTTACATCACTCAGGTCACAGTCCATCATCAAAGGAAGTCAGGGAAAGACCTCAGAGAGGGCAGGAGTCTGGAGGCAGCAGATGATGGAAAGTTCATGGCAGGGTGCTGCTTACTGGTGTGTTCTCCATAGTTTGCTCTGTCTGCTTTCTTCTAGCACTCAGGACAGCCAGCCTAGGGCTGACCTGTTTTGTGGAGAAGGGTGAGCGCATGCCATATTGTACTTGTGGAGGGCTGGAGGACAAGATGGAAGAGTCAGTTCTTTCCTTCCACTGTGTAGATTCCGAGGATCAAATTCTGGTTGCTAGGCTTAATAGCAAGTTCCTTTGCTATAGTACCAAACAATTTGCAGGCTCCATTAGTTTTAAAAGATATGTAAGTTTAACTAAATATTTATAATGCTTTATGAAACAATATCACGGCAAAGCAAAGCTGCATTCTTGAATTCTTTCTTTCTGTGATTGTTCTGGGGGAACACAGCCAGAACCTCATGCATGCTAAACAAGTGCTCTACCACTGAGCTACACCTCAGCCCTTGAAGTTCACCACATCATCAAGTGTGTGGCAGAATGATTCTCCAGCTCTTCGCTCTGAGAACAGGACCTGCTGCATGCATGCATTGTTGCTCTAGCTGACATCCCTCCTGTAGGTTGAATGCACCTTCTGGATATTTTTGACTCTGTCTTTCGCTATTCTGTTTGCATACTGATCATTACTATTCTGCTGAAGTTTCATTGATTTCATTTCTTAACATACAAAAGTTACAGTTGCCAAAAATCTTTACTTAGATTCTCAAGAGAGATACATCAAAATTTGCATCCTGCTGGTCAACTTGATTTTTACTGATGTTACTTAACCAAAACAAATTTGCAAAATAGATAGACTTACAGGGCAGTCCCAAAAATTAGTTAATGCACACAAAATTGAATGAATAGTGTTCTTCTAAGAAAATTGGTTCTGTAGGAAAGGAAATAATGCAACAAATATTCACCTAAGAATGTAATAATAACAGCCATTGTCTACAGTCATGGCTGTAATCACTCTGTATTTTAAACCTAATTAAAATATTTTTAAAAATAAAATATTGCAGGGATTGGTGGTACATGTCTTTAATTCCAACATTTAGAAAGCAGAGGCAGGTGGATGTCTGTGAGCTGGAGGCCATCCTAGTATACATAGAGAGGGTCCAGGACAGCCAGGGCTCTGTTACACAGAAAAACCCAGTCTTGAAAGATAATAATAATAATAATAATAATAATAATAATAACCAGTTTTGTTCTCATTGTGTCCATTTTATAGCTGTTTTGGAGTTAGAAATTTGAGATCTTTAGGCCACTTGGAAACTGCTATTTGAGTCTAGTTTAAACCAAAAACTTTATTGCTTTGATTGCAGAGTGATGAGCAAAAGCAAATGAATAAACTAAGCACGAGATTCTTTTCCTGCGAACACTTTGTGGTGAAATATATGATGTTTTTACCCATTGTAAGGTTTGCTTCACTGCCTGCCACCTTAACCTGTACTCTCCAGAATGACATGAGATCACGCAAATGAACCGGAATTCAGTGCTTCCTTAAAACGATCTATTTATTGTCATAAAAATGAAAGATTTATTATGCACTTGGTTCTAAAAACTTTATTTTTTAAGGGTTTTTCCTCCCCCCAAAAAATGAAAGACAGAGCAAGAGCAGTGTTTTGTTTGTTTTTGTTGTTGTTGTTTTTACCAACAAAAGAGCATCAAGGTGGGTCACTAAGATTTGTCCTAGAATGTCATCTTTGCTGTTGCTCTGTTACTCTCATTCCTCTGGGTAACAGAAGCATTTTTGAAGGAAGATGAATATCAGGATCAGAGTTTAACTAAACTATTCCATTGCCTGTGATGGTCTTCCCGTGCAAGCTTTGCACATGGCCATGCAAGAAAGACTTGACATGCGCTAAGAACAAGTGGGTGTCAGACTTTGAAACACACATGCTTCTTGGTATGTATATGTAATGTTCATGTGTGGGTGCATTTCCACATTTGTGTGTGTGTGAGCCTGCATGCACATTGTGTGCTCACACTTGTCACATAGCCTTGTTGAAACTGTAAGAAAGATAATTAAGTAGATTTGCTGTCAAATTCTCAAATACACAAATGACATGTGTTGGAAAAATAATATTCTAAATTTTCCAGGCTTACTGATGTATCCTTTATTTTGACATGGAATTTTGTGTTAATTAACTTTTGCAACCTCCTTGGTTTGAGGAAAGAGCACATTGAAACAATTTCTCTCCCTATAGTCTTACCTGAGGTCTGGCGTGGAAGTATCACTAGAAGAGAACAGACTTGGCCAATCTCAGAACCTTGATTGGGAGATACCACCACCCTAAGCATCCACCATGACTGAACACTCCATAGTGCCTTTTCTCACTCCAGGTGCTGTCAATAACACTTGAGCCAAAAACTAAGGTCTTATAAGCATATACCACAAGTCTACCTCAGACATCTCCACAATAGCTGTGAGCTGCAGCTTTTTAGCAGGAGGCATTGAGGAGCAAAAGGGATGTGAATGATTTGGGGATCACAGAGCTGTGAGTCACTGTGTGCTTTCCTTACACAGAGGCTGAAGGGTAGGCACAACCACAACCAAGATGTTAACAGTACCAGGCCAAGAAATTCTGGACTAAACATATGTCCCAAAGACTTAGTAATCATTGAAATCGATAAAATAATGTTGATGAAGGACCCATCCATCCTCAAACTTTATATATATATATATAAATTACAGTTTATTCACTTTGTATCTCAGCTGTTGCCCTCGCCTTCATTCCCTCCCAATCCTATTCTCCCTCCCTCATCTCCTCCCATGCCCTTCTCCAAGTCCTCCATTAGGGGAGGGCCTCCTCTCCTTCCATCTGACCCTAGCCTATCAGGTCTCATCAGGACTAACTGCATTGTCTTCCTCTGTGGCCTGGCAAGGCTGCTCCCCCCACCTCAGGGAGAGGTGATCAAAGAGCCAGCCACTGAGTTCAAGTCAGAGACAGTCCCTGTTCTGCTTACTAGGGAATCCACTTGGACACTGAGCTGCCATGGGCTACATCTGTGTAGGGGTTCTAGGTCCTCTCCTTGCATGGTCCTTGGTTGGAGTATTAGTCTCAGAAAAGACTCCTGGGCCCAGATTTCTTGTTTCTGTTGCTCTCCTTGTGGAGCTCCTGTCCCCTCCAGGTCTTCCTATCTCCCCCTTCTTTCATAAGATTCCCTGCACTCTGACCAAAGCACTCTCAGCATCTGCTTTGGTTCCCTGGTGGGTAGAGTCTTTCAGAGGCCCTCTGTGGTAGGCTCCAAGCTTTCTAAGATCGGACCAGGTAACAAGTTTTGTAACATTTGTCTCAAAAAATGTTTATGGGGACATACAGAACTGGGCAAAGCTGACCATAACTACTCTTAGGGCTGGCTAATCTGGGTGTGTCTATTTTCTCCCTAAACACTAGAAGATACAACTCTTGTTTTTTCATTCTGACTTGACACCTTCTGCTGCAGGTACCCTGACTCCCCATGCCTCTGCGTATACACAGAACCCACACAAAGGGGAGGCCATAGCTTCAAATGTCCATTTGCTTTTCAACCTGCGAGTTTGTTCTTTCATTCCTAAGCCTGGTCGAGGGATACTTTTAAATGATGTTTGGTATCCTGGTAATTTTTGTATTTCTCATAACACTATTCTTCTGTTTGAAGTAGGAATACACATGAACACAGTGATCACCTTTCACTGCAGAAAGGAAGCATGTATTTCTTCTGCAGGTCATCCACACGCAGCTTTTCATACATACTCACGTATGGAAATCCTACAAATGAGGCTTTTGATATGTACTTCAGGAAGAAGAAGGAGGAGGAGGAGGAGGAAGAGGAGGAGGAGAAAAATAACTGTCCAAGATCGGCTACGGGTAAAGAACAACAAACGTCAGGTACACAAAACCTGTCCCCTCTCTTTGGTCTTTAATACAAATTAAAACAAGACATGATGACATCCTGGCCCTGGGAACCTCCCATGATTAGTGTCCTAGTAATGAGCGCACACCCTCAGTGTGTCTGCCACCACTTCCTTCCTAACAAAGACCAACCCCGTCCAGTCCTGAGCCTGTTCAGCCCCAGTCCCCACCTGCAGCACTTTTATCAGGGGAAACCAGAAAGGGAGTCTGATGGCTATCAGCTGTGCCCCACAGATGCCAGGAACTGTGGCCCCAACTTTCTGGGTCAGCATAGTTTCCTGTTGACTTGGTTTAGACGTTAAGTATACTAAATCTTGTCTGACTTCCTCAGTGAAAAAGCAAGATCCAGTGTTTCAGTTCACATGAGTTTCCAACAATGTTGACCCCGGTAGAGGTGCTGAGAAGGAGCACAGGGCAACACACGCATTTTCAGCTTCCATCAGCTCTCACATTATACAATATATATTCTATTTGATTAGACTCTAACTTGATCAATATAGTCAGACAACCCACAGAAGCATAACGACTTTTGATCCACTGCACCACCAGAGACATTAAAGCTCGGACAATTGAAGCCTAATGAACAAGCAAAGATAAGAAGGGCTGTTGTCTGAACTAGACCACAAGGCCACACTAAGAAACTGAAGGGTTGCAGTTCCGTCTGCTAGGACATCTGCAGCACGTTATGATGGGAGAAGAACCCTTTTCTCAGAGTTGGAGTGGGGAAATCTTTAGGGATGCTGCCATCAAAAAACAATTGGGGCCATTTCAGCCCTTAGATGAGCCCATGGCATTGCACGCTTGTAAAAGGCAAGAGAGAACTGGCGAGAAAATAGAGAAACCTGTGTGGAAGCTCTCTACTGGTGTTCTCAAGCCTTTGCATATATCAGTTCCTTAAAGCCATACCACCTAAAATATCTATTCTTTCCTTGTCAGATGAATCAGACTCAGAAAATAAATGAAACGTTAAACGTTCCAGGCTTTTATCTAAGCAAGGGCCCATGACAGATCAGGGTAGAGACTAAGCTAACATGACTCTTTGAGGCTTTTGTTATAAAGTGTTTCATTTCTGGAAGTATAAAAGAAACAATTAATTGTTTCCATTTCATAGAAGAAAAGTACCAGTATAACATTAATTACTGCAAATTATTACTATATGTGGAAGCAATGTCAGGAAGTCAATCATTGTGTGGTTTTGTAGAATAAGTAATATGCCACTAAATTCCAAGTTAATCTTTTCATGCAAGACAATTCAGAATCCTTGTCTTTTTTTATTTTCAACAATAGTAGACTTCGAGAAATAACATTTCTTTGTTTTCTGCACCTCCTTTTCAACTTAATTAATGTTCAAAATTACATCACTATGTTCATTCTTGCTGTTTCCTATGTCAAGGATCCATGATTTGTTGGTTTGTTCAAGGCATGTTTGGGGGAAGAGACAGGAATTTGAAAGGTAGGCAAACATAAGAGGTACGTATCACAGACATGATTCATCCATTTTCACTCTTCCCTATTTATGATCATGGTTTTTTTTTTATTCCCTCCTAGATATACATGCAAAGAATATCATACAGCCTTTGGTATAAGTGCATTCCAAATTTATTAGCAAGATTAAAAATGCAATAGAATATAACGAAATTTTCATGTAGTAATTAATAATCTCTGAATAATACAAAAAAATTCATGACATTTTAGAAAAGGAAATATATTTTCCCAACTTTCAAAGAATAATTATTTCCAAAGAAGTAGGTGTTTTAATTTATTCTACATACATTTCATAATTTTACTTGTTCTTAAATGAAATATTGTAGTTGTGCAAGGATAATCAGTAATGTTACCTTGCATTGTCTAATAGCATTTAATGACAGCATTGAAGCCCTTGATGTGCTCTGAAGGCAGTGCCTTTGTGTAACACAGCATTATAAATCTCGTAAC
This sequence comes from Psammomys obesus, assembly GCF_907164565.1. Lineage (NCBI taxonomy): Eukaryota > Metazoa > Chordata > Mammalia > Rodentia > Muridae > Psammomys > Psammomys obesus. Next base: position 8,263,576 of record NW_026587556.1, read on the forward strand.
CTTTTGAAAAAACCTATAGAGAGGCAGGGTCCACATGTAGAAATCAAGGCACAGAAAGCTTAATTACCTTAGCTAATTTTCTACGAGGTTGTGATCTATCAGTGGTCAACTAATTGCCATTGGTTCTTAGAAATGTTGTTCCTATAGATATAAAGGCTGTAACTAGTCCACGCAATGGGAATATCAGCAGGAAACTTGAAGTCAGTTATGCACCTCCCATAGAAGGTTACGTACGTGCATATACAGATGTAAATAATACCAAGCAGCATCATTTCTACTAATAAATCCAAGCAAAAAAGTTCAAACTATTTTAATGATAATATTTGTCAAATAATATGTTCATAACAGCCGCTCTGAATGGCTATAAAATTTTTTTCATTAAATAATATGACTAAATTAATCTTAATGCTCTTATTACATATTGAGCTTAACATTCCTGATTTAAAAGTACTGCTCTGCTCACGGAAAGTTCCATTACCCCAAGAGAACAAAAACGGATTTCCACAGCTGATCTGTCTCACATCCCTCAGTAACTGTCATGTGATTCATTCTTAAAGGCAGTAGGTGTATAAATAATATGATTTCCCTGGCTCACAATTTGCTCAGTGATTCCCAATTGATTAAGAATAACATGCAAAGAATCCAGGGCTCATGCATTTTGCATATTAGGTAAAGTCAGCAAAACAATCCAAAGGCCAGTTTGTTGGTGTTGGACAATTAATGTCATTTGTTTTGTTTGTTTGTTTGTTTGTTTGAATGCAGACGTGAATGTATAATCATGGAAAGGTAGACATGGAAAGAGAGCATAGCAAGTACATCTTCATGGCTCCAGAGCGGTTTCTCTACAGTGAGCAATGGAAGGGGGAAAGGATGAGGAGGCTGCACTCACGCTGCCCCACCCCTAGAAGAACAGCTACAACTTACATGCTATTCTGACCAGCTTGTGAAGGCCAGCAAACCCCGAAACTTTCCTAACCACAGCAGACCATGAAGAACCCTGGCTCCCACATTCTCCTTCCTCTATGTCTTCCCTGGAAAGCTGGTCCTGCAGATGGGACTCTGTTCCTGAAAGTAGTCGTTCTCTCGTGCCTCTTGACTTGTGAGTTGCCACTGTCATGTTCCTGTGCTGCAGAGGATGAAGTCAGTCCAGATAAGTGTTTCTTCCCTTGCCAGTTATTCATGGGGATTTTTCTCCTTTGCTTGCAGTTGGACTTGGGAAGTTGGAGCAACCTGAAGTATCAGTTTCCAGAGCAAAAGATGAGAGTGCCCAAATATCCTGTAAGGTTTCCATCAACAGTTTTAAAAGTGTAGCCATACACTGGTACCGGCAGAAACCAAATCAAGGCTTAGAGTTTCTATTATATGTTATAGCAACACCTACCCGTATCCTCATAAATGAGAAGTTCAAGAAAATGGAGGCAAGTAAAAATACTAGTGCTTCCACGTCCACACTGACAATATATTCCTTGGAGGAAGAAGACGAAGCTATCTACTACTGTTCCTACAGCTAAAGCACAGCATTTGAACTTCCAGAATAGCCTACACAAGAACCATCCCCCAGGCCTGTGTTCCAACCCACATCCTTCTCAGCATGGGCAGCCACCTGCTGTTCAGATGGGGCGCCAGCTGAGCCTTGCTTCCTCACAGCACTCCCGGAGCTTCCCATGTAACTGGATTCTCCATCCAAGTGAAGTTCCAGGAACTATACAGCATTCAAAGGCTGGCTGGACATTGCTTCCTACAAAATGAAAATATCTGGGAACAGTTCAATACAGGAAGGCAGGCTCACTTACCATTTAGTTCTTTATTAACTGTACAGAAGTTTCCCATACCTGAGTTTATAAAGAAGGCAAGGTAGGTTATATGTAAAAAAAAAAAAAAAAAAAAGGATGTAACTAGTTATATTTATTTTCTAATTCATGAGCATCAGAGACTGGAAAGTCAGACACATGTAACAAGTAGATGCTTGTTATCAGTATCCTAAGGTCTTTCTGAAAACAGTTTATTGACCATTATGACTATAAGAGACAATCATCTTCTTCCAGATATGATGGCAAAATAGAATCTTGCATGAGGGTTGCAGCTCAATGCGATTCAGGGCTGAGGCTGGGACAAAGCAAGATCTGTTCCAGGAAAACACTTTAACTCAATACTTTAGAGGTCTGTAAGAAATAAATAATAAAAACACTACATATGAGCTGCACTAATGATAAATGAAAAATAGCATCTGCTCCATGCACCAACAGAAAAAAATAATAATACCTTATGAATTGGAAAACTACAAAAATAGTAATTATTATTGACAACTATTATGCATTTATTTTCTCACTTCTATTTTGGATGCTTGGGAACATTTCAAAATGCTGAGACAAAACACACCTTCTCAAAGTCTAATGAAGAAAAATTCTCCCTTTAGAATATGTTCATAGGGATGAATTTAATAATATAGTATCTCACAGTACGTAGCCATTCATACAGTTGTAGTCTGAAATATCTGTGATAGCTTTGTGATCCATTTCTTCCCTTTAAAGTTTCAGGTTGGGCTATTAAGTAGAGATGTCATTGACAGTTTAATGAGAGAACACTTAGATGCTCTGAGCATCTCTCCGAGGGGCAGACTCAGCCCTTTGGTGCCATACCCTGTGCATGATGGCTTCTGTACATACTGGACTACAAAGGGACCAAGAAGAGTGCCCAAATCTCGAGGGGCATTGCCTCTTGCCTAATGTGTGCATAGACACAATTGTAAGAAGACTATGGAGAAGACAGATAGCCTAAGAATAAGGACCCCACCAGAAAGAAGTTTACGAAAGGGCAGAACTGAGCTTCTTATATTCTCTGAGCCAGGGGCTTGATGCAGATGACTTCACTTGATTCTCAAAAGAAGAGTGGAAAGTCTCAGACTGTCAACCTTTGAACAGACTCCTGGGGTGGAAACTTGATGGATGCTAAAGGTATGCAGAGGAAAGAGAGGGTACCTTATCTGTGGGTCTAAAGTAACAAAGTAACGTGTCAGCATTAGACACACTCTTTGAAGAATTTCAGTAAAATGGAAAACATCCACAACATTGGATGGATGGGGCCTTAGAGGACCAAGAGAAAGAAAGACAGGGAGCAAGCACTTGGGGTAGTCAATGCCCACGCTTGTGTACATGCAGCCTGGTCTCATGGGAAAGTTCAGATTGGTCTTATCTCTCCTGTAGCCTCCTTCTTTCTGCCTCCCTTCTCATTCGAGCCATTACTACCTAGTAGTTTAAAACACCCATTTGCCTTAGATAGGAGACAAAGAAGCCAAAAATTCATGGAAGTCTCAACCTTGTGACACAGGCTGTTCTGTAGCTTTGGTCTGGAAGCCTACAAATGCTTACTAGGAAAAGTACCCTTGGAGTCTTTTGTCTTGATTAAAAAGTCTGCGACAACATATTTGCTAGGACTGAATTGGCTACAGAGACAATTTATATTATAAGATTTGAGATAAAAGTACATATTTATTGCAAAAAAAATGATTGAATGGAGAGGAAAATTTCCAAATTAAGAAAATGATTGTGAAAAAAATTAGGTGACTTAAAAGCATTCCCGGTGCTGTCGGACTTTACACATGCTCACAGAAGCTTCTGTTACATAAGCCCACAAAAGTGTACTAAATTTAACATGTTGACAAATGTATTCAATGAAGACATTATTTACATGATATAATCATATGCATGATACACTTGGAGGGTTTTTTTTTTAATTTTATTTTTTTTCTTATCAGTTACATTTTATTAACTCTGTATCCCAGCCGTGTCCCGATCCCTCATTCCCTCCCAGTCCCTCCCTCCCTCCCTCATCTCCACCCTGCCCCTTGCCAAGTCCACTGATAGGGGGGACCTCCTCCCCATTCATCTGATCCTGTTTTATCAAGTATCTTCAGGACTGGCTGCAAAGCTTTTCTCTGTGGCCTAACAGGACTGCTCCTCCCTTGGGGGGTGGGGAGGCCAAAGAGCCAGTCATTGAGTTCCTGTTAGAAATAGTCCTTGTTCCCCTCACTATGGGAAACCAATTGGTTACTGAGCTACCACGGGCTACATCTGAGCAGAGGTTCTAGGTTACATTCATACATGGTCCTTGGTTGCATGTCAGTCTCAGAAAAGACCCTGTGCCCAGATATCTTTGGTTCTTGTAGAGCTCCTATCCTTTCCTCATCAGACTAACTCCCCTTCTTTCTTATGATTCCCTGTACTCTGCCAAAGGTTTGGTCATGAGTCTTTGCTTTGAAAACACTGCTAGTTAGAGTCTTTCAAATGCGCTCAGTAGACTCCTGTCATATGTTCAATGCACATCCCATCTGTCTTTCTAGATGAGGATTGATAATCTTACCCCATGTCCGCTCTCTGGATCATCTTTTTTAGGTGTATAGATTTCATTATGTTTATCATATCTTATAGGTCTATATAAGTGAGTATATACCATGTTTGTCTTTCTCCTTCTGGGATATTTCACTCAGGATGATCTTTTCTAGATCCCACCATTTGCCTGCAAATTTCATGATTTCCTCCTTTTTGATTGCTGAGTAGTATTCCATTGTGTAAAAATACCACAATTTCTGTACCCATTCCTCCGTTGATGGACATCTGGGTTGTTTCCAGGTTCTGGCTATTACAAATAAAGCTGCTATAAACATGATTGAGCAAATATCCCTTTTGTGTACTTGAGCAAACTTTGGGTATATACCTAGCAGTGGTATAGCTGGGTCTTGAGGAAGCACTATTCCTAATTGTCTTAGAAAGCGCCAGATAGATTTCCAGAGTGGTTGTATCAGTTTACATTCCCACCAGCAGTGGAGGAGGGTTCCCCTTTCTCCACAACCTCTCCAGCATGTGTTGTCCCTTGAGTTTTTCATCTTGGCCATTCTGATGGGTGTAAGGTGCATTTCCCTGATGGCTAATGAGGATGAGCATTTCTTTAAGTGTTTCTCTGCCATTCTATATTCCTCTGTCGAGAATTCTCTGGTTAGCTCTGTTCCCCATTTTTTAATTGGATTACTTGGTTTGCTGCTTTTTAGCTTCTTTAGTTCTTTGTATATACTGGATAAAGGGTTAGTGAAGATTCTTTCCCAATCTGTAGGCAGGCATTTTGTTTTGATGACAGTGTCCTTTGCTTTATAGAAGCTTTTCAGTTTCATGAGGTCCCATTTATTGATTGTTGCTCTTAGAGCCTGTGCTGTTGGTGTTCTGTTCAGGAAGTTGTCTCCTGTGCCAATGAGTTCTAGGCTGTTCCCCACTTTTTCTTCTAACAGATTTAGAGTATCTGGTTTTATGTTGAGGTCTTTGATCCACTTGGACTTTAGTTTTGAAAGTCTTGGAGAGATCAGGAATACAAGGCACATATCTAAACATAGTAAAGGCAATATACAGCAAGCCTATAGCCAACATCAAACTCAATGGAGAGAAACTTAAATCAATCCCACTGAAATCAGGGACAAGACAAGGCTGACCACTCTCTCCCTATCTCTTCAACATAGTACTTGAAGTCCTAGCCAGAGCAATAAGACAACTAAGGGAGACCAAGGGGATACAAATCGGAAAGGAAGAGGTCAAAGTGTCACTATTCGCAGATTATATGATAGTATATATGAACGACCCCAAAAATTCAACCAGAGAACTCCTCCAGCTGATAAACACCTTCAGCAAAGTGGCAGGATACAAAATCAACTCAAAAAAATCAGAAGCCCTCCTGTATACCAAAGACAAAAGGGCCGAGAAAGAATTTAGGGAAACAACACCCTTCACAATAGCCACTAATAACATAAAGTACCTTGGGGTGACACTAACCAAGCAAGTGAAAGACCTGTTTGAGAAAAACTTCAAGTCTCTGAAGAAAGAAATTGAAGATCTCAGAAGATGGAAAGATCTCCCGTGCTCATGGATTGGTAGGATTAACATTGTGAAAATGGCCATCCTGCCAAAAGCAGTCTACAGATTCAATGCAATTCCCATCAAAATACCAACTCAATTTTTTACAGACCTTGAAAAAAAGATTCTCAGCTTCATATGGAGAAACAAAAAACCCAGAATCTCCAAAACAATCCTGTACAACAACAGATCATCTGGAGGTATCTCTATCCCCGATCTCAAGTTGTACTACAGAGCAATAGTAATAAAAACTGCATGGTATTGGCATAAAAACAGAAAGGAAGATCAATGGAACCGCATAGAAGACCCAGAAATAAACCCACACACCTATAAATACTCGATTTTTGACAAAGAAGCCAAAACCATTCAATGAAAAAAAGACAGCATCTTCAACAAATGGTGCTGGTCCAACTGGATGTCCACATGCAGAAAAATGAAAATAGATCTATATTTATCACCCTGCACAAAACTAAAATCCAAGTGATTTTTTTTTAATTTATGTTCTCACACTCATCCATGCTACTACTCTATAGCTCTAAGGACAAACCAAGACAGGATGAAGTGACATGAACATTACAATGACAGTCACTGAAAAGATGAGCCATAGACTGTGTCTGTGCCCATAGCCCTGGTCTGTAAATAAAGGATGGCGCAGAAATAGCTTTCAGTTTCTTACATGCTATATAAAGATAAAATTTCAGTGAGCAACCAATATGAGTATTATAACTGACGCTCACACGGCATAAGGTAGTTATTACTTGGCTCTTTAAAAATATATTTGTTGCAGCTGAGTCTGTAGTGGAGTTGGTAGCTTGCCCATTTTTTCCACAGTATCACACAAATCAGGTGTCATGGCCTCCGTTCCTATAATCCTAGCACTTGGAATGCATCATGCCTGTCATAACTCAATAAATACAATAGATTTGTCTGTTGCTACCAATGAGTTATAACTGATGAATATCAATTATGATGTTATTTTAATTTGTATTTCTGTTTGTCATTGTTCTCTTAATGACCTTTTGTTATACTTACAACCATCCCATAGTGGTTGTTCAGCTTTGATTAAATTAATTCACCTATCTTTGACTCATTCTCTTAACTTCAAATGGATAATATATAAAATTAACTTTAATGAGCTGCTGCAAGAACCATCTCAAATAATATACAGCATTTTTACAAGTATGTAAGCCTTGAGTGTGTCTAACGTTCGCTAAGAAAAGCTGAGCACATTGGTATATTGCATATCAGAAATGTAATTGTGATTATTTTGATTCATATCCCAAGCTCATGGCATCAGCAACATGTGATTTCCATGACCTTGTTGGGCATGCAAAAATATAAATAAATAAAATCTCAGTCTAGGGTTACTGAATCCAAATCTCATTTCCCAAGGACCGGGGCCCGCTGGGGTACTACAATCTGATTAATTTTTGCTTTGAGCACAAGATGCTTGACCTCTTCTCATTAGCTTCATAGTTCATATGAGAAGACAGCAGAGATCAGGCAAAGGGGGTGGAAAAGATAACATTTCCATTGTGACTACCTCCTGACAAGGTGGATTCCTATTATTTCCAGTCAGAGAGATTGTGTTATGATCAGCTTACATCCTTTGCTCGAGTTTCATATTTTCCCAAGGAATGTTGGGGCTAGGTAAGCTTACCTGGAGGCCTCTCTATCTAATCTGCCCTCTAGGCTTGGATGTGTGAACCTGATCTTGTTACTGTGCTGCCCAGCACCACCACTCATGCTACAAAGACAAGTGTGTTAATTTCTCCTTCTGTGCATTGTAATGACCACTATCAGACATGTTAATTTTTCAATTAACATTGAAATGTTAATTGAATACAATGAGGCATGCATATAGGACAAGAAAAATTGTTTATCAAAACTGACAATTTTAGAAATAAACATCTTTCATAGGGACAATAGAGACATATGTTAATAACTGTGTTTGGTAAACCAGTTTCCACAGGAAGCCTTGGTGAAACACCATGCCCCTCCCCTTTCAGTTTACCACTGAATACCACTTCCTCTTCCTGTCCTAGTCTCCAATTTAATCTGGTTCTGTGTAGACTTAGCGTTCAGTGCCTCTCAGGACAAAAGCTACAGAATGTGGTTCCTGCTGCAAATCTTCACGCTGTCCTCCCTCAGGATTTGTGAGTAGATGCCCTTTGCTCATGGGAATGGAGGATACAAAAAAGAGGGAGAGTCAACTCACAACACATTCACAGGAAGGATAACCATTCAGCTGTTCAAACTGAGCCAACAAATGACACTATGATCCTAATTCCCTCAATGCATGTGTAGGGGACAGGGAACCCACAAACCCCAGACAGTGATTTGAATTGGATGCCAAATGTGTATTTTCTTAATGAATTCAAAATTCAAAATTTTGGAAGTTTTTAAAACTTTTAGCTGTTGTTATCTTTCAGATACAGGAGGAAGCATTCCCACTTCACGTCTGGAGACGTATGTCACCAAGAAAAAAGGAAATACAGCATTTCTCAGATGCCAAATAAAAACAGGTGTTTTGAATCATAATACATATATACACTGGTACCAAGAGAAGCCAGGTCAGCCTCTAAAAAGAATGCTATATATTTCTTCAAAAGAAAATATTGTCTATGAGAAAGGTTTTAGTGAGGAAAGATATGAGGTAAAGAAATGGCAGAGTGACTTGTCTTCAATCCTCAGAATACACTATGTGACAGAAGAGGACACAGGAACATATTACTGTGCATGCTGGGGATACACTCTGCCAAGATGCTGCACTGTTAAAAAACAAAAACTCTCCACAGGAGGCTCCCTTGCACATGCATGCCTCCCCTTTACACCTCCCAAGGTGACTAAACCACTGCCACTCAAAAGAAGCTATCCAGCCTGATCCCACCTGTGCATAAAATTATCTCTTCTTTCCACTTCCCAGAGACACAGGACCAAGATGGCGAAGCATTCTTAGGCTGCATTTGTGTTCTGAGCTTGATCTCACCAGAAGCCCAAGGGCCCAGTGCAGTGTCTCCTTCACCAGGAGCTCATAACCTCTTCTCGTCCCATCCTTGGGCCATCTCTCTTTGTGTCCCCGATGGCTTTTGCTTCCCTACCTATGGAAGCTTCCTGGGAAGGCAGCCAAAGTGCAGTGCTCACTGAGGAGAGGAAGCAGAGTTTCTCAGAGCAGAGCCACAGTGACACCAAGTGCACAGGATGCTGAGGACCTCCTGAAGTCTCAGCTGATAGATTTGGTAGTGATCAACCAATCTCAGCCTTTCACATTACAACACAATTACTTCAGTGAGCTATCTCAGCTCAAGTGAAATCATTCCCAAACTCAGGAAACCAGGTCTTTATTGTTCTTTCAATAAAAATAAAGCAGAGCTTTAATTCTTAGCAGGTAATTATGAATGGGTCAAAGAAATGGTGTTTTTCCTCAATAGGATTTCATTCACAAGATCATAGCTTGGTGTCTTTCATTAAGCTGCTTCTTATTTTAAAGTTATCAAGTCAAAACAGACTATTGGTGTATCGCTTGTGCGTACACAGAAAACAGTGAAGAATACCACCCACTGCTCTGCGTAGTAATTATTCTTTTCTTCCATGCCCATGAGACCATTCATAGTTACCCACAGTATTTAAAAAAAAAGTTTAAGAGGGAGGACTTTGACTAAAATGCTCAATCCCCATCCCGAAAGGCAAAGAGGATGGACATCAGAAGAAGAAAACAGGAAACAACCTAGAAACCTGCCACAGAGGGCCTCTGAAAGGCTCTGCCCTGCAGACTATCAAAGCAGATGCTGAGACTTATGGCCAACTGTTGGGCAGAGTGCACGGAATCTTAAGAAAGAAGTGGGAAATAGTAAGATCTGGAGAGGACAAGAACTCCACAACAGAACCAGAAAATTTGAACACAGGGGTCTTTCCAGAGACTCATACTCCAACCAAGTACCATGCATGGAGATAACCTAGAACCCCTGCACAGATGTAGTCCATGGCAGTTCAGTGTCCAAGTGGGTTACATAGTAATGGAAAGAAGGACTGCCTCTGACATAAACTGATTGGCCTGCTCTTTGATCACCTCCCCCTGAGGGGGGAGCAGCCTTACCAGGCCACAGAAGATGACAATGCAGCCACTCCTGATGAGATCTGATAGACTAAGATCAGAAGAAAGGAGAGGAGGACCTCCCCTATCAGTGGACTTGGGGAGGGGCATGAGTGAAGAAGGGGGAGGGAAGGTGGGATTAGGAAGGGAGGAGGGAGGGGTTTATGAGGGGATACAAAGTGAATAAAGTGTAATTAATAAAATTTTAAAAACTTTTTTAAAAAGTTTAAAAAAACTTGAGTGAAAAAGATGTCAAGGAGAGGTGTTACTGAAATAATACTTAAGGAAAACAGGGGTAAGGGCTTGGGAGACAGTTCTGGATGAGAAAGGTAACACTGCTGTTATAACGGGTGTTTTGATGACGTCTTCTGCTACCTGATATGTTCTCTGTACCAGGAACATGATAAAATGACCCTGAAATACAGCTCACTGGGCGGGACCTTCATCAGCTCAGAAATAAGTTTTGCCCTCCTTCCTATCCCTCCTCTACAGAGCTACAGGCTGCCCCTCAGTCCACTGTGGCAAACTCAGGTCCTATTCACTGACTCTGGAACTCACTCCAGCTGCCATTGGAAATGCCAATACCTTGGGTTTTCCTTCTCCCTTTGGCTTGTGCTTGTAAGTTAACTTCGCTCCTTTTCCTCTTTCATTAGCTTTGTGTGCTTAGCCAACAGGGAATTAAAAATAATTTGTAAAACTCTAATTTCTCTTCTTGCTTTTCAGATGGTGACTCCTGGATCTCTCAGGATCAGCTGTCCTTTACCCGGAAACCAAATAAGACGGTACACATAAGCTGCAAGCTCTCTGGAGTCCCCTTCCAGAACACCATTGTGCACTGGTACCAACTGAGAGAAGGGGAGCCCCTGAAACGAATCTTCTATGGCTCATCCAAGACTTACAAGCAAGACAATCCCCACTCCCGCTTTGAAACAGATGAGAAGAATGATGGTACCTTTTACCTGATAATTAATAATGTTATTAAATCAGATGAAGCTATGTACTACTGTGCTTGCTGGGATCTCACAGTGTCTCAGCATCTGAAGGAACCTGTAAGAAAACCTTCCTCTGTGGCCTGGTAAGGATGCTCCCCTATCAGGGGGAGGTGATCAAAGAGCAGACTAATCAGTTCCTGTCAGAGACAGTCCCTGTCTCCATTACTATGGAAACCACTTGGACACTGAACTGCCATGGGCTACCTCTGTGCAGGTGTTCCAGGCCATCTCCACGACTATTCCTTGGCCAGACTACCACTCTCAGAAAAGACCCCTGTGCCCAAACTTTTTGGATCTGTTGCTCTCCTTGTGGAGCTCCTATCTTCTCCAAGTCTTACTATCTCCCACTTCTTTCATAAGATTCCCTGCACTCTGCCCAAAGTTTGACTATGAGTCTCAGCATCTGCCAAGATACCGTGCAGGGTAGAGCCTTTCAGAGGCCCTCTGTGGTAGGCTCCTGTCCTGTTCCCTGTTTTCCCCCTCTTCTCATGTCCATCTCTTTGCCTTTCTGAATGGGGATTGAGCATCTTAACCAGAGTCCTCCTTGATTAGTTTCTTTAGGTGTACAGATTGTTGTATGTTTATCCTCCACAGAGGAAGACAATGCAGCCACTCCAGATGAGACCTGATAGATTAGGATCAGAAGGAAGGAGAGGAAGACCTCACCTATCAGTGGACTAGGAGGAAGGATGGGATTGGGAGGGGAGGAGAGGAAGGAGGGAGTTACAGGGGGAATACAAAGTGAATAAACTGTAATTAATAAAAATAAGAAACAAACCAAAAAGGCTAATACCTACACTAAGGACTGAAGATAAATAAAACAAATTTAAAATTAAAAGAAAACCTTCCTATCTCTGATCCTTGGCTGTGCACTCACAGTCCCAAAACCACCAAGAGCCCTAGTGCTCTCCTGCAGAAGTTCACAGGTGTTGGGCTTCCTTGGGACTCATTTTGTTCAGAGATGCCAATGCAAATGAGGAAGCTGAAGACCAGAAAAGGCAAGTGGCTTATCCCAGTCCAATGACCCAGAGAGGCAGCTCATCACCTGTTTCCATCCCCATCCAGTCCCTTTCCCTGCTTCCTTATGGCCACTACCAAAGATAAACCTCTTTTAGCAAGATTGCATTTTACTCAAAGGGACATTGTAGCAAGGATGCGTGGCTTCCCTACTCCATTAGACCCCCAATCTGGGCTAGCTGATATAATCCAAGTGTGACACTACCACACAACTGAAAAGGGGAAGGACAGAGATGGCAGATGAATTCGACACTCCTCATCCCCATGCTGTTCTCCCATGGCTATCTATCCATCTTCATTCCTGCAACTTTCTCTTGATTCTGAAGTCTCAATACCTGGAAGAGCTTTTGTGGCATAAATACAGTAAGAGGGACCCCGAGAATAACATCTTCATGAGTATACTTATCCAACTCTTTGCTAGTTCTGGAAGGATCCTTAGTCCAAGACCTATATTTCCCACTTCACACTGTGAAAACAGGGACCTCTCATAATTGAGGCCATGGGCTTGCCTCAGATTTGGTGGCCTGGGCCTGATGTGTCTTGTTAAATAGATGTAGTCTGTTTGTGTCCAACATCTATGAACCTTACATAGAGAATGAGAACAGCAAAAACAAAACCTGTGCAACTGTTTTCTAGGCACGGTAAAGCTTACCAGAGAATGAGGGCAGCAGCAGCAAACGTGGGCAACTGTGTTCTAGGCAAACGCTTTTCATCAGATGTCTCAGCAGCAGCCAAATAACGTGATTCCAACTCCTGTCTGATGCCAGTGTCCAAGTATTGGTTATTTCTTCTCAAGCCCTTGTTCCTCAGGCCCTCTATGGCAAAGGTGCAGCTGTGTTTTGAAGAGGACAACATGGTTTTGTTTTTTGTGTTCCTTTATTCTTTTAGCTTATGCATGCTTTGCCTCCCTACTGAAAATAACAAACAAATGAGATTCAACTCTGCTTTTTCAAATGTTTCTCTTATTACTACTTGTGTGTGTGTGTGTGTGTGTGTGTATGTTTGTTGTTGTTGTTGTGTGTGTGCATGTGCTCTGGAGGCCAGAGAGTTGTCTAACTCCCTAGAGCTAGAGTTATAGATAGTGTGAGCATCCTGACTGCATACTGGGAACTCTTTAAAAAAAAACAAAACAAAACAAAACAACAACAACAACAACAAAAAGATCAGCAAGGGCTTCTAACTACTGAGGCATCTCCCTAGCCCTAACCCACTCCTCCGAACTTTCTATACTGTGGGTTTGAAAGGCGATAGAGCCCTGGGAATTGTGGTTTTACGTGTCAGAACGACAACCCCAACTAGACCAAAGTCTGACACTCCCAAAACTGTGGTGGCGCTTAGGAGAGAGTCATGCCCCAACAGTGTGTAGGCCCAGGGAGACAGACGCAGGGCTACCCCGCCTAGTAACTAACAGCCATGACAGCGGTAACCCCATAAGCCTGATTCAGGCTGGCAAAGTCCAAATGTCCCCATGGATGCTGCAGTCCCCTTGTACCGTTGAAAGAAAACAGAAAACAAGGAACATGTTAGTGTGGGCACTCATGTTAGTCTAGACTCAGTTCTCGAGGAGTCTCTTCTTCAGCATTTATTCTGTTTGCCCATTGTTTCACTTTATTTTTATCTATACCATGAGCACCCCACCACTTAAATCCCTGGCTAGCGAGGATCGTAGGGCACATCGCCCACCACTCTAAGTAAACGCTGCTTACTTTCCTTCATTACAGAAATTTCCGATCATACAGACAACCAGCAGACCTGTCTAGAAATTAAAGAAATTCCAAGACAATTCTTAGAAGAAACACATGAAATATCATTCATATTGAGTGCTGATTTCACAAATTTTAAAGAGTTTACAGAAGAATTTTTTCAACATTTTTTCATTTGAGTTTATTCATTAACTGATATATGCGACCCAAGTCTGTAAATATCCAGGTAGTAGCATGTGATTTTTTTTCTAAAAATCATTCACACAACACATAATCTTCCAATTAAGATAAACATGTATCTATTTCTTCAACCCTTTATTATTTCTTCATGGTAAAATGCTCAAACCTCAGCTCATTTTAAAACCACACATTGTTCATTATTTTTGGCCACCCTAACGCTTGCTTGAGTCACACTAACGTACAGGTAGCATGGCTCTTATAATGTATTTATCAGCTATCCCTCTATTTCTTATTGCTGTAGCAAACCATGCGGTTTGCACAAAGTGGCAGCCAGCGTCGTAGACGTTCGTTCCAGATGCAGATCTTCTGATAGATACTGGCCAGGCATCGACCCACAGTTCCAGCCACGGCGTCCTTCCCATTCCACCAGTGTAGTGTGAAGCAACTGAATGTCCAGAGTCTGCGATCTTTAATCTTGAACTCAAATCTTAGACCACTTTGAAAAACTGGTGATTTCTATTGATCATAACACTTATATATACAGCTGAAAGGTAAATATATGGATGATGGTTCATGACAGATTCTCTACAAATTTTCTTTCCGTCACTACCAGGAGCCTAGAATCCGGACCTGTCATCCTGGAACATGGAGAAAGAAAAATTTTGTAGCTGAGCTGACTATACATTTCTACACAAATGCATGTCACAAATCCTTACTCGGTACAGACAAATATTTCATATTTGCCAAAAAGAGCAGTGAGTTTCATCCGGAGTGTTTGCTTATGAGAACTCCACATATAGAGGAGTTTCTATAACACATGTGGTAAGTAGCATGTTACATTTTCTATATGAACAAAGCCTTCACAGACTAGATAATAAAAATGCAAGAATAAAAACAGTAGTAAAATCACTAAGGGGAAAACCCCTGCTGTGAGTATGGCCTGTCCTCTCCCTTAGGTATGTACAAAAACACAGACCCAGAACTTTCTCATGACCAGCTCTTCTGCACAGGAACACACCTGCCATTCCATGCATGACACGATATGTGGGATTGCAATGATAGAGACTAAGAATGTGAATGTTGTAGAAAAGTACTTCTCTCTTGAACATGTCAGGTATTGTGTTTATTTTTTATAGACGATGTTATACTCATTTGTTTTCTCATTGGAAATCTCTGCAAATTACTCAAATACAGATTCTATTAAAAGTCTGATAATTTCCAGAAAATGAACCAAAGCAAAACAAACAAACAAAAAACAACAGCAACACTAACAAGAAAAACCAAAGGCAACCAAACAAAAACTTGGAATGTGGTATCATTTTAATCACAAAACAAATTTGTCTGAATTCTCTAAACTATGAAAATTGTCATTTTCAAATGTGAAAAAGTGAAATTAAACTTTACACAGCCACAATAAAACTTATTGGCACAGGAAATAATTTCCTAAACAGAACAAGAACAGCTTAGACACTAAGACCAACAATTAATAATTAGGACTTCATGAAACTGAAAAGCTTCTACAAGTCAAAAGACACTGTCAATAGGACAAAAGAGCAAAATGGGAAAATATCTTCACCAATCCTACATCCAACAGAAGGCTAATATTCAAAATATATAAAGAACTCAAGAAATTAAACACCAACAAAACAAAAAAAAAAACAATTAAAAATGGGTGCAGAATTAAACCAAGAATTCTCACAGAGGAATTTCTAAGAGTTAAAAGCACTTAAAGAAATGCTCAGCATCCTTAGTAAATCAAAACAACCCTGAGATTCTATCTTACACCCATCAAAATGGCTAAGATAAAAAACTCAAGTGATAGCGCATGCTGGCGAAAAAGTGAAGCAAGGGCAACATTTCTACATTTCTGGTGGGAATGCAAACTTGTACAACCACTTTGTAAATCACTCTGGAGGTTTCTTAGAAAATTGGGACTACATCTACCTCAAGACCCAGCTATACCATTCCTGGTCATATACACAAAAGATGTTCCACCATATAACAAGAACCCTTGTTCAACTATGTTCATAGCAGCTTTATTTATAATAGCCAGAAACTGGAAACAACCTAGATGTCCCTCAAAGTCCAGTTTTTTTAAAGAATGGATAAAGAAAATGTAGTACATTTACACAGTAAAATACTACTGCTCAGCTATTTAAAATAAAGACATCATGAAATTTGCAGGCAAATGGATGGAACTAGAAAACATCAACCTGAGTGAGATAACCCAGGACCAGAAAGACACACATGGTATGTCCTCACTTGTAAGTGGACGTTAGTCATAATGTGCAAGATAACCATGCTACAATCCTCAGATCCAAAGAAGCCAAGGACAGCCCAAGGGAGGACCCTTGAATCTCATTCAGAAGAGGAAATAAAATAGACATCTGAAGTAGATGGAGGGAAGGAGCTGGGTTGGAGATGGGGTGGGGACTGTAAGAGGGTTGGGGAACAGGTTTGGGGAGAATAGGGTAGGCAGCAATGGAGGAGAGAACCTGAGAGAGAATGGAAAGAAGGAGGAGATCATCTCTGGAACAGGGCGAGGGCATGGGGTAAGACTGGGAGTCTATGGCATGACCCTAGCTGAGATTCCTAACAGTGTAGGAGTGGAACCTGAAGTTGTCACCTCCTGTAGCCAGGCAGGACTTCTCATGGAGAGAGGAGGACACCAACACACCCATAAAAACTTCAACCCAAAATTTGTCCTGCCTACCAAAAAAGTAGGGATAAAGATGAAGCAGAGATTGAGGGAATGGCAAATCAAGGACTAGCCCAACTTGAGACCCACCCTACTGGAGAGAGCCAGCCCTTGACACTATTAATTATACTCCACCATGACTGCCAACAGGAATAACTGTCTTCTGAGAGCTTTATCCAGCCACTGATGGAAACAGATGCAAAGACGCACAGATAAACAATAGCAGAACTCAGCGGAGTTTTGTGAAATAGTGGGAGAAGGATTGAGGGAGTTGGAGGGCTCAAGGACACCACAAGAAGATCTACAGAGTAAACTAACCTGGGCCCATGGGGGCTTACAGAGACTGAACCATCAACCAAAGCGCATGGACAGACTAGACCTAGACACCTTACACATATGTAGCAGATGTGCAGCTTTGTCATCATGTGTGTACCCGAACAATGGGAGTAAGAGCTGTCTCCTATGCTGTTGCCTGTCTTTAGATCCCTTTCCCTAGCTGTACTGCTTTTTCTGGCCTCAGTGAAAGACAAAGCGTTTAGCTCTACTATGACTAGTGTGGGTTGGTATCTCCTTCCCTGAGAAATGGAGAGAGGGGACTGGAGGAAAGTGGTATGAGGACAGGAATGGGAGGAGATGAGGGAGGGGGCTGGCATCAGGCTGTAACATGATTAAATAAAATAAAACAAAAAATTTAGAAGGTTAAAAAAACAATCTCATAACAATTACCTTAGCTTGTGTCCAATTTCTTCCATGCTCTATAGAAATTTTTGGACAGAGAATGTGGGTGTCTTTTTCCTCTCTTGGAAATTTCTCCCACTCTCAGGAGAATGTCTCACTTTTCAATTCTCCAACTTTTACTTTCTCACCTTTTCTGTAATTTCAATAAAATTTGTTCCTGTTTTGCATACAAAAATAAAGTGTTGTAGACACTTAGTATTTTTGAAATGTTAAATGAAGGATTTAGTCCAAAGTAAAAGAAAGAAAAAAAAAGAAGGAAAAAGAAGAAAAGAAAACAGAAACGTCTGCATTTCATTGACCTTTGTTGACTAGACTGGGGAGTGCATGTCTTGATTATTCAACTTTGCTTTTAATTAATTGTATACCCTAAATACTAATCCTTTGTCAGATAAGTATTTCGGCTGTCTCTTCACACTGTTGATTGTTGTTTCACTAATGAAGCCTTTTTAATTTGATCCCATTAATCAAAACTTGTTTTTGTTCCCTGAGCTCTTAAGAGTCTTATGGATGAAATTATTTTCTATGTCCAGAGTTGAAGTGTTTGGAATAAACTACGGCCCTCACTTGTACTGGGGACTCAGAGAGGTGAAAATGGAGCAATTTTTTCTACTACGTGAGTTCCAGAAATCAAATGCAGATCATTAGGTTTGGCAATAAGTGTCTTTATGTACTGAGTTATTTTGCAATCATTCATCAGTTATTGTTTTGTATTTAAATTAGTTTATGGTTCTATAAATTCAGGCAAGTCTTAAGACTTCTGATAATCCTACTCATGCTATTGGAACAAGTACTAAAAGTACAGAACAGGGACTGAAAGAATGTTAGTACAAAAGGTACAAAGGGTAATCACGGGTCTGAGTAATAAAAAATTGGAATTAAATTAAAATAAGATCAGTTAAAGTACTATTTGCAATCAATCAATAATAAATTTCATAACACTTTACAGACATAATTTTCATCTAGCCTTCCCTATTCTAATAAGACACGACATACTACATTTTTCATTGACATGACTACAAATAATTATTCTTGATGCCAACTAATAATGTCAGTTTTTGAACAGATAGAATTTGGGTAACATTTTTCAAATATTTTGGCACATTTTTATTTTAAATTACTAAAGGGCTTCCTCTTTTCAGAAATATGTCCCTCTTCCTAAGGAGAAATATTTGTGCTCGTGAGAACAGAAAACACATTCCTTTGATGCAAACACTGAGCAGTTTCAACACACCTGAACTCCGGGAAATTAAAAACAAAACAATTCTTAGAATATGTTTCCTAGTTACTTGAGAAAAAGAAATAAACAGTTGGTGGACCAGTTAGCCCAACTTTCTTCTTTTTTTACTATATCCCTTCTATTTTCTGTGGGTGATTTTCGATTTTCACTGCTTCCAGTGATAATGGATGAGGTTACTTTGTGAAGAAACTTACAAGTTATCAGATGCCATACAATTTATCAGCGTCTTTCTAAGAAACCCAGAAGATAGTTTATCAGGACAAATTTTTAGCCTGTTTACCATGTCATGAATGTGTAGAGAAGGCTCAGATTTTTGTAGAAGCTGTGAGCACTGTGATAGCTCAGGCTGGAGCAAGATATTTGCAGAAGGAACTAAGCTCATAGTAATTCCCTCTGGTAAGTAACTTTTTTCTGCTTTATTCTGGTGATAAAAAGTAAATGTTTGGTTGTAGAAAAAAAATGAAAACCTACTATGAGTTAGTGTATATGGGTACAACATTCTTAGCCTGAATCATTATTTTTCAGGACAGATTACTGTATATGACAACCAAAATCTACTTTATAAATGGTTTCTTCCTTCTCTCCAGAAAACATTGAAATTCTGTAATTAGAATATTTACATACACAAGGGTAAGTGGGAGTTATTTTGAGGAACGTGTGTATGTTACTGGTGTAAATTATTGCTTCAAGATATTGTTGTAAAAGGTCTTTTAAGAGCAAGTCCTCAGAATGAAGTTTTGCTGATGGCTCCTCTCTGTATTTTGAAATACAACTTAGTACTACATTCACCAGGCAAATGGCAAAATAATTATTAATGTTTTTGATCATGATTCACAGTAAATTACTGCAGAACATGAATGAATCTCTTTCTTTTTCATCCAACGCCTTGTAGGGTAGGTTGTTAGCAATCACAGTTTATGTTGCTGACTCTCAAAATATTGCCTGGGGATTTCTCAGGATTTGTAGTTCATGCAAACTACTTCTGTCCAGTGTCCATGAAAAAGACTGTTCATTGTTTTACATCTTCATTTTATCATTATTACCCTCAATTTCTGCCACTTGACTTTTTATAAGAATACCTTCGTTTTAATTGTTAGTAGTTATGCCTAAATATGTGATTACTTTTTTATTTCCCTCTGAAAATTAAAGAAATCTCAATTAATTCTAAATTGCACTCTAGGCCAAGAATTGATTTGTAAATGACAACCCTTTAAGAGAGGAAATACAGAAACATCTGGGAGTCCTGAAAAAAAAAATAAGACTTCTCAACGTATGTGAATATGACCCAAATGTCAAGGCAGAGTGTTCTGAGTCCTTAGATTCACGATTACCATTAGAAGCATTGTGACTACATTTTAGCTTTGACTCCACTTATATCAACAAAGCCAATTTTATATATTCATATAAATAGTAACAACATATTGTCAGGGTTTTACATGGCCACCAGTTAATTTCAGATGTTAGCTATTACATGTAAATTCATCCAAATGTTTGACCCAGGCACAGAGCTTATGCCTATGGGAACATTTTCTTTATATTCTGCAGGGTAAAGCAGGAGAGCGGCTGGAGTTCTGGTGCTGCATGCTCCAGTCTCCACATCCTTGAAACTGTTCCTGGTTTGACCATGATGTCCAGAGAGGTCAGGCTACTCATCTAGGAGGCTGTGCTCTTCCTGTTCTGGCATTGGAGGCATGAGCAAGGAGCGCAGAGTAACTGATGCTCCTTCAGAGACAGAAGCACACAATTTTATGTTCAGGGGTTAAAATAAAATGTAGCTCAGCTCCTTTTATTGACTGGTAATGAACTTACCAGTTTTCAACTGTAATTTTTCCATTGTAAAATTAGAGAAGACATTGGGGAGGTGGCTTAGTGGGTAAAGTACTTGCTGCACAAGCATGAAGAAGACCTGAGTTTGAATCCTCAGTCAGTCTAAAGTCTTGCACAGCAGAACCCACGTGTGCTCCTAAGGGAAGGTGGGACACTGAGGCAGGGAAAGCTCCAGAAGGGCCCGGACCTGCTACACTTGGCTATTGAAAGGTAAATAGCAAGTAGATCTTTTCTAAAACCAACTGGAAGATGAGGACTGAAGCAAGGCTGTCCCCTTGGGCAGTCCCCTGACTGCCGTGTGGGCATATGGCAAGTGTGTGCCTGATTCCACACCCAGGAACTTGCAGGTCCCATATACACACATCATACACACAGAAGGAAATTTTAAAAAAATGGAAAAATATTTCAGAGCACATATCCTTCAGAAGGAAAGTGGATATTGAGCAGACATTGTCTCTAACATTTATTTTAAGAAACATAATGGCCATTAAACGAACCCACTGATAATGCCACTAAATCATAACATTTGATGCCATGCACATCAGGACTCTTAGCCTATGAGGTCAGGCAGGCATCAGCACCAGCCTCCTTCTATTTCTTTAGTCAATTTTCAAGAAAGAGCCAAGCTAGCAGTGACAGAAAAGAGTCTGGCCTGAGCTGACTGAAGTCAGATTGCACCAGAACTTTCAATAAAAGATCCAATTCCCACGTGCTGTGCTGCTGATTGGGAGCAAAGCCACTGTTTTGGACAGCAGAAACAAAGTGTTCCATGCACTGACACACAGTCTAAGCTTAACCACATCTTCCTTTGCTATCTTAGCCCAGCAGATTTCTTGTGATGGTACATTTGGCAACCCAGGTATACAGTCGCAAAGTAGGCCATAGATGATGAGCAGAGAGACATCCGTTTCTCTCCTTATTTGTCTTAAATTTAATTGGAAACCAAACTGTCCATTTCTGTGATTAAGAGCAAAGCTTTTACCCATGGAATGACAAGAGCAAGTCAGAGAAAAGAAGTTGCTGTTGCTAGCAGCCATGTTGGTCACAGTAATAAGCTCTGCATTTTATTCTTTTTAATCAGTTTTCTCATCTTGCCTAATTGATGTACTGAGGCTGAACCGATTTACAATAACAGATGTTTTCTGAAAAATGAAGCAGCTAAGATATAGAAGGTGTTTGGTTTGCTCAGTCTGAGAACTTGTTATGAATCAGTTAAATCAGGACCAAAGCCCTATTCCTGTAAAAATTCCAGACCATAATGTTGTCCCTGGACTCTGAAGATTCAGGGACCCTAAACTAATGTAGTAGTTTTGCTATGACTTGAATCACTGGGGTGTACTTCTATCTTTTGCGGAGAACAAAACCTGGTGTCATAGGTGGCTATTCTACCTAACAGTGTATCAAAGCAGATGCTGAGACTCATAACCAAACCTTCGGCAGAGTGCAGGGAATCATATGAAAGAAGGGGGAGTTAGTATGATCTGGAGAGGACAGGAGCTCCACAAGGACCTAATATATCTGGGGACAGGGGTCTTTTATGAGACTATCTCCAACCAAGGACCGTGTATGGATATAACCTAGAACCCCTGCTCGGATGTAGCCCATGGTAGCTCAGTATCTAAGTGGGTACCCTAGTAAGGGGAACAGGGACTATTTCTGATATGAGGATATATGTTTTCAAAGTAATTGAGGGAAGGCAAACCATGGCGACAGAGGAGTGAACGTGGTAACTTTTAGAAAGAAGATGAACAGGATTTCCTAACACACTTTCCCAGAGTTAACAATTACAAATACTGACACTGAAGAGCTCTATGCAAACATCCTATCAATGCTTGCAGACATCTGGACATCCATTAAACATCCATATGTGATGTATGGAAGGCCATTATTAAAGCATATGATTCTAGTGTGGGTTTATTATTACAGTCAAGAATGCAATAGACTCAATAGACTGGCACCTTGCTTTTTTCCTCAGTCAAGTGTGCTGTGAATAATGCTGGGCTTTGAACATTGACATGGAACTCTGGCTTCTCCACTTATTCCTAGAGAACATGGATGAATTTGTGCTTAGTTTCTAAAAGTAAGACAGATGTGGGCATGAGAACAGCAAGATTATATGAGAACCAAAGGTGAAAATGTGAAGAAAGCATGTGGCAATTGTCCAAACCATAGCAGACATGTGGAAAAATATACCGTATATAAATGATGGCACATAGTTACAAAAAAGTACAAATCTATTTCCTGACGTCTACTCCACTGAAATATTAAAAAATGCATGGCTCATTATACAGTCAGATAAATGAACAGTGAGTTGTACTAAATTATATAGGCAGAGAACAAATAACAAAGGGTGAGGCAGGGCAGCATGCTATAAATGATAAGAAATATTCATCTGTACATTGACCATAAAGGTAAGGCATACATTCATGCTGTATGGTTGGATGGAACCATACAGCATGAATGTATGCCTTGCCATGAGGAAGCAACGGTGAATGAGAAAAAAAAATAGTCCTTAACCATTCAAATTTTGTGTTTATGTAATGATTATTTTAAGTGATTGGTTTTAGTGGTGCATGTCTGATTACTGGTCTGTAATCCTAGCACTTGGGAGGCAGAGGCACAAGGATCAGTAGTTCAGGCCATCCACAGGTACATAGAAAATTTAATACTACACTGAACTGTATGAGACTCTGTCTCAATAATACAAATTACTATCATTATTATTATCTTTATTAGTTTTTCACTTTCTCTTACAGATAAACAATTAGTTTCAGACAAATCCCCCAAGCCCACCATTTTTCTTCCTTCTGCTACTGAAACAAATCTCCATAAGGCTGGGACATACCTTTGTCTCCTGGAAAACTTCTTCCCTGATGTTATAAAGGTATACTGGAAAGAAAAAAATGGAGATAATGTCCTGGATTCCCAGGAAGGAGACACACTGAAGACTGGTGACACATACATGAAATTTAGCTGGCTTACCGTGACTGAAAAGTCAATGCATAAAGAGCACAGATGTATTGTCAAACATGAGTACAACCAAAGAGGAGTTGAGCAGGAGATTTTCTTTCCTCCAATAAAGAAAGGTATGTGCCTATATCCTTTGAAATCTAGCTTTCTGGAAAATGTCTTTGAAAATACCCAATCTTTTTCTACAATGTATTCATGAAAATTAACAGGATCTTTATTGGGACCACTGTATTCATTATATCTTGTATTTTTCCTTAAGCTTTCGAAGCCTTAGCCTTATTATCTAAAATATCTACATCTATGGCTATATGTATGCATTTGTTTATTTGGAATTGCTAATTTAACTAAAAGAAATGGTACACTGAAACCACAAGCAACTAAGAACAAAATAAATGTTAAAATAAAGGTTCCACTTTTAATGACATAATCATGAATGTTCTGGCAAACAAGCAAAGTTGTTTACTCTAATCTTACCATGTACAACTTTCAACCTCCAAAAACTGGTGCCTTAGTTTACAACATATTAAAATGAAAGAATCAAAGCTTGTCAGGAATAAAAGTGGGCTTGACATTTCCTGGTTTTTACTGTGGTATGTATCACTCTCAGATAGAAATTATAGTCAAAGATTGAGTGAGGATACTGGTTGCAAGCATGTTGCTGTCTGCATAATGAATGCATCTCCTGCTATGTCGATGCATTTCAGAAAGCTCTTTCTGTACTAGCACATGTAGGCCTAAACGGTAATGTGTGTGGCTAGAAAAGGAGTACTCAGTGTCCCAAAGTGCAGGGGTCTGTACAATAGAGAAAACACACTCTTTCCAAATTACTCAGAATACGTCAGATGCAAGGTCCCAAAAGATCCCCTTGGTTCAGTGGGGGGTATGGCTGTAGACCCAGGCAGAGCACTGAATGCTCAGAAGGTCTGTCTCATAGTCTTGCAATTCATTAAATGTCACAATGGCTGGTATTGAACAACAGGCTCCAGGGACCTTCTGAAACTGTGAGGAGTGAGTAGATATAAAACCTGTGAGCCGCTTGATCTTCACTGTGTGGGTTTATCTTCTGGGACCCACAGTCTCTACAAGGATAAAGATCTTTGAACAGTTGCATTGGGAAGACGCTTGATTTGGAAAGAGGTGGTTGCTTTTCTCTGAAGATTGCTTTAGACAGTCTACTATATGTTTTTAGGGTTAAAAAAAGGAAAATATATTCTTTTTAATCTCTACTTCTCTGTATACAGAAACAGAACTTGTGATTATATATAATAATATTAATTTATATAATTATATATAATTATGGGGCTCATATTTTAATATACATCTGTCCATGTGAGGCCATCTATGTATTTAGTTACCTGTAGATATATCCATATTCATAATCACACAGAGGACTGTCAAATAATGTACACAGTAATTAACAAATTCCTGTTGTCATTTCTTGTAGTTGCCATGAGTACCAGCCCTACAACTTGCTGGCAAGATAAAAATGGTAAGTTTTAGTATCTGTTTGCCTTTGGGCCACATAATTTCACTTTTCCTTTGATTATAACAATGTTTGAACTGCCTTGAATTAATTAAAAAATATCTGATTTTTATCTGGGTGTTACCGATAGTGATATTTACAACTAATATGTGACTATCTGGACCTCACAGCAGCACAGTGAACTACCAGCTCACGTTTAAGTGAATTTAATGAGCGGTACAGTGATGTACCCTATCAAAGGACTTCATTTACTCATATGTGTATTTCTTTAACCACCAAAGAATCATGATAAAAGTAAAGCCTGAGTGTTTGAAGTCATCTCGTAATGCTCTAGTTGCTGGCACTGATGGGTTTAGAAAAGCTGCCTCCCAAGTTCAGTTTCCCTATCCGTGGTTCTTTTGTGAATGGTGAGTGTTGAGTTTCAGGTTTGGGTGGGGAGAGCTGTTCCTGAATGTAAGCCATCAGAAATTAATACCCATTACTCCCTCCTCGGTAGCATGTGCTGTGCCATTAAAACCCCACCTGATGGAGCTAACTAAAACCTCTTTCAGATGCACTGCAGCTTCAGTTCACAAGCACCTCTGCCTACTACACCTACTTCCTCCTGTCCTCAAGAGTGCGGTCTATCTGGGCATCATCACCTTTTCTCTGCTCAGAAGAACCGCCGTCTGTGGCAACAAGAAGAGGTCTTAAGGAAACGAGTAGTGGTGCAACAGTTGGGTTTCCTTGCTAGCTTTGACTTCTGTAATGTCACATGGATATATCATCCTGTCTGAGAAAGTGCCAGATTGATTTCCAGAGTGGTTGTACTAGTTTACATTCCCACCAGCAGTGGAGGAGGGTTCCCTTTTCTCCACATCCTCTCCAGCATGTGTTGTCACTGAGTTTTTGATCTTAGTCTTTCTGTAGGGTGTAAGGTGAACTCTCAGGGTTGTTTTGATTTGCATCTCACTATGTCTACAGACAGTGAACTTTTCTTTAAGTGTTTCGCTGCCATTTGACAGTCTTCTATTGAGAATTCTCTGTTTAACTCTGTACTCCATTTTTTAAATTGGATTACTTGGTTTGTTGGCATTTAACTTCTTAAGTGCTTTATGTATTTTGGATATTAGCCCTCTGTGAGACGTAGGGTTGGTGAAGATCCTTTCCCAATCTGTAGGCTGTTGTTTTTTTCTGACAAAAGTGTCATTTGCTTTACAGAACCTTTTCAGTTTTGTGAGAGATTTTCTTGAAGAATAGCCTGTTTCCATCCCACAAACAAATGCAGAACTGTTGACACCAACCAGCTGGGAGCCAAGTCCTAACTGTTCTCTGTGGGGCTTTCGGAGATCCCACAGTTCTCCTTGCCACAGCTTCCCCTAGTATTGAAGGGAGAAGTTCTGTCTATCTCAATGTGTATTTTCGATACTTACCTGAGGTAGTGAATAACTTAATCCACTATCTGGAAAATGCCACACCAGTTATTTCCACCATTACTTCATTCAATTGTCAACCACTGCATTTGTAACTAGTGTATATTTCAAAAGGCAATGGAAAAGATTTTGAATGTTGTCATGGCATAGAAATAATGAATAAATGTTTTAGGAAAAAGTTATTGCTTACCCTGATTTAAAGAATACTAAATATTTGTATGAACTCAATTGTTATGTAAGATTTCATAAGCATGTACAAATTTTATCTGATACAGCTAAGAAAAGCCAGACAAAGTAGCCAGGATTCTATGAAATATGGCTTTGTGGTCAGGGTTCTCTCACCAAATTTTGTGGTTACCTGCATGAGGTTGTTATAGTGACATAGAAGGCTTGGACCCAGGAGGTTGCATAACTTCCTTTTTGCATCAGTAATTACCTGGATTCCCAGAATCTTCTGCCAGTGATTCAGTCCATGGATGACCTTGAGTCTCAGAATGCTACTTATATCCACACAGCAGCGTTACTAAGGCTCCTACCATGCCGGAGGCTCACAGTCCACTTTACCAGTGCTCTCTCCAGAGGAGCAGGGTTTATTGTTTGTTTGTTTTGTTGTTGCTTTTGGATTTGGCTTGGCTTTTTTGAGACAGGGTTTATCTGTATAGCCTTGGCTGACCTTGGCTTTCTTTGTAGGCCAGGCTGGTCTACAAAGTCACAGTGGTCCTCCTGCCTTTGCCTCCCTGAGTGCTGGGATTAAAAGCATGTGACACCATGCCTGTCCCGAAGAGCAGTTTTGAACCAAAACCAAATGCTCAATGGAAAGCGGAATGGCTGTTCTATGTACACCAAGTGGCATGATTATGATTATTCTAGAGTAGATCACATTTTTAGGTAGTGGAAAGATGTGTAAGAATGACAAGTGGCATAGAGTAATCATGAGGAATAAAGAGATGAACTCACAAGTCTTAGAGAAACCATCACTGACTGTTTTAAGGAAGCAATCGGTGTTTTTATATTTTGTGGGTTATTTTTTAATTGAATGTCACTGAAAGATATAGGATGTCTGGTACATCAATGTACACACACTGTCTTTCTGCCTCTCTCTCTCTCTCTCTCTCTCTCACACACACACACACACACACACACACACACACACACACACATTGGAAATTGGAGAAGTCTGACTCAAAATATCGATCTTGATAGTGATATCAGCTCTCCAATCTGTGAACTGTGGCCCATAATTGTTATCTATTCCAGAGAACTGTCAGAGGACCAGGATTGCTTGATGTATAGTACAAGATGTGCTACTATTGCACTCCCCTATGCTTCCCACGGTGAACAATGGAAACCACTAGTGGTGCCTTTGTGTGTGAGCGTGGAATCCACTTTCTCTAAGGTACAGTCAAGGGCTTGCTTGCACTTGCTGTTACTAATGCTCTTAACATACAGAACTCTAGGAGATAGAATATTCTACATTTTACAGAGGGAAGCTGTGCTACAGGATGCTTAGTATCTGAGGTCTCTCCTCTATCACTTTTCTCTCTGGAGTTCTGGTAGCTTTCTGGGATCAGTATGAAGATCAGAAAGCATACTTCT
Source organism: Psammomys obesus (assembly GCF_907164565.1). NCBI lineage: Eukaryota > Metazoa > Chordata > Mammalia > Rodentia > Muridae > Psammomys > Psammomys obesus. The sequence continues at coordinate 8,291,416 of NW_026587556.1, forward strand.
GTGAAATACAGGCCCAGAGCTGAGTCACGCAGACATTTGTCACTGCCTTGAGAATGCCAAAAACCAAATGAATTCAAAATCTGGTGGCCTTTAAGCACAGTAACATGGCCTTTTCAATTGCCAGAGGCTCCTCTTACAGTCACTGTCCTAAGAAATGTCATTACCATAGGCTTCAGACGAAGATTAGGAATGTGTTTTTAGGTTCTTCCCACTGAGTGTCATGGCTCAAGTCTCAACGTTGTTTCATACCACAACTCCCAGGTAAAGACTGACAAGAGTTGACTTCTGATTTTGTAAAAATTTATTGTCTCTAATCTGGAATACAAGACACAAAATTCAATTAAAAAAGGAAGCTATTCAGATTGTCTAGAGTGGAGGTTTTCAGGGAGGTAGCTGGCTCCAGAGTAACAAAGCCATGGGTAAACGATGCAGGCTATGTGTTCTAGAGCTGCGATGCTTCAGGCTCCTGGGAGAAGGGACTAGTGGAGAGGACGGAATCAGGAGGAAGGTGTGCTCAGTTATTCTGGAGTTGCTTAAATTGCTTGTAAAAGTATGAAAACTTTCCTGCAAAGACAGTATGATATACCACGTGACGTTACAGAAGTCAAAGCTAGCAAGGAAGCCCAACTGTTGCACCACTACTCGTTTCCTTAAGACCTCTTCTTGTTGCCACAGACGGCGGTTCTTCTGAGCAGAGAAAAGGTGATGATGCCCAGATAGACCGCACTCTTGAGGAGCAGGAGGAAGTAGGTGTAATAGGCAGAGGTGCTTGTGAACTGAAGCTGCAGTGCATCTGAAAGAGGTTTTAGTTAGCTCCATCTGGTGGGTTTTTTTAAATGGCATAATGCTACCGAGGAGGGAGTAATGGGTATTAATTTCTGATGGCTTACATTCAGGAACAGCTCTCCCCACCCAAACCTGAAACTCAACACTCACCATTCACAAAAGAACCACGGATAGGGAAACTGAACTTGGGAGGCAGCTTTTCTAAACCCATCAGTGCCAGCAACTAGAGCATTACGAGATGACTTCAAACACTCAGGCTTTACTTTTATCATGATTCTTTGGTGGTTAAAGAAATACACATATGAGTAAATGAAGTCCTTTGATAGGGTACATCACTGTACCGCTCATTAAATTCACTTAAACGTGAGCTGGTAGTTCACTGTGCTGCTGTGAGGTCCAGATAGTCACATATTAGTTGTAAATATCACTATCGGTAACACCCAGATAAAAATCAGATATTTTTTAATTAATTCAAGGCAGTTCAAACATTGTTATAATCAAAGGAAAAGTGAAATTATGTGGCCCAAAGGCAAACAGATACTAAAACTTACCATTTTTATCTTGCCAGCAAGTTGTAGGGCTGGTACTCACGGCAACTACAAGAAATGACAACAGGAATTTGTTAATTACTGTGTACATTATTTGACAGTCTTCTGTGTGATTATGAATATGGATATATCTACAGGTAACTAAATACATAGATGGCCTCACATGGACAGATGTATATTAAAATATGAGCCCCATAATTATATATAATTATATAAATTAATATTATTATATATAATCACAAGTTCTGTTTCTGTATACAGAGAAGTAGAGATTAAAAAGAATATATTTTCCTTTTTTTAACCCTAAAAACATATAGTAGACTGTCTAAAGCAATCTTCAGAGAAAAGCAACCACCTCTTTCCAAATCAAGCGTCTTCCCAATGCAACTGTTCAAAGATCTTTATCCTTGTAGAGACTGTGGGTCCCAGAGAATAAACCCACACAGTGAAGAGCAAGCGGCTCACAGGTTTTATATCTACTCACTCCTCACAGTTTCAGAAGGTCCCTGGAGCCTGTTGTTCAATACCAGCCGTTGTGACATTTAATGTCTTGCAAGACTATGAGACCCTCTGAGGATTCAGTGCTCTGCCTGGATCTACAGCCATGCCCCCCACTGAACCAAGGGGATCTTTTGGGATCTTGCATCTGACGTATTCTGAGTAATTTGGAAAGAGTGTGTTTTCTCTACTGTACAGCCCCCTGCACTTTGGAACACTGAGTACTCCTTCTCCAGCCACACACATCACCGTTTAGGCCTACATGTGCTAGTACAGAAAGAGCTTTCTGAAATGCATCGACATAGCAGGAGATGCATTCATTATGCAGACAGCAACATGCTTGCAACCAGTATCCTCACTCAATCTTTGACTATAATTTCTATCTGAGAGTGATACATACCTCAGTAAAAACCAGGAAATGTCAAGCCCACTTTTATTCCTGACAAGCTTTGCTTCTTTCATTTTAATATGTTGCAAACTAAGGCACCAGTTTTTGGAGGTTGAAAGTTGTACATGGTAAGATTAGAATAAACAATTTTGCTTGTTTGGCAGAACATTCATGATTATGTCATCAAAAGTGGAACCTTTATTTTAGCATTTATTATATACTTAGTTGCTTGTGGTTTCAGTGTACCATTTCTTTTAATTGAATTAGCAATTCCAAATAAACAAATACATACATATAGCCATAGATGTAGATATTTTAGATAATAAGGCTAAGGCTTCGAAAGCTTAAGGAAAAATACAAGATATAATGAATACAGTGGTACCAATAAAGGTCCTGTTAATTTTCATGAATACATTGTAGAAAAAGGTTGGGTATTTTCAAAGACATTTTCCAGAAAGCTAGATTTCAAAGGATATAGGCACATACCTTTCTTTATTGGAGGAAAGAAAATCTCCTGCTCAACTCCTCTTTGGTTGTACTCATGTTTGACAATACATCTGTGCTCTTTATGCATTGACTTTTCAGTCACGGTAAGCCAGCTAAATTTCATGTATGTGTCACCAGTCTTCAGTGTGTCTCCTTCCTGGGAATCCAGGACATTATCTCCATTTTTTTCTTTCCAGTATACCTTTATAACATCAGGGAAGAAGTTTTCCAGGAGACAAAGGTATGTCCCAGTCTTATGGAGATTTGTTTCAGTAGCAGAAGGAAGAAAAATGGTGGGCTTGGGGGATTTGTCTGAAACTAATTGTTTATCTGTAAGAGAAAGTGAAAAACTAATAAAGATAATAATAATGATAGTAATTTGTATTATTGAAACAGAGTCTCATATAGTTCAGTGTAGTATTAAACTTTCTATGTACCTGTGGATGGCCTGAACTACTGATCCTTGTGCCTCTGCCTCCCAAGTGCAAGGATTACAGATCAGTAAATCAGACATGCACCACTAAAACCAACCATTTAAAATAATCATAAAAATTGAATGGTTAAAGACAATTTGTTTCTCATATTGTTTGTTTTCAATATACTCCATCTTGACAATCTCTGTCTGATTTTTTCTCATGCTTCACTTTCTTAGATTAATTGTATGTATCCTTTGAATGTATTATTACTGTTCTGCTGCATTTTCTTGAATGTATAATGAAACATTTCTGAATTTGGAATTTTTTCTCTCTAAAGGATGTGCTGTAAATTAGTTAAACTTAGTAGATTAGCCATGAAATGACACTCTCTGTGGAACAATGCCACTTCTCTTTTGTATGTCTCCCCACCTTTAAAAAAAAACTTGATTTCTAAACTTTGCTAAGTTTTAAGGAAATTTTACTTATTCTTTGAAGACCTCATCTATGTATAAGATGTATCTGCCCTCCCTCTCTCTAGGTCCCTATGAGCATCGCAGAAAATCTGCCTCCAGCTTCATGTCCTCTTTTATCTTTAATCCCCTGAGTGCGATTAATGCTGCTCCTACATGCTTGGCTTTGGGGGTGAAGGGTAATCCATCGGGCACTGGCAGCCTACCAGTGGCCAACATCCTAAAAATGTGTCTGTCCCTCCCCCAGCAGCCATCAGCTGCCCAAAGCTCCTCAGCTGGAGAGTGACCCTTGGTGCCCCTCTATCTTCCTCGCTGGGATCTTCAACTCACTTGATCTTGTTCCTCAAACAACAGCTGCTATGAGTCTATGTGTGTGAAATGTCATGCCCAGTGGACAGAATCTCACAGAAGTCTCCTGACTCTCCCATACTTAGTGGTATCCAGTGACTAGACAGAAATCATGTCCAAGCTCCCGACTAAGGCCTCTCTCCTCTGCCACATGGCAGAATGGAGCTTGATGTAGAAGCCGCCAAGACATAAATCCTCTTTCATGCCTTTGGCCAGGCGGGGGCAGAGTGAACCTGGGAGCGCCTATGATCAATCTGGACTCGCTTCTGAGACCCTGTCATTGAAAGGAGGTGGTTAGTGCACCAGAGTCTCCACTGAATACAGCAGGCAGTTCAGTGGGCTGGGTAGGAAGCCTGACCCTCTACCTTTACTGTCCACCCCAAATTCCCCTGAAATTGCTAGTTTGTGCGTTTAAAATGTGGGATCCAATGGTAGGATTCTCCTCCACTCTTTTCCCCGTACCATGCTTGTTCTCTGCCTTATCGAGTAGAATTCTGTAAAGACCAATGAGCACATCATCTCCCAGTTTCTGCAGTACAGGAGGGTGGCCACCTCCTTATCTATGCATGGTCTTCTCACTCTCCTTCTGAAGTCTTTCCCTGGTTGTGAGAATGCTACATACTTACATAAGATATGCAGAGCTGACCTGTCAAACTAGGGAGCAACAGCAGCATTCACAGCACAAGGTGTTTCCTTCTAATTGTGCGGGCAGTTTCACACCACTGTGATTCTGCCTACAGTAAAAGCAGGGTTCTGTTTGTGAAGTTATAAGTTAAAAACTAGTTACCGTCATTTTGCTGTGCACATTTTGAAATATTCAAAGATATGTAAGTGTTGTTTGGTTAGTTTCTATTATTTCTCGTTTGTATATATATATATATTTAGCTTTTTAATTTGGTCATATGCAAGCTTATAATGTGCAAACTTTAACTCTTTACTATGATTTTGCTTTTTCAATAACTCCCACATTGTTATATAGTAGATATAAATTTGTTCTAAGTGATTGTAAGTTATTTCATAGAAATGTAATTCAGACAATATAACTCAAATAGGTAGCTCTGGTTTCATTTCTGATCTATAGAGAAAAAAGTCTTAATGATAAATATTACTTCTTATTTAGGATTGATCCAAAGGAAGGAATTTCAGAGTTAGATAGCTTGCTCAATAGTAGAGAAACCTAAATCTGAAAACTATCTGTCCTGAAGAGCTGGACAGTGGTCCCTAGGGCATGTAACCATCTGGCAGCACCTTCTTCAGCATTAGGAGCCATCACTGTGCCCAGTTCAACATGTGTCTGGTTTCTAAAATCACCTAGATTAAGTATTATTTATACTTACACATACATACACAGTGGGGCTGGAGGGGAGGTTCAGCGGCCAAGAACACTGACAGCCATTACAGATTTCCTGGATTCAATTCCCAGCACCCATATAGCAGCTCACAACTGTCTGTAATTCCAGATGTAGAGATCTGATACCCTCTTCAGACTTGCTTGTGCTGCACAGACATATATACAGACAAAGCACCTGTACTTATAATATAAAGTTTAAAAACCACACACACAAGTAAAAAAAAAAACAAAAAAACAAACAAACAAAAAAAAAACAGAGAGATGATCCTTGGTACATGAATACCTTTGACTATTATATAAGTGAGTCCATTTCAGCCTAGTCCAAGGTATAGGTGATGTTTGAAGTTTACCCCTACAGAACCTAAGGTCAAACTTTAAAATGACAGTGTATTAATCTTGGTTTCTTGAGGATGGATCATGTTTATTGCATTTGATTTTGTTGTTCTGTTTGTTTTTTTGACATAGGATTTTTTTCAGTGTAGCCTTGGCTGATTTGAACTCTCTTTGTAGACCAGGCTGGCCTTAAACTCACAGAGATTCACTTGCCTCTGCCCCCTGAGTGCTGGGAGTACAGTTGTGTGCCGATGCTCCCTGCTGAACATTTCTTTTACAAAGACTTTCATATCGGCATTGTAGTGAAGAAATGTGTAATGTTAACACAATGAGATCCTCCTTTTCTTTTCTACCTCAGGATCTGAAGAAGAAGCTGAGGAAAAACAGGACAGTGAGAAACCACTTTTAGAACTATGAGTTCTGCTCTGTGAAATATGTGTTAGTAAACGAAATTATACCAACAAACTGTTACATGTGTGCATTTCCTTGGGCAGACTCAAAGGAAGTGTCTCAGAGCGTGCACCCAGAGCCAGATTTGTCCTGCTTGTTGTGTGTAACAACGATTCAGGTTGAAGCATTCACATTGTGTTTGGGTTGTAAATGCATAGCTTGAAGGATCATTCAGAGACCCCCATTTCTAAGAAAGTAAGCTTAACTTAGCCAGAATGTCTGTGCCGGGCATTGGCTTAATTTCAAACAGCCTCCTAATGATGTCTTGACATCAGTGATCCTAAGAGGTATGGGATGGCCGTTACCTCCCTGTCACACTTCTGGATGCAGGGCGTGGTACCGAATGAGCTCAGATCCAAGCAGTTTTTCCCCAGGGACTTCTGCAGATCCCCACAGGGAAGCATCTCAAGGGTGTTAGCACTTCTGATAGAAAAGCTATGAGCTGCAGCATGAAGGACATTGGTGAGTGAGCTCAGATGACAAGGAAGTCATTCTAAGACTCTCCACGCAGGGACACTGAGCAGCACGTGCGGGGCAGCAGTGCTTGTAACCATGGCCACCAGGGGAGAGGCTGCAGATTGTGGCTCACAAAGCAAGGGCAGGCAGATGGGCTGCTGGCCCAACCAGTGCCACAGCAGACATGTCCCTTACACAGCCCCGTGTCCCTTACAGTCAGCACACAACAGCCGCTGGACACACAAGAGGGGAAACTGTCAGCTGAAATCGCCAAGTCTTTTGTGACCCCCTGACAAATACTTGTTGTCCTGCCCTTAACATCTGTGTGTTCTGTTGCCTTCAGTGCGGAGTTGGGAAACAGGCAGGCAGCACAGCACGTGGCCTCCGACCACTGCTCACTCTTTGTCTGCACTCTTTCTCGAAGTGTGAAGAACCCTCACTGCAAGTCATCTAAGGACGACAGGTGGAGATGGGCTTCCCCTGGAGCTTAATGGTGGATCTGCTCACTGCTGGCTATTGATGAGCTAAGGAATTTATTTATGGTGATACCTCATGGACATTGCTCCGCCTCCACTCCCATCATTCCTGCCTGTGGCAGTTGCGTCCTGCTCTGGTCCTTCCTCTATTCTGTGAGTCTCCCTCTGACCTGATAATGAATAACTCGGTCTCGTGCTGCATCCGAATCAAAAGACTGCTTAATATATTGAAATAACAATTTCGTAGTAAGTGAGATTCCTTTTTATTTCAATTCACAGAATGTTATTTTTTTTTGTTTCACGTCTCAGATTTCTTTTGTATTTCTTTTTTAACTCCTTACATTTCACTTGTGTTTTTAAACTCATGCACATGTGCTCTTTATACAATTTAAAAAAATAAATCCAACATATCAAAATGACTGTTGTGTTTTCTCTATATTTGTCTAGTAGTGGTGCGTTTACAGAAGGGAGAGAGTGTGATATGGTGGCATAGAAACTATTGTCCTGTATTTGGTCTGATTCTCCTGGAATACCTTGTTCTGAAATAGGGCTCTGATATTCTACACACAAACCAACCTGCCAAGGATGCGGATGCCTTTGCTGCTACTTTTCTTGGATGTTTTCTTCCTTTGGATTAATAGGAACAAATTTACATCATCAACTGTTTCGCTGGTCACTTCTCCCAATTCACTTTCGGGTTCCCGGGAGGGCGGACCGAATCTCCATCATTGGCTGTGTCATTCTAGGAAGATTAACCGCACCCAGCAGTGATGCCAAAGGCTTGGTGGACACAGGTTCTGCGCAGATCCAGTCCTGCATCTGCACAGTCTGAGAGCGTGCCCACCTCGGCAGTGCCACAAGGATCCTGGCAGGAAGGCTGCAGTGCAACCAAGAAGGGCTGCCCATGGGAAGGGAGAGTAGAGGGAGCTCCCCAGGTCTGTTCTTGGGACAGGACCTCAGGAACTTGATGGAAGGACCCCGATGACAGTTTTCTGTGTCAACAGTGGAACAGCATGTACTCCAAGCCTAGCCAGGTATCAGTGGCTGAGACAGAACACTGCTGAGTGCTGGCCTGCGTCACTGGATGTGGCCAGTGCTTGCTTCTTCACTGCAGCCGTGTAAAGGACTGATCAGACACAAGTGGACAGTGTATGTGTAAGACTGTGAAAGAGATCACACACTGAGACCCTAGAGACTGCCTGAGTCATGCCTTCTCTAGGACAGGACAAGAGAGCACTGGGATTCGGGTGTCTCCTCTGCACCCAGCCTGTTCCTGACCTCTCATTGCTGCATACTGATACCCTACAGTTAGCCTTCCTGTAATTCTTCTGACATCAATCTGCCCCCTCCCTGCCACCACCACTCCCTGCCACTCCCTTCTTTGCTCATAAAGCACAGTACTGTGGCTCACATCTTTGTCCTTTGGAATCAGGAGGCACATCTCACACAGTCTTTGCATTCTGAGAAAAAAAATGTCAGAAGTGTCAGCATCTGTGAGTGCAGTGCTTCAGACCCTGCAGCAAGAGGCTAGGGTGACTTTGGAGCTGCAGAGAACCTTCTGTGTTCCTTAGAGCATGTAAGGGGTTGATCAGAGACCCAGGGTGTGGTTCTCGGCATCAGAGTCCAAATGAAGTAGCTGAGGACACCAGCGATTCCAGCTCCTCTCAGCTTGGCTCTTCAGTTTGACAACCACATCCTCCACACAAAGCTAGAATATTTTCCCCCATTAGCCGTGGCCTTTTGAAACTTCGCAGAGCTGGCTGTGGTTTAACTGCTCTTATTTTCTCTTCTAACACCCTCGTTGCCCTTTCTGTTGCCACAATCAGTAGAGGTGGTTTTGGCTTTGAGCATTTTCCAGGAAGCAACCACATTGACCAAACAGGTTAACAAAAGACGCCTGAGAAAATAAAGCCATGAGCCATAGCAGCATCGGCCTGCACACTATCGACCTCTGGTGTCCCCTATTCAGCCACAAATAGCACTCTCTCTGCACTGCTGAGACCTGGGGGGGGGTGTCCAGGTGGACTCTGGGAGGAGGGTGCTGAGAGGTTTGAGACCACAGTAGACGCCATCTGTGTACTGGCTAGCCCCAGCCTCACAAAGCTGCTGCTGCACTCCCCACTGCAGAAACAGTTCCAAGTCTCTAAAGGGGGCCAGGAACTTGGACTGAAAAGGTCTGATCAACTCAGGACCATCAAGGAGTTAACCTAAGTGAAATCTAATCTCCAAGTCTCATTCTTGTTCCAAAGGGGCAGCTCTGCTTACTTTCCCAAGAACCTGCTTTCAGACCCAGACTGATTGCAAACAACCTCTCCAGTGTTGAAGTTAGATATCATTTTACTTCAGATGTAGTTCTACCTTGGGGAAGTATCCACCAGGAAAGGTGGGAGACACAGTCTGAGGTCTCATCCGGCTGCCACGTGCAGAACATTTCGTTTAATATCTCTGCTTACAGAAATGCAGTCACGACTGACAGGTGCCATGGTTGCTGCTATTACTGCGCAGTAGAAAATGGGGGAAGGATGTGACACATATAAACAGATATATAAACAGACCTCAAACAGATGAGATGCTTGTCTTCAGAAAAAAATAAATTGGTGCAGTGAGGTCCCGTTTTATACTTGGAAGGTTGACACAGCCCTGAAGCTTGGTGATCTTCAGGATGGACACCCTCACCTGGTTTTCAGAGCTGGGCTCTCTGGGAAGGGTCATTTGGCATATCTTCTCAGTATCACTAGAGAACATGGATGAGACACTTCCGTCTGTGATTGCACAACTTGCCAGTGTGTGCATGTCCACATAGTGGCAAACCCCATAATGTTGGCTCTCAGGCATTCTCTACCTCCTTTCTTAAGATTGGGACTCTCAGTAGCCTGGACTCACCAAGTAGACCAGCCAGTGAGCACCAAGAATATGTATATCCCAGCGTCTTCAGGGATGGGTCAACATTCCTCGACTCTCATAAGGATGCTAGGCATTGACCTGAGCATTCATCATTGCAAATTTTTCTTTTTGAGAATTTATTTCATTGCAAAAAAACTACAAATACAAAGTGGTGAACAGAAGTACTAGAGAAAGTTCTAAGGTGTGTTGCCTAGAAGTTTTCTCATTATTTTGTAATTGGAGTTTCTAAAATGTATGTATTGTTGAGAAGTGTTTGAAGAACTCTCTGCTTGCTCATACACCATGGGGTTATAGGAAAACCTGAAAAACTTACCAACCAAGTTCTCCCAGGTGTGAGGTGGTTGGGGCACACTTAGAGCTTTCTCAGAGGCCTGCCATGGCGGTAGGACACTGGCTAAGTGTAGTCAAGGACTTCTGAAGAAAGGCTACTGTTGAGACAGGACTTTCTGCCTGTGGGGTGGTACAAATCTTCATTTCCCACTGAGTGCATTTGAGTACAGACTTCTGTTCCCATGTTTATTTCATCCTAACTGGTGCTAATCAGCACACAGCCTTATTGGTGGGCAGGAAGTCAGTGTGACAGTCAGCCCTGGTTGAACGGTCAGTGACAGGTTGGCCTCCAGCTCTGTAATTGTAACAACAGCATAAAACCTGGAGAGAAAGGGTAGACAGATCATTGTATCAAGCAGTTCTCAGCTTGCGAGGAGGATTTTCCTGAAGAATAGCTTGTTCCTGCTCTTTAATCACATGATGTAGAAGGCAAGAGCTGGGCTGCTGAAGATAGGCAGCCTTGGTTCAAATCCTAGCTCTAGTTCTTGTTAGCTACTAGCTATGGGGAGGTTTCTTACTCATTTCTGTCTGACTTGCCCAATCAGTATAATGTCACGTGTGCTTGTCTCCTTGTGTACAAATAAGACATAAAATAAGGCAACACATGCCACAATTAGTGTTCTTCATGAGGCTTTCTGCAAACGAATTTGCAGGGGCATAGAAACTGGAATATATCCCCAAGAGATGGTTAAATTTCAGCATGAGATTAATCCATACATATCATGTAATGTGTATTTCACATAGCTGGGAGAAAATTATGAATGTTTCCAAAAACTGAAACTATTTGAGGGAAAGATATGTTTACACTGATTTGAAATTTTTATAGTACAGACATTGCTCCAGCTGTCACAGGGGAATCTGTAATTACCAATAAATGTTATATATCACTGTGGGCAGGGAAGGACTAATGTAACTAGTTAGAGACAGACCAACTAGCTCAGACTCTTAAATGGCTCTGAAGCGTGATTCCTGTCCAGGATCCTCACACCAAAGCACACAGCTGACCTATATGTAGCAGTTTTGGTGAACAAGCTTTGGATGAGGAAGGATGCATAACAGTCTTCATCCTCAGAAATGTACCCAACTTCATCTCAGTCTCCCATATGCCGAGTCTGAGGACTTCAGAGCTCATGGAGTGTGGAAGAGCTAGGTGTCAGAATGCAGTTCACATCCTGAGAGCATTCATAATGGCCCTGTAGGACCTGGAGCCCACTTCACTAGTGCTCTCCCAGAAAGAGCAGGTGCAGATAGGTACTCCCAGGGGAAGGCAGAGCTTCCACTGATGGCAGAGGGAGAGACAGCTGTGATTCCGGAGTAGGGCGACATTTTTCCCAAAGAAGAAAGACCAGGAAATCAGCGAGCAACAGGTTGACCTGGGGTATATGTAAGGAAAATATAGACATGCAAGTCCTTAGGAAATTCTCCAGACTATTCAAGCCGTTTGTTTTATCTTTCTGATACTGATACTGAATAAATTATTTATGTCTCTAAAACAGATATCCTGAATTCAGAGAAACCTCATTTTAAAATATGACTCATTTGAAAATCAGTGCATGTAAATTTTCTAATCAATAGGATAGAAGGGTGCTCACATCAAAGGAGACTTAGAGAATCATAGTTTGCCTGGCACATGGCAGAAGCTATGTCTGTCACCTGTCCTCACTTTTGGTGCTTTTGTGTGATGTGTGAGTGGGGGGTATATAGGTCTTTTTATTTTTTTCTCATTTTTTTATTATTTTTATTGTTAATTTATTTATGTAATAACTTTACCACCTGATTTCAGACACTTACCTTCTCTCCTCCCAGTTCCACCTTCACATCCTAATTCTCTCCACTTTCCCTCCCCTTCTCCTCAGAGAAGGGTACCAACTAGCCTGGGCACATCAAGTTGCTGGAGGCCAGATAAGGCAGCCCAGCTATGGGAAAGGTATCCAATGTCAGGAAATAGAGTCAGAGACAGACCTCACTTCAATTGTTGGAGGACCAACATGAAGACCTAGCTGCACATCAGCTACATATGTGAAGGGCTCTTAGGTCCAGCCCATGCATGCTCTTTGTTTGGTAGTTCAGTCTCTGTGACCCCGCATGGGCCTAGATTAGTTTACTCTGTAACTAACCTACTCTGTAGGTCTTCTTGTGATGTCCTTGATGCCTCCAGCTCCCTCAATCCTCCCACTCTTTCACAAAACTCCCAAGCTCCACCTATTGTTTGGCTGTGGGTCTCTGTATCTGTTTCCATCAGCTGTTGGATGGAGCCTCTCAGAAGACAGTAATGCTAGGCTCCTGTTTCTGAGTACTTCAGAGTATAAATAATAGTGTCAGAGGTTGGCTCTCTCCCATGGGGTGGGTCTCAAGTTGGATCAGTATTGGTTGGACATTCCCTCAATCTCTCTGCTCTGTCATTATCCCTACACTTCTTGTAGAAAAGACAAATTTTTTTGTCAAAGTTTTATGAATGGAAGCCGCAAATGGCTACAGGAGGTGGCTGCATCAGGCTCCTTATCGCCTACTGTTACGAGTCTCAGCTACTCAGCTAAGGTCACCCCCATAGACTCCCATGAGTCTTCCCCTTCCCAGAGAGGCCCTCACAAAGATTTCTGTTCTCTCTTCTAGCCCTCTCTTCAACCCCTGCACTCCCCACACCTGATCCCACCCCTGTTACTCTCCTCTGCTCCTGTCCCACCCAGTTGCCTCCCTCCATCTATTCCAAATGTCTATTTCCCCTCTGAGTGAGATTCAAGCCTCCTCCTTTGGTCTCTCCTTGTTACTTAGCTTCTTTGATCTGTGGATTGTACATTGGTTATTCTGTACTTTATGGCTAATATCCACTTAGACGTGAGTAGGTGCCATGCGTGTCTTTGTGGGTTTGGGTTACCCCACTCAGGATGATATTTCCTAGTTTCATCCATTTGCCTGCAAATTTCATGATGGAAGGTAGAGTCCAGAACATATCCCAAGGCTCTTGAGGACTGGGCTGCACACAGCTTTATTTAACCCATCTAACAAACACAGCTCCAAGAGATACCTCATTCTAACTTTCTTTCCCAGGAGAAAGCTGCTATGGAGAGTTCAGTATTGGATCTCACACAGATTCTAAATTCTGGGTCCAGGGTTGAAACCCAGGTCCTCAGGTCAACAGTCCCTGTTTTTATCTCCTCTATTGGCTTTCCTCTTTGGGGTGTGGACAGCTCTCCTGGGAACAGTGTGAGGATTGGGAAGCACGATACTGTGAAACAGGCACAGAGTTGATCACACAGCACACATCCTACTAGACCTCATTCTGCTTCCACAGGAATGACTTAAACCAAGTGGCCCAGGCCTATTTCCCCCAAGGGAACAGTCACGTCGGCTTTTGCACTTGACTGTGGCTCTTAGGACCCACTGCTCCAGAAAATTGTCCCAACCATTATCTAAGGGGCAGACTTAGGAATATAGTTTTGTCATCTTGCTTAAACCTTCAATCACTTGTCACAAATAAAAGCACAGATAACACAAAGAGTAGGCTTGATTTTTTTTTATTTTAATTTTACAAAATATGGTACAGAATTCAACTTCAAAAAAGGTTCTTTAGGGCATGTGGTAGAGGTTTTGGGGGCATTATCTAGTTCTAAGGCATGAAGAGGGGCAACTAGAAGCTGCAGTTTGTTTATATTGGGCCTGTCATGCCCTGCGCTCTTGGACAGACTTAGAGATGAAGGGTTAGGATGGCTGGGTGCTTCCTGGGGCTACTATTTGTTGTAGAGTGAAGTGGATCCTTTTTCTCCCTGCTTTAAAAACTTGATATAAAGTTACACATATGTGATTTTGAGGAGGTCGAAGCTAGGAGCAACATGAGCTAGACCCTCAGCAGATACTGAGGTACAGCAAAGGATGAAGACAATGATACCCTCCCGTTTCATCATCCGTTATGAACTCGGAATGTTGCAAGGCACAGCTGTTCTTCTCAACAGACAGAATACAATGAAGGCCAAGTGGACCAGACTCTTGAAGAACAGGATGAGGTAGGTGTAGAACGCAGAGGTGTTTGCAAGCTGAAGCTGAAGCTGCAGCACATCTAAGAGAACCAGTAATTAGTTTCATTTGCTCTTTTGACAGAATGGCACACATAAGTGATTCTGTGTGTGTGTGTGTATGTCTATTGACTTACACGGACTGGAGTAACAAGTCAACACTAAATACTCTTTCTAGAACTAGCAAGAGGACTCATCTTGGAAGTCAGATTAACAACAGACCTTGGTTAGTTAGTTTGTAATCTTCCTACTGCTGAGAAGAGAAGCTGCACTTGGGATAGGTAGATCATTTGAAGGTGAAGTGGGAGATGAGTTTAGAATTCTTCACTTCCAACATGTCGAAATAATATCTACCATGTACAAATCAAGTTCTAAGCAATATTCTGGCATCTTTGCACATGAAACTCTCATCTTTTGTAATAAAGTAATAGTTTTGGTAGAGAAATAATTTTCATTTCCTTTTGAAAATAAACAGA
>NW_026587557.1:0-7192 GCF_907164565.1 Psammomys obesus
TATGCATCCTCAGATATTCCTCAAGAAATGAAGATCAGTGGGAATTTGGTCTCATTTGATACCAATCAGGAGCCAGAACCAAATCCCTGGCCAAATTTTTATCTGTATGTGGGCCATTAAAATGAAAAACGAAACAAAACTTGTTCAAAACTACATCTGGACCTGTAACCCTTATTTTTTGAGAAGGAATGAAGGGGTCCTCAAATGTGTGTGTGTGTGTGTCCATTTACACATCCGGGAATGGCTTGTTTGGTTTTTATCCTTTGTATCAAAGTTGCTGCACCTTGCCCCTTTATGTACCTGGGTGGCTACACCTGATCACCCTATGTGTCATCACCTGTGGGATCGTAACTGCCACAGCACTGCAGAAAACTCAGAAACACAAAACCAGCCCAAAGCACAGCCATGTTTTCCTCCAAGCGTGAAGTGGAATCATGTACAGTATGTGCCTTTTGTGTGTGTGAGCAGAGGAGAGGAACTGAAATTGTTGTTCATGTGTAATACAGGTCAATTACTTGTTTGTATTAAAATTTGGAATAAATTCTCTCAGGCTTTTTTTTTTTTTTGCTAAATTAAGGAAAAAACCTGTGTCCTCCATAGCCTGCAGCAACAACTTTTAGAGGTTGGATACAGGTGCAGGGGCCCAGGTAAATGCCTTAGCATCCCCCTCCCCTCCACTCTGTTGAGCTTAAGTCTGGAACAGGGTCCCTCCATGCTTAGGGAGGTATAAGGCCTTTATCTTTCAGTGGTTCATCCAACGATTCCACAGGAATAGAGGATGTGGGCTCTCGAGACAGTTCTGTCTTTACTAAATTAAAGTATATAGTATTAAAATTATCACATATATAAATCTAGCTATTCGTGCAGGAGCGCTCTGTCTTCATGGACACGTGCGCATCACCAGAGGGAACCAGACGTTCATGCATCACACTGTTGTCCCTGGGGATCAAACCTGGCATACACCTGGGAAAGAAATAGGGGATTCTGTGTCCCTGTCTGTCCTGGACTCGCTTTCTGGAGCACGCTGGTCTGGAACACACTGAGACCCGCCTGCCCCTTCCTCCCTAATGCTGAGATCCCAGGTGTATGCCACTGCGCCACCTTTTGTTGTTGATGTTGTTTTTAATCTTTAAAAATATTTATCAGGGTGATCGCATTTCTGCCTTCCCGAGAGAGCAGCGTTGATTTGACTGGGAGGGCCGCAATTACAAAAAAAAAGGGGGGGGGGCGAGACCCCAGGATTCCTTTTCCATAGAACAGCTGGGCGGCCTCTGAGCAGGAGAATGCAAACTGCACATTCTTCCTCTACACAAGCGACTTCCAGCAGCTGGTGTTTACTTCCATTACCAGTGGGCGGGGCGATGACGTCACGGAGATGCTCCTAGAAAGGTCTTGATCCTAAGACGGCGAGGGGCAAACGGAGGGGACATTTACAGAACCTTGGGGCCAGGGAAACACTGTGTGCCCTGGTAGGTCGGTGACTTCCCAGACGCCTTTGCAGCGTGGAAAAGAGCTTCGGGGTGACTTACGGTCCAGGCTACCCTACCAGCGAGGGAAAAAGACCCAGACTGGCTTGTGAAGGCATAAACAGTGCCCGCAGCATTCTGGGAATTGTATTTCTGCGCCTGCACCACGTTACAGCTTGACCATAAGCTGAGATGACTGCAAACAATCCCAGAAGTCTTTGCTCTGCAGCCCGCCATGTTTGTAGTTCTCATTGAGGAGCCATGCTTGTAGTTCTCACAGAAGCTTGCTATGGGCACAATGCACTCTGGGATTGTTTGTAGTTCTCTGACTTTGGTGAGCTCTGTATTGATCAACGAAAGGGGTAAATGGCTCCTGTACTTTGCAGGATTGTGTTTACAGTTCAGAAACGTGGTGGCCCGGGAGATAGTAGGGAGGCCGCCGAGCCAATGTCCTAACTGCCGAGTCATCTTCCCAGCTTTTTGTTTATGTCTCAGGAATGCCGCTGAGTGAATATTCTCATAGTTTAAAAACCATTGACAATGGAAAATGCATCACCTACCCAATTTCTCATCTGCACTCATCCAATTTAAAGCCGAACAGTACACAACATGAGCATTTAAAAATTCGCACGTATCTATGCGGTGTCCTGTGACAATCCATTATGTCTGCAGTGCAAAATGCCTTCTTCGGGAGTCTGAGGACACCTGCACTCATTTGCATAGACCCTTCTGGCCTAAAACTCATAATAGAGACCTGCTGCCTGAGCTTCCCTCTTTGCTAGCTCTTCAGTCTTGCCATTTTCAGTTCAGGCAACATCCACTGACACTTGCGGGGAGACATGGACTAGAGAAT
Source organism: Psammomys obesus (assembly GCF_907164565.1). Lineage (NCBI taxonomy): Eukaryota > Metazoa > Chordata > Mammalia > Rodentia > Muridae > Psammomys > Psammomys obesus. Next base: position 2,320 of record NW_026587557.1, read on the forward strand.
GCATTAGCAGGGCTATGGGTCCCTGTGAGTCAGGATGGCGATTTCACTACTTTTGAGTTCCAGGGCAACAGAATTTCTTAATCTATAGACAGATTTGGGATTCACAGTGTGACTGTCTTAAGCTAGTGGTATACAAATAACACAGAACTCAGGTTCATTCTGGCCTTTTCAGATGTAGTTTGTTTGTACTGAAGGAACTGAGGATGGCAGGGGTGGCTCCATTTTGTTTCTCAGACTCTATCTTAAGTTGACTGACCTTGGAATGATTTGGTCACCACCTTTGGGTTCCGAAAAGGGCCACATGGCCCTCCACCCTGCAGGTTTTATGGATACCACAAAATGTGTAAATAGATGATTATAACCAGGCCTCCACCCCACATGTTATCATAAATGCCACAGAATATGTTAGTGGATCCTCCACTCCACCCAGCTGGCTATCATACAGATTGCTATCTGTCGGTTTGGCCAGGTGGCTTGGAACAATTAACCAAAAGGTCAGTTAGATTGCTGAACTCCTTACCCAAAACTTATCCTTCTCTGTAACTCTAAGGCTTGGAATACCCCGCTTGCCATTTTTTCCTTTAAAAAGTCTGCCTCCCTGAGATTCAGGGCCTCATTTTCTAAACTGCTATGTTGGGGAAGATTGGTGGCCTGAGATTTAGCTTGAATAAAGATCCTCGTGTGATTTTCAATGGACTGGACTCCTAGTGGTCTTTTGGCATCTCTCAAATCGGACACATCATACCTACCTTGTCCTCATAGAAAACTGGGTGCTCTCCCACCCTTTACAGATAGGGGCATATCTGTCCCCTCCAAGTTCCAAAGATCACAGAAAACTGGGTATTCTATCACCCTTTACATATAGGGGCACATCTTTAGTCACTCAGATGGGTAACTGTCTAGGAAAGAAATATTCTGAGATAATCATTCTGGAAAATTTTGGTAAAGTCTGCCTCTGAAGAAAGAGGTAGGTGAGGTCTGCCCCCACAGCTAGCAAAGAGGTCATTAACAAATTCCACTCCCAGCCTTTTGGATTGAATGCAGGTATTTTATTTAATGCACTGAGAAGAGGCCTCTGCATGTTTAACATTCCTGGTTTCCCTACTGATCTGTGGATACAAGGACCTTTGTGGTTCAACATCCTGTTGTTCATTGAAGAGTGGAATTTTCCTGAAAGTAGGATAATTAGCATCAAACAAGGATGAGCTCCCTAATTGCTTTTCCAGTACAATATGGTCAGTCCTGAAACCATATATACACAATCAACAGAAAGGGACTCAGCAAGTTTTAATCGAATATTGAACTCACTTACTCACCAATACTTAGCATGGAAGAAATCGCCTGGGAAGAATAAGAAGGGATAGAGAGAGGAAAGGAAATGGGTAAACAATGTAATATATTTTAATTAAAATGTATAAAATTACATTTTAAATTAGAACATGGCTAAAGAGATAGTTTAGCAGTTAAGAACAATGGATATTGATACAGAAGATAGAGGTTCCATCTCCAGAAACCACATGGTAGCTAGCCATTTGCTCTAATTCCAGTCCATGGCATCTCCTGCCATCTTCGGGCTTCTGTTGTTACTGAACATAGACACATGTAGAAAAACGCCCATGTATATAAAATAAAAGTAAACGTAAAATAGTAGTAATCTCTACAGAGATATCACAGCAGTGAGACAGACAGCGGCCAGGTCTACTTAGAATGAGCTCTTTCTGCTCCTGTATAAAAGTAGCTGCAGCATTCCTCTGAACCAACCATCCCATAGGCAAAAGCAGGCTCATTGTGAGGTTAGACTAGCTAAACAAAGTGTTTCTCTAAGAATAGTGTCCATGGTGCTGATAGGTGATTTCCTTGATGTTTTCTAAATTTGTATTCTCTATCTTTGTATGTGTGAGAAAATGGAAATCATACAACATGATTGAATGCACAGGCCACATGCAAATGATTTTTAGTGTTCCTTATTTTCATCTAAGACCTTGTGGTACAAGATGAACATACCAGAGGCATTTCTGTCCATTACTTTCGTAATTTACATATGTTTCTGCATGACTTTGAGCTAAGATGCATTTAAATATTTCTCCTTACCACCATGTTAAGAAAAGGTTTTGACTTAGCATGTTTTAACATAGGCAAACCTATAATTGAACTTTTCCAGATTCCCTAAGTAAAACATCAAAGCTTCCTTTGTTGAAAATCATGCTTTGGAAGACTCCCATGCTCTCCTTGCCTGCCACAGGAAAAAAAAATCTTTCTCAGCTCTTCTGTTTTCACTGTTATGATGGCTATTCTAGACGGCCAAATTGACTATATGTCTGGAATTAACTAAAACCCAAACTGTTGGGAAGTAGAAAAACTCTTCAATCTAGATCTAGATTTTGATGTGATAAAACCCACCTTTAATCTCATCCACAGTCTCTGATGGTAACATACACACACACACACAATACATACATATAATATTGGAGATGATAGCTCTTTTTCTTTGTCTGCTGGCACTACCTCTGGCTAGCAAGCTCGTTTTTTAAAAAACTGGCATTAAAGCTTATTTCTTAAGAATTCTGGTATATACTGAAGACCATCTGAGACATCCAGCTACACTGGCTGAACCATTACTGTATTTTTTAGTTTTTGAGCAAAATCCAAAACATTTGATGTCACCAAGAAAGATGCTGGAGTCAGATGCCTGGGTGAAAACTTACTATATCAGAGTCAGAGAAAGCACCCAGCTTACCTTCCTACTCAGCCCAAGGCTCAGAAAACAAAACAAAACAAAACCTACTTCTCCTTCCATGCTGTTTTAAAATCCTTTCAAACTGAATGTCCCCACATTCTACTTCATGTTAATCTCTCTCAACTGGTTGATGGCTTGGCCTCTTGACCTATGGTTAAGTTTATCCAAGCCTGTTTTAACAGAGAGCTTGTGGATTAAAGGTTTATGCTTACACTAATACACTAAACCACACCACAACTAGAGATAGATTTTTCCAGGATACCATCTCAGGGTTCACAGTGTAACCAAATAATCCTGCAACATGGGTTCTTCAACTTTCCATTGGTAGACAGGCATTGTTGGACCAGTTGGAGCACAGCCTGTGAGCCATTCTAATAAACCCACTTTCTACATATGTACATTCATTCCATTTGTTCTGTTCATCTAGAGAATCTTTACTAATACAGGTTTTTTGTTTTGTTTACCTTCCCATTTGGGTAGCTATGACTGTTAAAAACACTGCTCCACAAAGTTTGTTATCTGTTAACTGTTTTTCTCCCAGGGTTTTCACAGGTACCAGGAGAAACGTAGGTGCAGTTATCTGACCCCAGTATGAAGCCACAAAACATAAATCTTGTTTCTTGAAATTTCTCTGATAGGGAAGATCCTCCTCCCCTTTCATCTAACCCTAGCCTATCAGGTCTCATCTGGACTGGCTGCATGGTCTTCATCTATGGCCTGGTCAGTCTGCTCCCTATTCAGGAGTAGGTGATCAAAGAGCCAGCCACTGAGTTCATGTCAGAGACAGTCCCCGTTCCCCTTACTATGGATCCCACATGGATACTGAGCTACCATGGGCTACATCTGCACAGAAGTTCTAGGATATCTCCATGCATGGTCCTTAGTTGGAGAATCAGTCTCAGAAAAGACAGATGGAGTGAGGCATGGATGGAAATGAGGGAAGGATGATGAGATTGGGAGGGATTGAGTGAGGGGGCTACAGCTGAGATACAAAGTGAATAAACTTTAATATAAAAAATAAAATTAAAAAAATCATAACATTCAGAAATGAAATGTATAAGGAACAACCAAAATTCTGTCAGCAGCTTTTATACTTTTTGCCAAGCGTGCATTTTGCATTTATTACAAAACACAATGCATATTGTTCTCTGAGAAGACTATATAACTCCTGTGAAAGTCATTTATAAAATCTAATAAATTCTTTTGTAGTACTTGTAAGTCACTATAAACTTGACATTCCACCAAAGATGAATATGATTTAGCACAACTTAAGAATCCTGCAATCATTTGGTCAGCATTGTTTGATTGTACTGAATATGTTCTCTAGACATGTTAATCATCTCACAGAAATGGGCTTCTTAAAGTATGTGATTCCTACCTTTTATATTTTATATTATATCTGTACACATATATATGTATGTATATGTATATATACATATATACATATATATACATATATATACATATATATGTATATGTATATATACATACATATATATGTGTATATATGTCTATATGTGTGTGTGTATATGTATATTACTGCTAAAGCATTTAAAAACCATGGTAATTTAATAGAGAAGTCACCTTGATATGTATTTTGTTCTTTAATTATAAAATGTATGAATAATTAAAAAAATTCTCCTTACCTGTTAATATTCTAAGAACCCTTCCATTTGTGAGACAGTTGGGTATCGCCACTGCAGTTGAGTAATGGGCTATGGAAGCCTGATTCTCCAGAAGGAAGAAACAAAACCACCTACTGAGTGCTGTGGGGGAGCTCAGGCACGCCCTGAGAGCTTGAGTTGGGGAGCTTAGGGTTCCCTCCCACAGAGGGGAGCAGCAAGTAGCTGAGTGGCCAGGGTGGGAGGGCTGGGCGGTCCCAAGTCTGGGTGTACAGGCAGACGTGTAGACTATAGGAGGACAGGCATTAGGGCTGTTGAAGTGTGAATCTCTGCAGATCTGGAGAAGACTCGGTCCTGGACTGGAAGCCTGGGTCAGGGACTAATGGGCTGTGTCCCTTCTGCACATTCTAACCCTAAGGGAGACAACACTAACCCTAAGAAAGGGGCTCCTGTCACTCAAGAATCTCTGTCCAATCAGGGCCTCTGGCCGGACCCGCCAGTAATGAGATGGGGC
>NW_026587558.1:0-4110 GCF_907164565.1 Psammomys obesus
TCCAGTTTTCTTTTTGAGAAAAGAATAGTTTTGCCACAGGGGCAAGTTTATGCTGGTTGACAACACTTTGAAAAGGGGAAAACAAACAAACAAACAAACAAACAAACAAAAAACTTGTTTGGGTTCATGGCTGACTTGATCAATAAAGGCATTCCAAGAGGCCTTCATATAAGGGGAATGGCATAGTTCTTTCTCAAACCCATTAACATTCTTGGCATAGCCAGTAACAGACTGGGGCCTTTGGAAATTTCCCTAAGGTCTCCATGTATTGAGAATAAAATGGAGTTCCTTCTCAAAAGCTAAGAAAATGTTTGGAAAGCCTGTCATGGTCTCCCCAGGCCTTTGGGGAGGCATTCCTTCAGATATTGAGATCCCAGCTCTTCCCACCACATGTGTCTGTGGTTTTCAGTCTCAAGTCCACTGTAAGCTTGGTTAGTAATGTTCTTGAGAGACCCTGTGTTCCTCTTAATGCAGCTTTGTTTCATTAGTCTCTTCATGAGTTTGTTCCATATTTTTTCCTGACATCATAGAAGTTAACCATTTCCTTCCATTTTCCCCTGAAAGTGTTATACCAGATGCTATCCTTGAGAAGCTAACTTGGCCCATGGTGCTCACAGAGACTGAACTACCAACTAAGTAGTAAGAGTGGGCTGGACATAGCACCCCTCCACATTTGTAGCAGATGTGCACCTTGGCCATCATGTAGCTCCCCTAACAATGGGAGTTTCTGGCTGTTTCTGACTCTGTGTTTGTATCACTTTCCACCACCTAGCCTTCCTTGCCGAGCTTCAGTGGGAAAGGGTACAATAGGTCCCATTTAGACTTGATGCATCAGGGTATATTGGTACTTAAGTGGGAAAAGGGGCTCTGTTTCTATGACGATAGAGGTTGGGAGGAGTGGGATGTGGGGGTGAGACAGGGAGGAAAGGAAGGTGGAGGTTTCCATCTGGCTGTTGAAAGATCCCCGGAGGGTATCTTTCGTCTGAGAGACCCCCTCCCAAGGAAAAACGAGGCCAGGCGTTCGGATGCAATCAGCAAGAGGCTTTTATTTTGATACACGGGTACCCGGGGCAGCAGAGTCATTCGGAGGACCTGCGCGCCCCCTGGGTGGAAAGCTGCGGTTTTTATAGGGTTTTAGAGCAGAAGCGCTGGTACAGAAGCGAGAGGCATGGTTACAGGGGGCTGATTGGTACGTTTACATGAGACCACGGTTTGCGTCAAAGTTTGGCAGAGACACCAAGATTTCAGGAACTGGGTGGTCAAAATGGTCATGATGACTCCTTGACGTGGCCCGCCACCTGTTGTTTTCCTTAGGACCCTTATCTTAACTGGAACAGTCTCACAGATATCCATGAGGGTGATTAACACAAACTGTTTTTAGCTCAACTGGGGCAGCCTGACCGCAGATATCCCAAGTGGGTGACACAGCTGGGTTTCTTAGTAATTTTTTAGTTTTTCATTTAGCCTTTAGAGTTTTACAAAACAGTGGTGTCCCACAAAATGGCGTTAGCTATGTTTAACTTAGCTATGTTTAGCTTAGGCTGGGCCCTAGCAGTGGGCCAGTTGAGGCAATATTGCCCAGTGGTTAGCATATCACAATCCAGAGTCGCAGTCATCTGTCGTTGTGCCCAAATCTTTTCGGAGACCTTGGGGGAGCTACTGCCAGGATTTTAGGACTTTCTGTCACAATAAGCTTACACAGTTAAAATGCCATATTTATCAGATCTCTGACAAGCGTGAGGGCCAGCATATCTGAGTTACTCTTTGTCTAAACTGTGTAAAAGAAAAACTAAACAAAGACACTAGGTATCACCAACTGTAGTTGTTAGTATAACTTTAAATCTGTTCTTTTTGAACTAAAATCAAAGCAAATCTTTTAATCAGATACAGTTCATAGAGAGCCTAGCAAATCTTGCTGTTCCTACCACTTGCATTAAAATTGAACAGTAAAAAGCTTTGCATTTAGCACTAATCAGATGACTGAACATAACTGAGATACCTGAACAAAAATAATCACAAACTCATGGCTCCACCCTTTTTCTCTGGACTAGCATGGCGGCTGACCACGTGTAAGGCTACCACAGGCTGCGACTGACAATACCAAACATAGCTATTAGGTGCTGATGATGATACAGCAAACATTGTGGAGCATTTACAATCTCCCACAACCAACATTTTTAACTTAATGATTAAATAAGTTTTAGAACCAACTGTATAACAGAACAGTACAATTTTGAACTGTATGAATTATTTTAGCCATATCAAACCTATCAGCCAGAATTTTTTCCTTAAAAGAACATAAGAAAACATTTTGTAATGAGGAATCACCAGCCTTTTCATATTAACTCTCTGGCTTTTTATAATACATCCACTAACCTTTTGCAACATCCACTAACCTTCTGCAACATCCTATATACCTTCAGGTTTTTAGCTTTCTTTTTCTGGCTTAACCAGACATTCTCTTGTTCACTCTCTCTTGCTTTTTAGACAACATATAAACTCTCATCAAAATCTTTTCCATCCTAACATGATCCTGTTGGAGCCCTGCGTCCACAAGACCATGTTTTTCCATAAACAAAGCAGCTCATCAAACAAACAGCTCTCCATAAGATACATTCTAAAAACTGTAATTAATTTAATTTTTTTTCAATTAGCACAAACCATACGACTGGGTTTTATTTAATAAAATTGATAAAATAAATATCAAAGTATTTTTATTTTCCCCCAAAGGATCGAGAAACTTCTAAATTTTGTCAGATTACCCAAGATCATTGTCATACCCAAATGCCTGATAAACTTTAAATATTTCATAGCCTTAAACATTTAAACAATTTTTTTAAAAACCGTTTTTGTAATATCAAAGCAAAGTATTTTCTTCAGGAGTGAATTTACAAAGCATAACCATAATTTTAAAGTCAAAACCAGATAAAAGTTTAAACCAGATTTTAAGACCAAAATTTATCAGTGAAAACAACCCAATCTTTAGAACCAATATTAACTTAGAACAAGACTTTCTTCTCTTAAAAGGAAATAAAATCATTTTGACTCAGAGATTTTGCAACCTTTGTTATTTTCCTGAGCCACACCATTTGGCAATTTATAGTGTTGTTATTTAAACACATAGGCACATATACATGTTTTAAACAAGGATTTGAATTTAACCTTAAAACATACCCAATTATTTTTGATCATATCAACCATTTAAAACCAATTGAAAACAATCATCTTAAATTACTGTTTGATCTGTAAGTTGCAAGCCCCCTAGGTGGGAGGAGGGAAGAGAGGAGCGAGAGGGCGTGGTGAGCTCCTGCTGCTCTCTTCTCCCCTTCCTGCTGAGCTGGCATGAAGGCAAGGGGGAGGAGTTTTTCCTCACTCTCGGCAGCCAGAGCAGCTCCTGTCCTGGAGCAGCTACGGTGCCAATCCCCACCTAGCCTTGTATAAGGACTTTTACCTAGCAAGCCCACAAGCCTTGCCTGCTCCCTTGGCTCCCTGTGAGCTTCACTCTAGCTTACCTCCCCCGCAGGTCATGAACCTGCTTCCTGGCCGGGCCTCTCTTGAACACTCCCGGGCCGCGTCTGGGCTGCAGGCAGCTCCCGGGGCATCCAGCCGCGCCGCCCCACCTCCCCTCCGAGCGCGGGGCGACCTTCCACCCCTTCGTCTCGGGGCTGTAGAGCCTGTGCCCTGCTGGGTGTGCACTGTTATTTCACAGACCTTTAAGTGCCTGAGCACCGCCTGCCCGAGCTCCAGCCCCAGCCACCTGAAAGCATTTTCTCCTCAGCTCCCTCGGGAGGGAGTGCACACCGCTTGGTGTCCTGTTATGCAGCCGTGTGCACTCCCGAGCTCCCGAGCCGAGAACTAGTTCTAATTTTAACTGTCCTCTGTCCAAATTTTTATCAGTCCAAGTCTACAAAGAAACAGACACAGAAAAATACATACATACATGAGAAACACAGGATTTAAACAGACAGAACACGACACAAGCCGCGCGGCACGAGAGCAACGCAAAACTGAAAGCAAAAATTCAGATAGAGACTGTGTTGGAGATCCGTCTCCCAGACGGGGAGCCAACAAATTGGCCCCCACTCAGATGAGAGTCGGTGGGACTCGAAC
>NW_026587559.1:0-642 GCF_907164565.1 Psammomys obesus
ATGAGTCTTTGCTTTGAAAACACTGCTAGTTAGAGTCTTTCAAATGCACTCAGTACACTCCTGCCATACGTTCAATGCACATCCCATCTGTCTTTCTAAATGAGGATTGATCATCTTACCCCATGTCCGCTCTCTTGATTATCTTTTTTAGGTATATAGATTTCATTATGTTTATCATATCTTATAGGTCTATATAAGTGAGTATATACCGTGTTTGTCTTTCTCCTTCTGGGATATTTCACTCAGGATGATCTTTTCTAGATCCCACCATTTGCCTGCAAATTTCATGATTTCCTCCTTTTTGATTGCTGAGTAGTATCCCATTGTGTAAAAATACCAAAATTTCTGTACCTATTCCTCCCTTGAAGGACATCTGGGTTGTTTTCAGGTTCTGGCTATTACAAATAAAGCTGCTATAAACATGGTTGAGCAAATATCCCTTTTGTGTACTTGAGCAAACTTTGGGTATGTACCTAGCAGAGGTATAGCTGGGTCTTGAGGAAACACTATTCCTAATTGTCTTAGAAAGCGCCAGATAGATTTCCAGAGTGGTTGTACCAGTTCACATTCCCACCAGCAGTGGAGGAGGGTTCCCCTTTCTCCACAACCTCTCCAGCATGTGTTGTCCCTTGAGTTTTTCAT
>NW_026587559.1:742-3221 GCF_907164565.1 Psammomys obesus
ATGGCTAATGAGGATGAACATTTCTTTAAGTGTTTCTCTGCCATTAGATGTTCCTCTATAGAGAATTCTCTGTTTAGTTCTGTTCCCCATTTTTTAGTTGGATTACTTGGTTTACTGCTTTTCAGCTTCTTTCGTTCTTTGTATATACTCAATATTAGTCCTCTGTCAGATAAAGGGTTAGTGAAGATTCTTTCCCAATCTGTAGGCAGTCGTTTTGTTTTGATGACAGTGTCCTTTGCTTTACAGAAGCACTTCAGTTTCATGAGGTCCCATTTATTGATTGTTGCTCTTAGAGCCTGTGCTGTTGGTGTTCTGTTCAGGAAGTTGTCTCCTGTGCCAAGGAGTTCTAGGCTGTTCCCCACTTTTTCTTCTAACAGATTTAGAGTATCTGGTTTTGGTTGTTGAGGTCTTTGATCCACTTGGACTTTAGTTTTGTGCAGGGTGATAAATAGAGATCTATTTTCATTATTCTGCATGTGGACATCCAGTTGGTCCAGCACCATTTGTTGAAGATGCTGTCTTTTTTCCATTGAATGGTTTTTGCTTCTTTGTCAAAAATCGAGTATTCATAGGTTTGTGGGTTTATTTCTAGGTCTTCTATGCAGTTCCATTGATCCTCCTTTCTGTTTCGATGCCAATACCATGCAGTTTTTATTACTATTGCTCTGTAGTACAACTTGAGATCTGGGATGGAGATACCTCCAGATGATCTGTTGTTGTACAGGATCGTTTTGGAGATTCTGGGTTTTTTGTTTCTCCATATGAAGCTGAGAATCTTTTTTTCAAGGTCTGTAAAGAATTGAGTTGGTATTTTGATGGGAATTGCATTGAATCTGTAGATTGCTTTTGGCAGGATGGCCATTTTCACAATGTTAATCCTACCAATCTATGAGCACGGGAGATCTTTCCATCTTCTGAGATCTTCTTCAATTTCTTTCTTCAAAGACTTGAAGTTTTTTTCAAACAGGTATTTCACTTCCTTGGTTAGTATCACCCTAAGGTACTTTATGTTATTAATGGCTATTGTGAAGGGTGTTGTTTCCCTAATTTCTTTCTCGGCCTTTTTTTCTTTGGTAAAACAGAGGGGCTTCTGATTTTTTTGAGTTGATTTTGTATCCTGCCACTTTGCTGAAGGTGTTTATTAGCTGGAGGAGTTCTCTGGTTGAATTTTTGGGTCGCTCAAATATACTATCATATTATCTGTGAATAGTGACACTTTAACCTCTTCCTTTCTGATTTGTATCCCCTTGATCTCCTTTAGTTGTCTTATTGCTCTGGCTAGGACTTCAAGTACTATGATGAAGAGGTAGGGAGAGAGTGGGCAGCCTTGTCTTGTCCCTGATTTCAGTGGGATTGATTTAAGTTTCTCTCCATTGAGTTTGATGTTGGCTATAGGCTTGCTGTATATTGCCTTTTCTTATGTTTAGATATGTGCCTTGTATTCCTGATCTCTTCAAGACTTTAAACATGAATGGGTGTTGGACTTTGTCAAATGCTTTTTCAGCATCTAAGAAGATGATCATTTCGTTTTTCTCCTTCAGTTTGTTTATGTGGTGGATTACATTGATGGATTTCCATATGTTGAACCACCCTTGCATGCCTGGGATGAAGCCTACTTGGTCATGGTGGATGATATCTTTGATGTGTTCTTGGATTCAGTTTGCAAGTATTTTATTGAGTATTTTTGCGTCAATGTTCATAAGAGAGATAGGTCTGAAGTTCTCTTTTTTTGTTGGGTCTTTGTGTGGTTTAGGTATCAGGGTGACTGTTGCTTCATAGAATGAGTTTGGTAATGTACCTTCTGTTTCTATTTTGTGGAATAGTTTGAGGAGAATTGGTGTGAGCACTTCTTTGAAGGTCTTGTAGAATTCTGCACTGAAACCATCTGGCCCAGGGCTTTTTTTGGAGGGGAGACTGTGAATGACTGCTTCAATTTCCTTTGGGGATATAGGGCTGTTCAGTCTTTCTACCTGATCTTGATTTAATGTTAGAAGATGGAATCTATCAGGAAAATTGTCCATTTCATTTAGGTTTTCAAATTTTGTGGCATATAGGCTTTTGTAGTATGACCTAATGATTGTTTGAATTTCCTCAGTGTCTGTAGTTATGTCATCCTTTTCATCTCTGATTTTGTTGATTTGAATAGATTCTCTTTGCTTTTTAGTTAGTTTGGCTAAGGGTTTGTCTATCTTGTTGATTTTCTCAAAGAACCAGCTTTTTGTTTCATTGATTCTTTGAATAGTTTTATTTGTTTCAAATTGGTTGATTTCAGCCCTGATTTTGGTTATTTCCAGCCGTCTGCTCCTCTTGGGTGTATCTGCTTCTTTTTTTTCTAGGGTTTTCAGTTGGGCCATTAAGTTGTTTGTATGTGATGTTACGAATTTCTTCTTGCAGGCACTTAGTGCTATAAATTTTCATCGGAGCACTACTTTCAATGTGTCCCATAAATTTGGGTATGTTGTGCCTTCACTTTCATTGA
>NW_026587560.1:0-9757 GCF_907164565.1 Psammomys obesus
TACTTGTTTAGTCCTGTCAGACCACAGTCCATCATTGTGGAAGCCTAGGATAGAAACTAAGTTTTGAGAAAACTAAGGCAAAAACCATGGCAAATATTGTTTACTGCCTTGTGCTCTTGTGTCTTCATCATTCCATGCTCAGCTAGTTCTCTTTTCCAGCCCAGGTCCACTCACTCAGTGATATTGTCACACTCAATTGAAGAGCCTTCAATAGAAATCTTCAGTCAACATAATCTCTCATTTACATAGAAACCTGCCATTTTCTCATTAGTTTATTTATTTTGTCACTTTATATCCTGCTTGCTGCTCCATACCTCCTCTCCTCCTGGTATCATCCGCCCATCCTCTTCCCCTACTCCTCCTCTTCTCATGAAAGGGGAGGCTCTTCATACCAACTCTCCTCAAAACATCAAGTTGCATACAAACTAAGTGCATCTTCCTCCAGTGAGGCCATAGAAGGCAGCCCAGCAAGGGCAAAGTGATTCATAAACAGGCAAATGTGTCCAAGTCACAGACAGCCCCCATTTCAAATGGTAGGTGACTGATATGAAGACAAAGCTGCCAATCAGCTAGATGTGTGTAGGGTGCCAAGGTCCAGCCCAGGTGTGTTCTTTGGATGGTGACAACCAGTTATTTTATGATGGCATGCTGCCAACTGAATTTACCAAATTGAAAAAAAACTTGAGAATTCTCAGGATTATGAAGACATTTTACACAGAGATAAAATATAACTTATGCACTTACTTTACAGCAAAAACAATGTAGATTGTGCACAATATTTGTGAAAGAATAAAGCAAAAATTCCTAGAACATAAGCCCAATAATCTAGTCAAATATCCATCGAGATGCCTAAGGAAACCAAACGAAGAAAAAGTGGGAAGCAGACCAATGTTACCTATGCTTGTATACATATAGAAATTAAATAAACACAAACATCACAAATCCCATGAAAACAACATAAAGTGACCTCCTACACTGTTAAAAATACCTTCTAGGTACTACTGACCTTTATTTTCAAACAGAGTAGACATGCTCTAGACTTCTCTGTGTAAATGGAGATCACCAGAAAGGTAGGCTATGGCATTGTAGCTCCTCATGGACCCCTACTCGCTGCAGGCAAACTGAATCCCACAGATGCCCATAAACAAAACAATGTTAAACAGTAATTTTATGTCTATTTTTTGTCACATCAATTACAGCACAAGATGTAAAATCTGTCCCATCTAACTACATAACATCATGTACAACTGAGACATGTCTACAGCTCATAAACTCCTTTTAATCCTGGAATTCAGTGTCTTAAGTCCCATCCTTGTGCATTCTATTAGTGGAAAGGTTAAAGCATGCTAATCAGTAAAAATACTGCTGAAATTTGATCCACAGTTTCCTTGACACTAGTTTCCAAAATATTTGTAAAATGTATCACAAAAAATTGAATTTATAAAACAATGTTAAAACTTCTAGAAATGACCTTCATTTTTCCAATCTGTATTCCCACTGTACACAAAAAGAGACATGACTCAAATAAGTATTTTTTAAAACTCTGCTGTGGTATTACAGTCTTTATCTTAAGAATTTAGCAAGTTCAATACTCTGGGGAGCAATAGACTGGGATCAATGTGACCTAAGCCAACAAAGTTTGTCTCAGAAATATTTTTCCAAAATGCTGAAGATGTAGCTGTTCTAGATTTATTATCCATCCCCAGGGAGAAAGTACTGTAAACAAAATTAAATGGTTAAGAAAAAATTCTTTAGAAGTAGCATGTATCCACCTCTAGTTAATGCTATAAAAGAAGACAGCCTAAACAGATTTTGCATTCCATACATGCAGTCTTCCTTAAGTCTTTTAAGTTTAGGCTGCTGGTTATATAGTAAACAATTTCTTAACTAGAGATTTCAAGTCTATCCACTGAGACAAATGGGAGATTTACACAGCAAAGTCATTCTTAGAATGATTTATGTACAACACTCCCTTAATGCAACAGGTTATTATTCAGTGACAGGGAATAAGTTGAGATGTCTCAGAGGTTTCAAATTTTAGGAAAAGTAGAAGGTAGAAAATGTAAAAGCTAGGGTGCATAGATTTTGCACAAGCTATGTCTTATCCAAAGTAAGCTTCTTAAGAATAGCATATTGTATACTTCCTGGGGAGAAATGGAAGGAAACAGTAGATGTCTATGAATTGATCAGAAACTCTCATCCAGTGGGACAAAACTATGAGGAGTCTAATAAGACAACACTGCACAAGGGGACACAGGATCTCAAGAACATTATTTACCAAGACCACATTGACTTTGGAACTGATGAGGGTGTCTCCATGTGTTGGAAAGAGCTGGGTTTTCAGAATCTGAAGGAAGCCCTCCTCAAATGATGTGACCATACAGCTCAACCCTTTCCTGGTTTTAGAAAAGGAACACTGCTATATTTTAAATACCTCAGAATCTTGGGGAAATCTCCCAAAGCCTAGGCCACAGGTTGTACTGATGTTAAGCATATTGGAGGACTGTGAGAAGTTAGGTTTTTCTCCATATATGAGGACCTTGGGGAAAGCTTTGTTTTAACAAAGCAGCCATCAAAACAACAGTGTTTTCCCTATTCAATTGGTTTTCACCAGATGTCTTCCCCATGTGACAGAGCTATGCTTTTCTCAGGAAGAAAACTGCAACTTTATGACACACCACTCTTTAATGTTGGCTGTGAGTCTATAATGGCACTTAAGCAGCTTGTTATATGCCTCTTCTTTGACACAGAGATGGGTCAATGGTTGGTATGAATCAGGGTTGTCTCTTTGGTTATGGCTGGAGACAAATTTGTTAACTATTCTTTTGAGCAAACATGTGTTTCCTAGCATCCTAATCTCTAACAGGCCTGGTTGGCATGCTACTTATCTACTTAGCCCTTAGCTAAATTCTGCTTGGTGTGATTTCCTGCCACCTAAGAATTGGTAAATCCCTTACATCAATAATTCTATGCTTTTATAGCACAGCTTTATAATGACGTGCTACTCAACATATGTTATTTACAACCTTCACAAAATTAACTCCAAATGAATCTTTTAACTAAAATGTTAAATGCCAAGGTCAGATCTTGGAGAAGATACTAGAAACTAGGCATCTCTGAGTTTGCATCCTAACCAAGAACATTTCTATGTTCAAGCTTCTGCTGCAAATACTTTGTGAACATGAAGCTCCATAAGGTGTAAGGATGGGGCCTCCAGAACCCAGCCTTCTCCAAGCAACTCCTACACATTGCTTCCCCATCTTTCTAGCAAGGTTAAACTAAGTTCACATTCCCAAACTTGTAGAGCCATGTCCCACCTGGCCCCTTGAAACTTTTTCCTAATTATCTGTTAACTGGTTAAACTTGCTGTTGCCTTAACCATGGTTCCTTGCATTGTAAAAATATATCACCTGCAAATCCCTCACATACTATTGGACAGAAGACTCACTTCTCTGTTTCCTAATCTTGAACTCCTGACTGAATATATAAGAGTATAAAATAAGGACCTTGGATTCCAGACCAAATGTCTTGGTAAATAGTTAAAGGCCTTAAGGCCAGTTGTGCTGGATTAGAACCAGCCTCCAACAGAAACACCCTTGATAAATCCACAACGTTAAATTTTGATTGGATAACCCTGACAGCAATGGTACCTCACTTTAGAGATTTCATCCTTTAAATATATAGTATAGCTTACCCTCTTGGATGTGTTCAGATCCAGAACTGGCTGCCTCCCTGACCTG
Organism: Psammomys obesus; assembly: GCF_907164565.1. Classification (NCBI taxonomy): domain Eukaryota; kingdom Metazoa; phylum Chordata; class Mammalia; order Rodentia; family Muridae; genus Psammomys; species Psammomys obesus. Next base: position 3,741 of record NW_026587560.1, read on the forward strand.
AGAAAATAAAGCTTTCATTTTCACCTTCTGTTCCTGAACTGAGTTTTCTCAGCTTCCACCTCAAACCAAATATAGTGAAGATATTCAGATTCCCCCAGCTGTGGTCATGGTTAGGACAACGAATCACTCTAGTAGTTACTACTGGCTACATGTTCCCACCCAGACCCAGGAAGAACCAAACTCCCGAGCTGTTCCGCCAGCTCCACCAGGTTGCGAGCAGCGGATACACACTCACCATGTTGCGACTTTGGAAAATAGATGAAAATCCCTCACAGCACACACACCTGTGCTTAGACCACAGCACACCTCCCATGCGATCCTACTCAGCTACAGAGCAAACATGCAGCCTGATGCCTGGAAGAATCCGCCTCTTTCTCTGACTGGAGGAATGGACTCAGGGTTATGATTGGCCAGTGAGTCTTGAGTGACATGAGCATCTCCTTTAGCATTAGAATGTACTGAAAGCAAAAGGTTTAGTGATTTCTGGTCCAGGCTCCCATTTCAGGGACACACCTTTTTCAGATCTGCAGTTTCGCATTTCAGTATCATTTTGCTCTGTCCTCCCCTAACCTACCCTCAGTCTTCCAGCACTTATTAGTAGGCACTTTCCCTCCTTTTCTTGGATCAAAGTGGATAATGGCACTGGCCATTATTCAACTAGCAGGTGAGTAAAAAATCTGTCCCTTTGGTGGAACAGTTCCAAGAATATTAAGAATTAAAGAAAGATTTTTTAGAAAATGCAATGAGATTTTTTTCCTGTGACTTCACAGAAAAAAAAGGGGCTGGGGATGTGGTTCAGCTGGTACAGTGCTTGCCTAGCATGCATGAAGCTGTGGGTTTGAACCCAATACCACATAAAATTTGACATGGTGGCACTGCCTGTAATTAAACCGCTTAGGAGGCACATGTGGGAGCATCAGCAGTTCAAGCATATCCTTGGCTAGTGAGTTTATGATCATCCTCAGCTAAATGAGGTCATGGCTGAAAAGGAAAAGCAAAACAAAACAAGCTTTTTTTTTCAGCATTGAGGATGAAATCTTACGTCTCATACATGCTTAACATACTTTCTACCATGGAGCTAACTCCCCAGATTACCCAAATTTACTTATATCTATTAAAAAATGAGAGGGCAAAAATGAGCTAAATAGCTCAGTGGATAAAACACTTCCTGCTATTCCAAAAATAAATCTAAGTTTAATTCATAGTATCCACTTAGGGGGGCTCAAAAAAGCTGGTCCACCTCCACAGTGTTTTGTGACTTCTGGCTTCCTCAGATGACAAACAGAGAAACAGAAATAAAGCAAACAAACAAACCAAAAAATAAAGTCTTGAATAACAGCACTTGGGAGGCAGATGCAGGCAGATTCTTGTGAGTTCAAGTCTAGCCTGGTGTACAGAGCAATTCCAGGACATCCAGGAATACAGAGTAAGACTCTGTCTTGAAAAACCAAAACCAACCAACCAACCATCCAAATAAATATATAAGAGAATTTAATTGTTTTTCAAATTAATTTCCCTGCATTAACAGGCCAAAAGGCCTGGAGTTAGAGGTGGCCATGAGCCATGAAATATGGGTGCTGAGAAGTGACCTCAGGGCATATGCAAGAGTAACTACCAATCTTAACTCCTGACCCATCTGGCCAGGTGCTCCTCCTCTTTTGAGACATGGTTCCATGTAACCTAGGCTGCCTGCAAACTCTACTTGTAGCTGAGAATGACCTTGAACTTCTGTCTTTCTGCCTTTCCCTCTCCTGTGCTGGGGACTACAGGTGTTTACTACCATATCTCTCTTACAAAAGTGCTGAGGATCAAACCCAGGGCTTCATGCATGTTAGGAAGTCACTCTACCAGCTGAGCTACAGCCTCAGGGGAGGTCCATATCATCTTGATGCTGTTCATCAGAAGTCAGCACACAAACTGGCTGTAGAAAAACATCTTTTTATAATGGCATAAAGCAATGGAGGAAAGTGGATGGCAGGAGCAGTTCATTGGTTTTTATCACATGAGATTCAAGTAATAGTTTGGACTTTCTTGACAGCTTCAAAATATTAATGTGTAAAATGTAGACGGAGAGAGTATGTGTGGCCCTTGTAATACACACCAGTAATCTCCACACTCTGGAAGCCAAGGTAGGTAAATTCAGAGTTTGATGCCAGTCTCAGCTGCACTGTGAGTTGAAGTCCATCTTTGGCTATGTAGAGAAACTATGTCAAAAATACATTATTTTTTTTTTATTTTTTTAAAAAAATGATTATTGATTCATTTATTACCATCTATTCACTTTGTATCCCTGCTGCAGCCCCCTCCCTCGTCTTCTCCTCATGCCACCCACCCTCCCTTTTCTCCCCTTATGCCCTTTCTCTAGTGCTCTGATGGGGTAGGATTTCCTCCCATGATGATACCTGATTAAAAGAAAATTAAAGGCCCACGAGAATGTCAACTGCTATTCCCATGATCAAACAGAACCCCCAACTATATGAAAGGTTAAGATCTCAGACTTTAGAAATCCTGACATTCCTTACTCTGAATAAATATCCTTGTTTTTCTTCCTGTCTCCCTATCTACAGTTACTATTATGCCCTGATCTTGAGATCCACAGAAACCACCAGGAGACAACTCCTTTTGGAAAGCAAGAAAGCTTTTTTGAGACAGCAATAGAAATTGTGACCCATATCTCACTGATACAGCAGTAGAGAAGTGGGACCCCAAGCCCTGGGTGAACAGGGATTTTAAAGGGAAAAACTGCAATCAGGGGATTTCCATGCCTTGGTGTTATGGGATTGGGTAAAACTTGAAGAGTGAGGTAACCACTGATGCTTAACAATAACTGCTATTCTAAGCTATCTGAAAGTTCATTTGGAACATGGGGGAATTTTCCATTTTGCTCTGATTGGCTGTTGCTAGGGAAGTTCACTTTGTTTTCTGCCAACTATATATTCAATGTTTTTTCCTGAAACTTGAGTTCAGCCCCCCTGTCACAGGTGCATGCAAGATGGCTTCTCATCTCAAAATGGAGTCACTCAAGCTAACTTAAGCTATTCATTACCATGCTGAATTTAATTTTACTTAGACTCATGTAGAAATCTTTCTGTGAATCATGCTGCCATCAACTACTCAGCAGTCTCGCCCAGAGGGGAATCACCACTTCTGCTGAATCTATGATTTCACCTTTCCTTCTATAACACATCCTTCCTTACCCACCCTGTCCAAGGCCCATCCCCACAAGATAGAATAATCAATTTTATAAGTCATGCTGGCTGTCACTGATGGTCCAAACATGGCCTTTGCCCTCACTTATTAAAAGAATCTAGGGTCCAGCCATGGTGATGAATGGGAGGTCAAGGAGGAACGATCTGTAGTTCAAAGTCACCCTCTGTTACATATAAAAGTTCAAAGTCATCCTGGCCTACAGGAGAGCATGTCTCAATACTCAAAAAAAAAAAAAGAAAAAAAGAAAAGAACAGGAAGAGGAGTTAAATTCATCATGGGCCCATTTATTCATTCTTTAAGCTTTTATAAGCAGCTTTAATGTGTGTGGCTGTTGACCACAAAGACCTGACACAGAACACATACATCTGCTCTCCCCCACCATGGCTCTGCCCCAAGATAGGTAACAGTTGGGCTAGGTGCATGATGCAATAGGAGTTTTGATGTCAGATTTGCACAACAGACCTGACCTAACCACCCCACCATGGCACCAACCTGAACTCCAAAGATGCTAAAAGCCCTACCCTTGTCTGATCCCACCTATACTTGTACTGAGACATGCTCCTTCAACTAGTTCCTCCTCCATTTCATTTAGTCCCTGGCCTCAGGTCCCACTTCCAAGGACACCAACCTCATTCGCATTCTCATGACTCCATTGGTCAAATACCACAAGATCCCACCTTCCACCAGTATCACTGACTGCATCTATGTGAATCTTATTCACAGTGCACCTCCTCCCAGGGCCAAGGGCCAGGGCCAAGTTTGGAGCAGAAAATAATAGACATCTCTGGAACTCTCATGACTTCATAGGAATCCACTAGCCTGGGATATGTGACCCGCCTCATGGGTCACATATACATTGGCTGGTTCCCTTGTCAGTCTTCTCTACTGGACCTAATTAATTGAATATGATTGCACTTGGTCGGGACAGTGGCTCCCATCAGTGGGAGAAATGGCAGCTGTGAAGCTGTCAATGTCCTCTGGATCTAGAAAGCCTAAAGACAAGGCCCAGGCTGCAGAGGTTGTATAGGAGTGACTGCAGGCATTGGAGAAGCAGTACACTGGAGCCTGGCACCGAGATGGTGGCACTCTCTCTGCAGGTAGACCTGTTGCAGATGGCATTTTCTCCTGGAGGCATTAAGTGCTCTAGGGCACTGTGGAAAGAATCCCAGCTAGGAACATGACCTGGCATTGCCTCACCTCCAAAACCATGTTAACATCATTAACAAAGTATTCCCAGCTCAGGACCCTGGAAATCAGGTCTCCTGACACCCACTTTTTCAATATCCCTACACATCCCTCTCAAGGCATCTAGGACCTCCTGTCTCTTCACGGCTCCCCACACAGGATCAGGGTCCCTGTACAACTTCCACAGAACCCCTCTCTAAGAACCTTTCCAGGCTTTCCCATCCACCAATTGATAGACCTACCCTCCACCATGTGTGTCGCTCTCCAATCCACCAGCAGGGTAAAACACACCCTCCCATCTTCAAGTCCTTTGCCTTTATGTCCTCCTAATCCCCTCATTTGGGTTAATCTTATGTGTCTAGCCTGGACCCAATATCAGAACCCTGTACTCTTTACTTCTTACTCCCTGAAAAACCAATGTCTCAACTCTAAAGTGAGAAGATTTCCAACTGAGTCCATAGACATCAGTTCAGCCTTCTCTTTTGGCATTCCTTCTGGTCAAGGACACCACTATAAAAATCATGTCTTGTCTTCTGAAAAGAATATAGACCATTGCTAATTTTGACCCATTTAGATACCAGCTTCCTGAAGAAATGAACACCCAGGACCTCCCAAAAGATAATGTTAACACCCATACTTCCTAAACACACCCTGGTGTGTAGGCCTGAGAAGTGTTGATCATTATAAATTTGGTTACCTCACTACACATTGCTAATGTCAACTAATGTCAAAGCAGGAAAGCTGTTCCCTCCTCCTTGTCCATCACTTTCTTTGTTATAACTATATCAGCTTAAAATCTGGTCATAGAGCTCAATTCTTGCACAAGGCCTTCCCTTAGTAAGCACACTAAAAGCCAGACAAACTGGAGGACACTCAATTCACTGGCCTGTTTCACTTTTTCACTCACCAGTCAAGATCCAACATGGAAGGAATTTTAGGACTGTTTTCCCAGAATTGTGCAGCAGAGATAGGATAGGGTGTTCAAAGCAATTCTCAATATCATGGCAGGAGGCAAGGCAGGGCTATAGGGGGCATTGCTCTATACAGAAGTAACAATCAACAGCACTTGGAAAAATGGAAAAACATTCCCAATGACATGGAAACATCAGGAATAACAACATATAAGAGATTAGAGCAGCGGTGATGCATTTAGCAACAATCAAATTTAACAGAACTCAATAATCAACTTTTCAAAAAGATAAATATAATTGATAAAAAGACAATAGCTACAGTGACTTGAAAAAAGATCAGGCAATTTCCTGGCAGAGTTAATAGCATTCAAACGATACTGTGTGCCCTTCCCTCAAGCATATTGTTGCTTGTTTAGATCTGTAACCTGACATATATAGCTACAGTGAATGGCTTGTGACTCAACCCTCAGGACTGACATAAATGTGTAAGTGGATAAGACATATTTGGAAAAGACAGTCACCTAGTTGGATATTTAATATTCATTGGATCAAGCTATCCTCCCCAAATCGTACACCTACCAATCCGGTTTATCTTCATTCATCTGACACTAATTCATACATGCTGTAAAATAGTAAGATCATGATGAGATACTTTTTCACAATGGTGACACCAGCAGCTATTTATATATCCCATTTCTCCCTGTGAAGTGC
>NW_026587561.1:0-6581 GCF_907164565.1 Psammomys obesus
TGCTGGTGAAGTCATGATGTCCTGATTTATGTTGGAAGTGTTCTTTCACCTACTCCTGGCCATTGGCTTATCTGAAACCTTCCCTGTTTGTTTTTGGATTCTGCAGATCAGACTGGTACTGTCTCTCTCTGGCGTCTGGAGAGTTCTTCAGGATGCTGAGAGAGGTCCTATACCTGTGGGAGAAAAGTACACAGGCACAAAAGGGGCAAATGCAGGCACGCGCGCGTGTATGTGTGTGTGTGTGTTTGTGGTGTTTGTGTGTGTATGTTTGTGTGTGTGTGTGGAAGTGTACATGGATGTGTGTCTCGAGGGACAGATTGATGGATAATGTTGAACCCTTGAGTGTGTGGGAGGGGCTCTGCACTGTATATGTTGCAGGCACTAGTGATGATCGCAGCGCAATTTCTGGCATTAACTGCCTTAACTCCTCAATTGGACCCACAGAGCAGGAACTTCAATGTCCCAAGTGCCCCTCTGTTTCCCAAAGTGGGTATATGGGTGGGAGGGGGTTCGATGCCTGGCTTCTGTTTTAGAAGGACCCAGGATCTGGGGATCTGCAGTTTCTCAAGGGTGCACTCACTTACAGGCAGGTCATTTGGCAGAGATCGGGGTATCTGTGCTCTCTGTTCTCTGGTTTGGCCCTGCTTCCTTGATGTGTTCTGCCAGCTCCTTCCTGCTGTCACTGTCAGGTTATGAGGTCTTGCTGCAGCTGGAGATTTCAGGGTAGTCACGTCAGTAGGGATCGGGGTAATCAGGCTTTCTGTTCTCTCGTTTGGCCCTGGTTAGTCTTAAACTGGAGGGCTGATGTGCCCTGCCAGCTCAGTGCTGCTCCGCCGCCAGGTTAGGAAGTTCCACTGTAACTGGAGACTGGGTTGCTAGTCCAGATGCTTTCTGGGAAGTCCTGTGGTCTCTTCATTGTGCTCTCCAAGCTTGGGAGGGACAGCGCCTGGTGTGTCTAGCTTGTATGGTGTTTCTGCCTGTGAATATATAGCGTATTCTTTGTCACTGTGGGATTGGGCGGGCCGTACTGTCAGTGATGGTGATCCTGCAGAGATAGTATGATGTCTCGCAGACTCGGGCCCCGGGAGGATGGTGCAGCCACAGCTCGAATCTGGGACTCTGAGACGGGTACTGCTGGCATTTGCCGCTAAAGGGCTTGTAGCTCTGCCTCAGCGGCTGCAGACCCCAGGCAGTTAGGTCTGCGCTGAGAAAGATGAGTCCACTGTGCCGAAGAGGAGGGAGGTCTCAACTAATGTCTTTCTTATAAATATTACAACATAGGAATATAGTATGAATATAAATGTGAAAAGAGGCTTGCCCATAACCCTAGCAGTTGAGAGATTAAAGCAGGAAAGCTGTGAGCTCAAGGCCAGCCTGAACTACATAGCAAGTTCCAGGCCAGCTTTGGTTATGTAGTTAAACCCTATCTCAAAAATACAAAGGAAGAGAAAAGGGGATAGAAAAAAAAAGGATGTTTAAATAGAAACTAAAACAATCATGATCCAACAATTATAATAACAAGACCTACAATCATAGCCTTTAAGTGAGAAGGGGGAGAGAAAACACCATTCAGAGATGTCCTGCAACTGTAAGCTTTCTAGTTTAAGCACTGAGAGTGCCAGAAGGGCCTTGCAGTCACAAATTCAGCTCATAATTCTTCATGCATCTGATTCAAACATTTTATCTCATTCATTTTCCCTCCTTCCATCCTTCCTTTCTTCCTTTCTTCCTTCCTTCCAGGTGAATGAAGTGTTAATATGCTGAAGTAAGTGGTGTTTCTTTTGTTTGCATAAACCAAGCTTCATCAGCCTTGGCAGATTTAACAAAATAGGATGCTTAGATTTTGTGGTGTGGTACAATCTTGTGCACTGCAGAATGTCGAGCAGCTTCCTTGCCCTCATGCCCCTAGATATGGAACCTCACTGCCCCTCAATCATGAAGGTTGAAATGCATTTCTAGGCACTATCAAATGTCCCTGAAAAGGCAATATCACCAAACTGACTGTCATTAAAATTTCATGCCATGTATTGACAGATGGAACAAAATAAAAATCCCAGAAATAAACCCAAACACCTATGAGACAACATCTGTTTGTGTAGCCTGGACTAACCTTAACTTCATGGCAATCCTTCTGCCTCAGCCTCCCAGAATGCTGGGATTATAGACATGCATCACCATAGCCATCTCAGAAACATAGATTGTGACAAAGGTATCAGAAACCTACAGTGGAAGAAAAGGTAGCCTTTTCAGTATAGATAAACTATAGAAAGATGAAATCACATCTGTATTTCTCACTCCATACCACAAATCAATTCAAAATAGATTAAAAAGAAACTTTAATGTAAAAACAGAAACTCAGAAACTGTAGAGTAAAATACAATGTAAGCAGATGTAGACAGAGGTAAGGACTTTGTGGAAAGAACTCCAGTAGCTCTGGGATGAATGAAAAATTAAATTCAATAACACACATGGAATATGTATCTAAACACTTCTGCATACAAGAAAGAGTTACCAGTATAAAGACACAAATGACAAAATCTTTACCAGCTACACATGTGACAAGATAATAATATCTTGAATTGGTGAAGAGCTAAAAATATTATACACACTCTAAACATCATCTGTCAGTAACTGGGCAAAAGACACAAACAAATGGGATCACAGCTCTGCCTGCATTCCCAAAGGCCTGCTGCTATCAGGGACCATCAGGTGAGACCCATCCTACTCCCAATCCCTTGCATGCTGGTCTCCTTAAAGCACTCCCAAAAGCAGTAAATATCACCTACTCCCTGGACTCCATTTTCTGACCCTCAACTCTGTCTGCATTACTGGAAGCCTGCCAACACCAGAAACAGATGGCTAAAGGCCAACATAAGAGCACAACCAACAAGAGCCAAGGCCATGTGTCAGAACCAGAACCCAGCTATCTTACAACAGCAAGCCCTGGATATCCTAATCCACCTGAAGCACAAGAAAATGACATTAAATCCAACTTATAAATACGATAGGGCTTAAAAGAGAAAATTAATCCCTTAAAGAAATACAGGACTTTGACTTGCTTGGTCAGGGTCACACCAAGGTACATTATGTTCTTAGTGGCCAATGTGAAGGGTGTTGTTTCTTTCTCAGCCCATTGACTTTTGTACACAGGAGAGCTAGATTTTTTTTAGTTAATTTCATATCCAGCCACTTTGATGAAGGTATTTATCAACTGAAGGAGTTCTCTGGTTGAATTTTTGGGTAGCATGTATACTATCATGTCATCTGCAAATAGTAAAACTTTGACTTCTTCCTTTCCGAATTGTATCCCCTTGATCTCCTTTAATTGTCTTATTGCTCTAGCTAGGACTTCAAATACTGTGTAGAAGACATACAGAGAGAGAGAGTGGGCAGCCTTGACTTGTCCCTATGTCAGTGGGATTAATTTAAGTTTCTCTCCATTGAGTATGATGTTGGCTATAGGCTTGTGGTACATTGTCTTTGCTATGTTAAGGAATGTGCATTTGTTAAAATTTTCTATTTAACTTTTATTAATTACACTTTATTCATTTTGTATCCTCCCATAAGCCCCTCCCTCCTCCCCTCCCGGTCCCACCCTTCCCCACTTTCTGCATGCATGCCCCTCCCCAAGTCCACTGATAGTGGAGGTCCTCCTCTCCTTCTTTCTGATCTTAGTCTACCAGTTCTCATCAGAGGTGGCTGCATTGTCAGGGTTCTAGGTTATCTCCATGAATAGTCCTTGGTTGGAGTATGAGTCTCTGGCAAGTTCCCTGTGTTCAAATTTTCTTGTTCTGTTGCTCTCCTTGTGGAGTTCCTGTCCTCTCCCGCTCTTACTATTTCCCACTTCTTACATAAAATTACATTCACTCTGCCCATCAGTTGGCCATCAGGCTCAGCATCTGCTTTGATAGTCTGCAGGGCAGAGGCTTTCAGAGGCCCTCTGTGGCAGGTTCCAAGGTTGTTTCCTGTTTTCTTCTTCTGGTTTTCCAAGGCCCTCTGTAGGAGGTTCCTAGGTTGTTTCCTGTTTTTTTTCTTTTTCTTCTGATGTCCATCCTCTTTGCCTTTCAGGATGGGGATTGAACATTTTAGTTAGGGTCCTCCCTTTTGCTTAGTTTGTTTAGATGTACAGATTTTAGTGGGCTTATTCTATGTTGTATGTTTATATGAGTGAGTATATACCATGTGTGTCTTTTTGCTTCTGGGACAACTCACTCAGGATGATCCTTTCCAGGTCCCACCATTTACCTGCAAATTTCATGATTTCCTTATTTTTCATTGCTGAGTAATACTCCATTGTATAGATGTACCACAATTTCTGCATCCCTTCTTCAGTTGAGGGGCATCTGGGTTGTTTCCAGCTTCTGGCTATTACAAACAAAGCTGCTACAAACATGGTTGAGCAAATGTCCTTTTTGTGTCTTTGAGCCTCTTTTGGGTGTATGCCTAGGAGTGATATAGCTGGATCGTAAGGAAGCACTATTCCTACTTGTCTGAGAAAGCGCCATATTGATTTCCAAAGTGGTTGTACAAGTTTACATTCCCACCAGCAGTGGAGAAGGGTTCCCCTTTCTCTGAAACCTCTCCAGCATGTCTTGTCACTTGAGTTTTTGATCTTGGCCATTCTGATGGGTGTAAGGTGAAATCTCAGTGTTGTTTGGATTTGCATTTCCCTAATGGCTAATGAGGTTGAGCATTTTTTTAAGTGCTTCTCTGCCATTCAATATTCCTCTACAGAGAATTCTCTCTTTAGCTCTGTTCCCCATTTTTTAAGTGGATTACTTGGCTTGTTGCTTTTCAGCTTGTTTAGTTCTTTATATATACTGGATATGAGTCCTCTGTCAGATAAAGGGTTGGTGAAGATTCTTTCCCAATCTGTAGGCAGTCATTTTGTTTTGATGACGGTGTCCTTTGCTTTACAAAAGCTTTTCAACTTCATGAGGTCCCATTTATTGATTGATGTTCTTAGAGCCTGTGCTGTTGGTGTTCTGTTCAGGAAGTTTCTCCTGTACCAATGAGTTCTAGGGTATTCCCCACTTTTTTTTCTAGCCGATTTAATGTGTCTGGTTTTATGTTGAGGTCTTTGATCCACTTGGACTTCAGTTTTGTGCAGGGTGATAAGTATGGATCTATTTTCATTTTTTTACATGTAGACATCCAGTTGGACCAACACCATTTGTTGAAGATGCTATCTTTTTTCCATTGTATGGTTTTGGCATCTTTGTCAAAAATCAGGTGTCCATAAGTGTGTGGCTTTATTTCTGGGTCTTCTGTTCAGTTCCATTGATCCACCATTCTGTTTCTATGACAGTACCATGCAGTTTTTATAACTGTTGCTCTATAGTACAGCTTGAGATCATGGAGATACCTCCAGAAGATCTTTTATTGTAGAGGATTGCTTTAGCAATTCTCGGTTTCTTGTTATTCCATATGAAGTTGAGAATTTTCTTTCCAGGTCTGTAAGAATTGTGTTGGCAATTTGATAGAAATTGCATTAAATATCTGTAGATTGTTTTTGGTAAGATGGCCATTTTTACTATGTTAATCCTGCCAAGACATGAGCAAGGGAAATCTTTCCATCTTCTCATATCTTCTTCTAATTCTTTCTTCAGAAACTTGAAATTTTTTTCATACAAGTCTTTGACTTGCTTGGGTAGGGTTACACCAAGGTACTTTATGTCATTTGTGGCTATTGTGAATGGTGTTGTTTCTCTAATTTCTGTCTCAGCCCTTTTGTCTTTTGTATACAGGAGTGCTACTGATTTTTTGAGTTAATTTTGTATCCAGCCACTTTGCTGAAGGTGTTTATCAGCTGTAGGAGTTCCCTGGTAGATTTTTTGGGGTCACTCATGTATACTATCATATCATCTGCAAATAGTGATAATTTGACTTCTTCCTTTCCCATCTGTATCCCCTTGATCTCCTTCAACTGTCTTATTGCTCTAGCAAGGACTTCCAGCACTATGTTGAAGAGATATGGGGAGAGTGGGCAGCCTTGTCTTGTCCCTGATTTCAGTGGGATTGCATTAAATTTCTCCCCATTCAGTTTGATGTTGGCTATAGGCTTGCTTTATATCGCCTTTACTATGTTTAGATATGTGCCTTGTATCCCTGATCTCTCCAATACTTTAAACATGAATGGATGTTGGATTTTGTCAAATTTGATCTGGCGCTTTCTCAGACAATTAGGAATAGCACTTCCTCAAGATCCAGCTATACCACTGCTAGGCATATATCCAAAAGACACTCAAGTATACAAGAAGGATATCTGCTAAACCATGTTTATAGCAGCTTTATTTGTAGTAGCCAGAAGCTAGAAACAGCACAGATGCTCCTCAACTGAGGAATGGATACAGAAATTGTGATATATCTACACAATGCAATATTACTCAGCAATAAAAAACAAGGAAATCATGAAATTTGCAGGTAAATGGTGGGAAGTGGAAAAGATCATTCTGAATGAGCTCTCCCAGAAGCAGAAAGACACACACAGTATATACTCACTCATAAGTGGATACTAGACATATAATATAGGATAAACCTACTAAAATCTGTACACCTAAGGAAGCTAATCAGGAAGGAGA
>NW_026587562.1:0-409 GCF_907164565.1 Psammomys obesus
AGATCTTTTCACCCAAACTCAAAAGAGTACACCTTCTTTTCAGCACCACATGGAACCTTCTCCAAAATAGACCATATAGTTGGTCACAAAGCAAGCCTCAACAGATACAAAAAGATTGAAATAATCCCTTGTATACTATCTGACCACCATGGACTAAAGCTGGACATCAACAACAACAGAAACAACAAAAAGCCGACACGCACATGGAAACTGAACAACTTACTACTCAATGACATCTGGGTCAAGGAAGAAATAAAGAAAGAAATTAAAGACTTTCTAGAATTCAATGAAAATGAAGGCACAACATACCCAAATTTATGGGACACATTGAAAGCAGTGCTCAGAGGAAAATTTATAGCACTAAGTACCTACAAGAAGAAATCCGTAACATCACATACAAACAACTTAA
>NW_026587562.1:509-1025 GCF_907164565.1 Psammomys obesus
ACGGAACCTTCTCCAAAATAGACCATATAGTTGGTCACAAAGCAAGCCTCAACAGATACAAAAGGATTGAAATAATCCCTTGTATACTATCTGACCACCATGGACTAAAGCTGGACATCAACAACAACAGAAACAACAAAAAGCCGACACGCACATGGAAACTGAACAACTTACTACTCAATGACATCTGGGTCAAGGAAGAAATAAAGAAAGAAATTAAAGACTTTCTAGAATTCAATGAAAATGAAGGCACAACATACCCAAATTTATGGGACACATTGAAAGCAGTGCTCAGAGGAAAATTTATAGCACTAAGTGCCTACAAGAAGAAATCCGTAACATCACATACAAACAACTTAATGGCCCAACTGAAAAACCTAGAAAAAAAAGAAGCAGATACACCCAAGAGGAGCAGAAGGCTGGAAATAATCAAACTAAGGGCAGAAATCAATCAATTTTATTTGTTTCTAAACAAATAAAATTATCCAAAGAATCAATGAAACAAAAAGCTGGTTC
>NW_026587562.1:1125-3594 GCF_907164565.1 Psammomys obesus
TAAAGAATCAATGAAACAAAAAGCTGGTTCTTTGAGAAAATCAACAAGATAGACAAACCCTTAGCCAAACTAACTAAAAAGCAGAGAGAAACCATACAAATCAGCAAAATCAGAAAGGAAAATGTGGACATAACTACAGACACTGAGGAAATCCAAACGATTATTAGGTCATACTACAAAAGCCTATATGGCACAAAATTTGAAAATCTAAATGAAATGGATAACTTTCTTGACAGATTATATCTACCAAAATTAAGTCAAGATCAGGTAGAAAGACTGAATAGTCCTATATCTCCCAAGGAAATTGAAGCAGTCATTAACAGTCTCCCATCCAAAAAAAGCCCTGGAACAGATGGCTTCAGCGCAGAATTCTACAAGACCTTCAAAGAAGTACTAACACCAATTCTCCTCAAACTATTCCATAAAATAGAAACAGAAGGAACACTACCAAACTCATTCTATGAAGCCACAGTCACTTTGATACCTAAACCACACAAAGATCCAACAAAAAAAGAGAACTTCAGACCTATCTCTCTTATGAACATTGATGCAAAAATACTCAATAAAATACTTGCAAACCGAATCCAAGAACACATCAAAGATATCATCCACCATGACCAAGTAGGCTTCATCCCAGGAATGCAAGGGTGGTTCAACATACGGAAATCCATCAATGTAATCCACCACATAAACAAAATGAAGGAGAAAAACCACATGATCATCTCCTTAGATGCTGAAAAAGCATTTGAAAAGTCCAACACCCATTTATGTTTAAAGTCTTGGAGAGATCAGGGATACAAGGCACATACCTAAATATAGTAAAGGCAATATACAGCAAGCCTATAGCCAACATCAAACTCAATGGAGAGAAACTTAAATCAATCCCACTGAAATCAGGGACAAGACAAGGCTGCCCATTCTCTCCATATCTCTTTAACATTGTACTTGAAGTCCTAGCCAGAGCAATAAGACAACTAAAGGAGATCAAGGGGATACAAATCGGAAAGGAAGAGGGCAAAGTGTCACTATTCACAGATGATATGATAGTATACATGAGTGAAACCAAAGATTCAACCAGAGAACTTCTTCAGCTGATAAACACCTTCAGCAAAGTGGCAGGATACAAAATCAACTCAAAAAAATCAGAAGCCCTCTTGTATACCAAAGACAAAAAGGCTGAGAAAGAAATTAAGGAAACAACACCCTTCACAATAGCCACTAATAACATAAAGTACCTTGGTGTGACTCTAACCAAGCAAGTGAAAGACCTGTTTGAGAAAAACTTCAAGTCTCTGAAGAAAGAAATTGAAGAAGATCTCAGAAGATGGAAAGATCTCCCGTGCTCATGGATTGGTAGGATTAACATTGTGAAAATGGCCATCCTGCCAAAAGCAATCTACAGATTCAATGCAATTCCCATCAAAATACCAACTCAATTCTTTACAGACCTTGAAAAAAAGATTCTCAGCTTCATATGGAGAAACAAAAAACCCAGAATCTCCAAAACGATCCTGTACAACAACAGATCATCTGGAGGTATCTCCATTCCCGATCTCAAGCTGTACTACAGGGCAACAGTAATAAAAACTGCATGGTATTGACATAGAAACAGAAAGGAGGATCAATGGAATCGCATAGAAGACCCAGAAATAAACCCACACACCTATGAATACTCAATATTTGACAAAGAAGCCAAATCCATTCAATGGAAAAAAGCATCTTCAACAAATGGTGCTGGACCAACTGGATGTCTACATGCAGAAAAATGAAAATAGATCCATATTTATCACCCTGCACAAAACTAAAGTCCAAGTGGATCAAGGACCTCAACATAAAACCAGATACTCTAAATCAGCTGGAAAAAAAAGTGGGAAACAGCCTAGAACTCATTGGCACAGGAGACAACTTCCTGAACAGAACACCAACAGCACAGGCTCTAAGAGCAACAATCAATAAATGGGACCTCATGAAACTGAAAAGCTTCTGTAAAGCAAAAGACACTGTCATCAAAACAAATAGACAGCCTACAGATTGGGAAAGAATCTTCACCAACCCTTTATCTGACAGAGGGCTAATATCAAGTATATATAAAGAACTAAAGAAGCAGAAAAGCAACAAACCAAGTAATCCACTTAAAAAATGGGGAACAGAGCTAAACAGAGAATTCTCGAAAGAGGAACATCGAATGGCAGAGAAACACTTAAAGAAATGCTCAACCTCATTAGCCATTAGGGAAATGCAAATCAAAACGACCCTGAGATTTCACCTTACACCCATCAGAATGGCCAAGATGAAAAACTCAAGTGATAGCACATGCTGGAGAGGTTGTGGAGAAAAGGGAACCCTCCTCCATTGCTGGTGGGAATGTAAACTGGTTCAACCACTCTGGAAGTCAATCTGGCGCTTTCTCAGACAACTAGGAGTAGTGCTACCTCAAGACCCAGCTATACCACTCCTAGGTATATACCC
>NW_026587563.1:0-4754 GCF_907164565.1 Psammomys obesus
CGAGCAGGTGCTGGACCTAGGCACACTACACATATCTAACTGATGGGCAGCTTGTCTTCGTGTCAGTCACCTAGCATTTGAAATGGGGGCTGTCTGTCACATGGACACAGTTACCTGTTTATTAATAACTTTTCTCTATCTGGGCTGCCTTGTCTGTCCAAACTAAGATGCACTTAGTTTGTATGTAACTTGATGTGTTGAGGAGAGTTGATATGGGGAGGCTCCCCTTCTCTGAGAAGAAAGGGAGGAGAAGAAGGGGTAGAGGCAGGGAGGATGATGCCAGAAAAGAGGAGATAGAGAGCTGATGAAGTAATGAGAAAATGGCTGGTTTCTATGTAAGTGAGAGATTGTGTTGACTGATGATTTCTATAGATGGTTCTTCCATTGAGAGTGGAATGATCCTTAAACATGTGGCCCTGGGATGGATAAGAAAGCTAGGTGAGCATGAGACGATGTAGAAACAAGAGAGCAAGGCAGGAAACAATATTTGCCATGGATTTTTGCTTAAATTTTCTTGAAACTTGAGATTCTATCCTAGGATTCCAAAATGATGGATTCTGATCTGAAAGGACCAAACAAGTAAACTCATTCATGACCTGAGATATTTGGGGTTAGGGGGTTCAATCACAGCAGCACAGTAGCAGATTAGGAGAAAAAAGTTATGCCAAAAATGACCTTCCTTCTGGACAGACCTGAGGATGTTCTCTTCTTTGAGGAATGTGGAAAATATCAGGACTTGAGATGGTAAAAGCCCAGACCTTATTTGGCTCTTCCTGTAGTACTTGGAAGTGCACAATGTTGAGTGTAGTGCATACAGAGGACGTGGAGGTTATAGGATTTCAGTGGAAAATATGCTCCGTGAAAAATTAAGCTGGAGGTCATTTGTGTGGTAATTTGGCCTCAGATCGTTCTTATTCTGCTCATATTCTAAAAAATTAAGTAAGGTAGAGGTAACAATTGGGGACTGATTTCTTGGGTGGTGATGTTTGTTTCATAACTGACTTGGATATTAGTAATTGGTCAAGGCTACCTTTGAATTCTTGATTCTCATGTGTCAGCTTTCTGAGTATAAATCAAAGGATGGAAGATGTACCTCCAATGTGTTCTGTTTTGTCAACATATTTTACCAATGTTAATATTAAAATGCTTAATTGTATGTATGTATGTATTGTTTGAAGTTATATGCTTCTTTATGTTCTCATTTGTTACTACAGGGCACATCATGCTGAAGTTCTGCCTTGTAAGAGAATTTTCTAGAGGGGCTATATAATTCCACAACACTGAGATTTATTTCAAAAAAGCATGTTGTATATGTGTAATATGACTGAGTTCTTAGGCTATGACAGATATATGAATATTTGATAACAGTTTGGGGTGTTTATTTTGACCATTCTAATTTGATGGTCAAGGTCATGTTGCCAGTTTTGCCTCTTGATATTTCAGAGAATGTATTAATATCATTCTTTTTTTCATTTTTATTTATTACATTTATTTCGTATCCCATCTACAGCCCCCTCCCTATTCCCTCTCAAGCCCACTGTCTCTCTCTTTCTCTGAGTGTATTAAATTTTTTAAAGAGATTAGTTTGTTTTTTGACTTTACATCCAGAGGGTGATCCCTCCTTCCTCTGTTCTCAGTCCACCCTCACCCTTCTTCCTCCCCTCCCAGAAAAATGGAGCCCTACCCTCCCTGTATCACCCCATTACAGCACATCAAGTCACACCAGGACTGAACATATCCTCATCCACTAAAGCCAGACAAGGCACGCCTGACAGGGGGAGAGGATTTAAAAGCAGGCAGTAGAGTTCATAAAAGAAACAGTCCCCTTCACTTACCATTTAATGCACATGGACCATACTGCCCTTAGTACACAGATGAGTTCAATAGGCCTAGGTCCAGAATGTGTATGCTCCTTATTTGATATCTCATTTTCTGTAAGCCCTCCTGGGTCTTGGTTACTTGTCTCTGTTGGTCTTCTTGTTGCTTCCTATACCCTCCAGGTTCTTCCATCTTTCCCCCAGTACTATCATAAGACCCCCAGAGATCCACCCAATGCTTATTTGCAAGTTGTAGACTCTGTCTCCATTCGCTAGTAGGTGGAGCCTCTGAGAAAGCAGGCATGTTTAGGCTCTTTTCTACATGCACAGCAAAACAACATTTACAGTTTCATTGGCTGGCTGACTAGTTTAAGGTGGGTCTCAGGCTGGCCCAATTATTGGTTGGACATTCTCTCAATCTTTGTTCCCTCATTATCCCTAAACTTCTTGTAGGCAGGGTAATTTTTGGATCATGGGTTTTATGGTTCAGTTGTTGTTCCCTCTCTCCACTAGTCCTGTCTGGCTAGGGGGTAGTCACTTCATTTTCCATGTCTCTTTTCTCCTGCTCCTCCATTAAGAGTCTCATCTAGGGTCACACCCATATTCTATCAGGAACCTTCCCTGTCAAATGACTCCAAAGAGAAATGCCTTCAGTTTCCCTTCTTGTTCTGAGCCCTCTCACCTCCTACTACAATTCTCCCCACATTTGATACCCACATTTGTTTCCCTCCCCATTCCAACTTCTGCCCAGTTCCCTCTCTTCATCCATTTCTGCTGTCTGTTCTGTTTTCTATTCTGAGTGACATTCTGGCAACCTCACATGGACCTTCTTGTTACTTAGCGTCTCTGGGTGTGTGGATCGTAGTATGATTATCCTGTACTGTAGGTCTAATATTCACTTATAAGAAATGTGTTTTGTGTTAATTTTCTGTGTCTGGTTACCTCTCTCAGGATGATCTTTTCTAGTTCAATCCATTTGCCTGCAATTTCCATGATTTCTTATTTTTAATAACTGAGGAGTATTCCATTGTGTAAGTGTACTAAAAGTTCTTTATCCATTCCTCAGTTCTGGCTATTATGAATAAAATAGCTGTGAACATAGTAGCACAATTGTCCTTATTCTATAATGGAACATCTTTTGGATGTATTCCCTGGAGTAACATAGCTGGGTAATGAGGTAGAACTATTCCCAAATTTCTGAAAATGCACCAGTTTGATTACCAGAGAAGTTGTACAAGTTTGCACTCCCATCAGCCCTGGAGGAAAGTTCCCTTTCTCCACATCCTCACCAGAATGTGTTGTCACTTGAGTTTTTTATCTTAGTCATTTGAGGGGTGTAAGATGTAATCTTAGAATCGTTTTGATTTCCATTTGTCTGATGGCTAAGGACTTTGATCATTTCCTTAATCTCAGCCATTTGACATTCCTCAGTTGCGACTTCTCAGTTTAGCTCTGAACCCCATTTTTAAATTGGTTTACTTGATTAGTTGGTGTTTAATTTCTTAATTTCTTTGTATATTTTGGACATTACATTTTTGTCTGATGTATGGTTGATGGAGATATTTCCCCAATCTGTTGACTGCTGTTTTGTTCTATTGATAGTGTCCTTTGACCTATAGAAGCTTTTCAGTTTCTTGAGATGCCATTTATTAATTGTTGATCTCAGAGCTTGTGCTGCTGCTGTTCTCCTGTGTTAATAAGTTCCAGAGTTTTCTCCACCTTGTCTTCTGAATGATTTAGAGTCTCTGGTTTTATGTGAAAGTCTTAGATACCCTTAGACTAGATTTTCTGTAGGATGATACAAAGGGTTTATTTTCATTTTTTTACATGTAGACATCTAGTTACACTACCATCATTTGTTGAAGATGCTGTCTCTTTTCCATTGTATGATCTTGGTTTCTTTGTTGAAAGTAAAGTTGCAATAGGTGTGTGGGTTTATTTCTGTGTCATTATTTCAATTATTGAGGATTGTACTGCTATCAAGGGTATTTTATTTTTCCACTTGAATTTAATGTTTGCTCTTTCAAGGTCTGTAAAGAATTGTGTTGGAATGTTGTTGGCAAATGGATTGCACCTGTAGACTCCATTTTTAAGAATGCTGTTTTAGAGAAAGGGGATATAGGGAGCATTTGGGAGGGGAGGAGGATGTGTGCTACAGGGGGGATACAAAGTGAATTAACTGTAATTCATAAAATATTTTAAAAAGAGTGCTGTTTTTCTATGTTAATCCTATATATCCATGAGTTTGGGAGATCTTTCCATCTTTTGATATTTTCTTCAGTTTCTTTCTTTAAAGACTTCAACTTCTAGTCATAGAGGTCTTTCACTTCATGTTGTTTGTAGCTACCGTTCAGGGTGTTTTTTTCCAAATTTCATTCTCAGCCCATTTTTCATTTGTATACAGGACTAATGAAATTTTTAGTTAGTTGTGTTCCCAGCCATTTTGTGGAAAGTGTATATCAACTGTAGGAATTCTCTGGTAAAATTTCTTGGGTCACTTAGGTATACTACTAAATCATCTGCAAATAGTGATACTTTGAATTCTTCCTTACCAAATTGTATCTCCTTGATAACCTTCAGTTGTCTTATTGCTTTAGCTAGGACTTAAGGATTACATTGAAGAGATATGGAGAGGGGAGGCATCCTTGTCCTATATCTCATATTAGTAGATTTTCTATAAGTTTCCCTCCAACTGATTTGATGTTGTCTATCAGCTTGTTTTTTACTGCCTTCATTGTATTATGTGCCTGCTTCCTTGTATGCCTGATTTCTCCAAGTCTTTTAACATGAAGGAGTGTTAGACTTTGTCAAAGGCTTTTTCTCATGTAATGAGATGATCATGTGATCTTTGTCTTTCAGTATCTTTATATAGTGGATTACTTTGATGGATTTTCATATGTTGAACCATCCCTGTATGCCTGAGAGTAAGCCAATTTG
>NW_026587564.1:0-628 GCF_907164565.1 Psammomys obesus
GAATTCTATCAGACCTTCAAAGAAGTGCTCACACCAATTCTCCTCAAACTATTCCACCAAATAGAAACAGAAGGTACATTACCAAACTCATTCTATGAAGCAACAGTCACCCTGATACCTAAGCCACACAAAGACCCAACAAAAAAAGAGAACTTCAGACCTATCTCTCGTATGAACATTGACGCAAAAATACTCAATAAAATACTTGCAAACTGAATCCAAGAACACATCAAAGATATCATCCACCACGACCTAGTAGGCTTCATCCTAGGCATGGTTCAACATATGGAAATCCATCAATGTAATCCACCACATAAACAAACTGAAGGAGAAAGACCACATGATCATCTCCTTTGATGCTGAAAAAGCATTTGACAAAGTCTAACACCCATTCATGTTTAAAGTCTTGGAGAGATCAGGAATACAAGGCACATATCTAAACATAGTAAAGGCAATATACAGCAAGCCTATAGCCAACATCAAACTCAATGGAGAGAAACTTAAAGCAATCCCACTGAAATCAGGGACAAGACAAGGCTGCCCACTCTGTCCCTACCTCTTCAACATAGTACTTGAAGTCCTAGCCAGAGCAATAAGACAACTAAAGGAGATCAAGGGGATACAAATC
>NW_026587564.1:728-6259 GCF_907164565.1 Psammomys obesus
TAGCCAGAGCAATAAGACAACTAAAGGAGATCAAGGGGATACAAATCAGAAAGGAAGAGGTCAAAGTGTCACTATTTGAAGATGATATGATAGTATATATGAGTGACCCCAAAAATTCAACCAGAGAACTCCTCCAGATGATAAACACCTTCAGCCAAGTGGCAGGATACAAAATCAACTCAAAAAAAATCAGAAGTCCTCCTGTATACCAAAGAGAAAAGGGCCGAGAAAGAAATTAGGGAAACAACACCCTTCACAATAGCCACTAATAACATAAAGTATCTTGGGGTGACACTAACCAAGCAAGTGAAAGACCTGTTTGAGAAAAACTTCAAGTCTTGTGGAGAGCCGCTTGGGCATGTCCGGGCAAAACGCTGTTACAAGATGCCGCCGACATCTGGCTCTGACCCTGGAAGACAAGTAATATTACGCATGCACAAGGGCAAAAGTGCGCCAAGTCTTGACCCAGCCCAGGGCGTCTTGTGAGGTAATGAGTAAGCAGCCAATCATAGACCACACACCGCCTTAAGGTGTATATAAGCAGTGCCATTCCTGAGCTCGGGGTCTTCCTCCTCTCATCAATTGACTGCAATAAAGCTTGCTGCAGAAGGATCCTGTTGTCCGTGTGCGTTCTTGCTGGCGAGACGACCACATGGGTTGCAACAACTGGTGCCGAAACCCGGGACGCCGGAGCAGTCTTTCATCGTCAGCCCTGAGGAGACCCCCCGCTCGCCGGGAGGATTCAGAACTGCAGCACTAAGGTAAGTTCTGAGGGGCATGTTTGGTCTTGAATTGTCTCATCTTTCACCCCAATTGGCAGGAGCTCTTGTAGATTTCCCTATTGTGATAGTAGCGCTCGTTCTCCTTCTTTTGGTTTTATTTTGCTTCCACAAATATTCTTGCTAAAAGGCTGCCGCCGTTGGGCACGGTCAGACAGACGTAGATAAGCCGTGGTGTCCCGCCTTTTGGTGTGCCGTTGGGTACTGTTAGCCGGACATAAATAAGCTGCGGTGCCCCTCCCTGTGTCAGTTTCTCTTGTAGATAAGGGAGCAGCATGGGAGCTTCACACTCGGTGATCACAGCACTTCAGTCACTTTTAAAACAGCATGAACTAAAGCTTTCAAAAAGAACGTTGGAAGGATTTGTTACAGAAATTGATCGTATTGCTCCCTGGTTTGTATGTTCAGGGTCGCTGACGCTTGCTTCCTGGGATAAGCTAGAAGGTGATTTACGGAGGGAGGAAGAAGATGGAAAGCTAAAAGTTGGAACTAGGTCATTGTGGATTTTAGTAAAATCTTGCTTAGAAGATAAGAAATGCCGCTCATCTGTGGTGGCTGGCCAAGGGGTGTTAGAGGAAATACAAGACAGCATGTCAGAAACAGAACGGATAAAAGGTTAGGGGCCCTTAAAGAAAAAGAAAGAGACGTCTCTAAGAAAAAAGGCCCTTCTGTGGACGGTAAGTCTACAGACAGTATAGACAAGGGAAAGGACGCCCTGGGAGAGAAAGGTGAAAAGGGATAAATTATGAATTTTTCTAGTTCTGACTTAAAATCATGGTTATGCTGTGTATATATATTTAAATGTTTAAAAAGCAGGTACCGCGGTTGTTTTTTGTCCTTATCTCTGTGTTTTGTTTTTGTATGCCAGCCGTAAATGTCTAAATGTTTCTGTGCAATGTTTGTGCGTGTAGTACCTTCTGTTCTCTGTTCTAAAAATTCTTCAGAGCTCGAGGTGCCTGTATCTGGGTAGCAAGACGTGAACGAGGTGGTCACAACTGCCTAAGTTCAGGGGGACGCCCCTAACTTCATCAGTGTTTTCAATAAATTTGGCCAGCTGGTTAATGTGTTTTTTGTCTCAATGTCTCTGTGCAGTATTTGTACCTTCTGTTTTCTGTTCTGAAAGGCCTCACAAAACTTGTTTAAAATGTGTGCCTATGTGTTCATTAGATCTATGAACGCATAGGTTACCACGTGGTGTATGAGGTACCTTAGTGCCTCACTGCCATCTTGACTTTAACATGTGGGTTATAATTTATCCGCCATCTTGGTATGGGTTAAAAATAATTCTCATTTCCTTCTAGGTTAAAAGAATGAGTTATTTTAAGCTGGCATTGGTTTTGAAAATTAAGTTGTTTACATTGGTAAATTCTGGTTTCAAAATCTGGTTTTGTTAGGGTTATGATTATGCCTTGTGACTTCTCTCCTATAAAAGGGGTACTTTGCTTTGATATTGCAAAAATGGGTTTTAAAAAATGTTTAAATGTTTAAGGCTACAAAATGTTTAAAGTTTATCAGGCATTTGGGTATGACAATGATTTTGGGTATTTATTTTATCAATTTTACTAAATAAAACCCTGCCGTATTGTTTGTGCTAATTGAGAAAATCACAGTTTTTAAAATGTATCTTGTGGAGAGCTGTTTGTTTGTTAAACTGCTTTGTTTATAGAAAAAATTGGCAGTTTCAGAACTTTTTGTAATAATGTAACTTGTTTTTGCTTTGCCTTTAAAAAGCAAATAGTAGACACTGGGCTCCAGAAGGATCATGTTAGGATGGAAAGGATTTTGATGAGAGTTTTTGTGTTGTCTGAAAAGCAAGAGAAAAAGAGCAAGAAAGTAAGAATGTCTAGTTAAGCCAGAAAAAGAAAGCTAGGAACCTGAAGGTATACAGAATGTTGCAAAAGGTTAGTAAATGTATTATAAAAAGCCAGAGAGTTAGGTTGTGGATGCTCCACAGTGTTTGCTGTATCATCATCAGCACCTAATGGCTATGTTTGGTATTGTCAGTCTGTGGTAACCTAACACGTGGCTAGCCACCATGATTGTTCAGGGATAGAGAGTGTGTGGAGCTGTAGTTTTGCCGCCATGTTTGTTTGGGGCTTACAGCCGAGTTCAGTTGCACGTGGCCAGCAGCCATGCTGGTCCGGAGATAAAGAGGGTGGAGCTATGAGTTTTCCACCATTTTGTTTATGTCTCTGAGTTATGTTCAGTCATCTGATTAGTGCTAAATGCAAAGCTTTTTACTGTTCAATTTTATTGCAAGCGGTAGGAGCAGCAAGATTTGCTAGCTTCTCTATGAACTGTATCTGATTAAAAGGTTTGCTTTAATTTTAGTTAAAAAAGAACAGATTTAAAGTTACGCTAACAACTACAGTTGGTTAAGATGTTAAGCTATACCTAGTGTCTTTGTTTAGTTTTTTATTACACAGTTTAGAGCAGACGATAAAGATAAAGAGTAACTCAAATATGCTGGCCCTCAAGCTTGTCAGAGATCTAATAAATATGGCATTTTAACATACATAAGCTTATTATGACAAAGTCCAACCTGTTGATGCATCTTTTCAAGTGTCTAGCACATCTGTGCAAATAACAGTTACCTGCAGTATTGGCTGTGTTTTAAAGTTTCAATAAACAGTCTTTAAACATTTTTACAGATAGTGCCTATGTAGCTTAGTCTTTGCCTAGGTTAGAGACTGCAAATTAAATTTAAACATCTTCTCCTGCTAAAATTATTTTTACAAATTCAAAATTTGATATAAAAATTTTTTTTTCTTTTACATTGGACATTTACAAGCTCATTCTAACCTTCCAGGACCTTTAACTAAGGTAATTATAAAGCTGACTTGTTTAAACAATGTTCTTCTTGTGTTGTCCGTTTGCCTACTTCTCATCTTGGGGTCAATCCCTGTGGCCTTGTATGGCTTTTCCCAAGGCTGACTATACATTCTAAGGATGAGTTCCTTCGGTTTTGGGAAAAAGGGGTACGTCCATCTCGAGTTAAACGTGAGCCCTTAACTGCCATTACTCTAACTGTAATTCTAGGGCTTGGAGCCACTAGAGCTGGTACAGGCATAGCCTCCCTAATTACCTCCCAGCAACAATTTAATCAACTCTCCCTAGCAGTGGACAAAGACCTACAAGATTTGCAAAAAGGCTTACAGGACCTAAAAGATTCTATGGTGTCCTTATCTGAGGTAGTTTTACAAAACAGGCGTGGTCTAGATTTTGTTTTTCTCCAGGAAGCTGGACTCTGCGCTGCGCTCAAGGAAGAATGCTGCTTTTACACTGACAAAACAGGTTTAATGCAAAGCAGTATTGATAAGGTTCTCTCCAGTTTGGAGGAACGAAAATGGAACAAGAGATACAAGAGTCCTGGTATCAAAATTGGTTTTCCACATCCCCATGGCTAACCACTCTGCTTCCCAGTCTGCTAGGACCTTTTGTAGGTATCCTTTTGTTTCTCTCTTTTGGCCCTTGGGCCTTTAATCGTCTCTCAAACTTTGTTAAGAACCAGGTAAGCTCCGAAATCAAGCCCGTTGGAGTCCACTACCATCGCCTGGCTGGGGAAGAAAAATCTGCCGTAGAGCTTCCACCTGATGCCCCAGCTTCCCGACCCCTTGACTTCTCCACCCTAATATCCCCTGGCCCAAGATGGAAGTTCTGGGGCCGCTCTCCCAGCTAGATCTGGACCTTTACGATTCTCACAATTGGCTGACCAATTTCGTTAAAATGAATTCAAACATATTTAACAAATGTCTTGTAGCTCTTAACTCGGGGTTGGCCCTCATTCTTCCTGAGGAGAGTTAATGCGTTACGGTTTCACAAACTGCGCGGTCTGGTAAGTCAGTGACGGTTGTGTGCAAGTCAGTCTTCGCCCACCTAAGACAGGACAGCCTCGCAATAAGAGGAGGTTGCTCCAATGACAGGTAATGGCCAAGCATTGCCTTCCACCAGGCAGACCCCGTTTGTGCCCCTAATCATAATGAGGATTTATGCCCGCCATACTTGTTGATATGCGCTGTCTATGGCCCTAGCACTCTGAGGGTTTTGTCCCATTGCACCAGAAGTGGCATAGACTGTCGACAATGGTGGTGACGTCCTGCTTTGGGGAACTCGGCCTCCAAAACTTGCTTGTGTGGACAACCCCAAGTAGGCTATACAAATTGCCTCTTCCAAAATGCCTTTTTTATGCTCATTGAGAATCCTACAGGGTCCCCTCATTTTAAAGAGATAAAAAGGGAGGAGATGTTGGGAACAAAGCCCTGGGACCCTTCCTAAGGGCCTGACCTGCTGGATAAGCACCGGACGCCAGCAGGCCATAGTTTCTTAGGACCAATTGTTCCCGAAACTGTTTGCTTTGGGACACATCCGTGACCACCGATGTTATCTTCGGGCCTTGTAACTCTTTAACCCACCTTCTTAGCCTTGGGAACTTCCCACCAAGGGCCTTCGTATTTTTCCACTACTACTTCCCTTTCTCGCCCCTCTCCCCCGCCCTGCCAGAACCACGTTTTTAAAGAAACACCAAAGTTCAATAAAGCTGACACTTGACCGGCAAAAAAAAAAAAAAATAGAAAGTCAAATGGAAAGATGTCCTGACTGGTCAATGGAAAGGCCCGGATCCTATTTTAATAAGATCCAGGGGAGCTGTCTGTGTTTTCCCACAGGAAGAAGATAATCCATTTTGGTGACCGGAACACTTGACACAGAAGCTTGTGATACCTGAAGATGACTCCCCAAAGGACGTGCCTGCAA
>NW_026587565.1:0-85 GCF_907164565.1 Psammomys obesus
TCCTTCTCACCCTCCTCCTCCTTCTCCTTCTCCTCCTCCTCCTTCTCACCCTCCTCCTTCTCCTCCTCCTTCTCCTCCTCCTCCT
>NW_026587565.1:185-605 GCF_907164565.1 Psammomys obesus
CTCCTCCTCCTTCTCCTCCTTCTTCCTCCTCCTTCTCCTCCTCCTTCTCCTCCTCCTCCTTCTCCTCCTCCTCTTCCTTCTCCTCCTTCTTCTCCTTCTCCTCCTTCTCCTCCTCCTTCTCCTCCTCCTTCTCCTCCTCCTTCTCCTCCTCCTCCTTCTCCTCCTCCTTCTCCTCCTTCTTCTCCTCCTCCTTCTCCTCCTTCTTCTCCTCCTCCTTCTCCTCCTCCTCCTCCTCCTTCTCCTCCTTCTCCTCCTCCTCCTTCCTCCTTCTCCTCTTCCTTCTCCTCCTCCTCCTTCTCCTCCTCCTTCCTCCTCCTTTTCCTCCTCCTTCTCCTCCTCCTTCTCCTCCTCCTTCTCCTCCTCCTCCTCCTCGTTCTCCTCCTCCTTCTCCTCCCCCTTCTCCTCCTCCTCCTCCTTCTC
>NW_026587565.1:705-1097 GCF_907164565.1 Psammomys obesus
CTCCTCCTTCTCCTTTTCCTCCTCCTTCTCCTTCTTTTCCTCCTCCACCTCCACCTTCTCCTCCCCCTCCTCTTCCTATTCCTCCTCCTCTTCCTCCTCCTTCTCTTCCTCCTTCTTTTCCTTCTTTTAATCCTCCTCCTCTTTCTCCTCAATATATTCTCCTCCTCCTCCTTAGTCTCCTCCTTCTCTTCCTTTTTCTTGTCCTCCTCCTCCTCCTTCTCCTCCTCATTCTCCTTCACCTCCTCCTTCTCCTCCTTCTTCTCCTCCTCTTACTCCTCCTTCTCATCCTCCTTCTCCTCCTCCTTTTTCTTCTCCTTCTCCACCTCCACCTCCTCCTCCCCCTTCTCTTCCTTTTCCTTCTCCTCACCCTCCTACTCCTTCGCCTTCTCCTC
>NW_026587566.1:0-2519 GCF_907164565.1 Psammomys obesus
CCCAAGTGCTCCCACAGATGACCTCATGGAGCCATTGGTTTTGATATAAAGACATTGCTGCTTTTGGCCTTCACTGAGCATTTGGATTTTTCTACCTATTCTACTTATTATTTAGCTTACAAATTGAAATGTCTTCTAAATTCTTCTCTGGGGGTTTCAAGACTCTCATTGATTCACTTTCTTCTTTCTTTTTGCTTATTGATTTATAAGATACTTACATTTTCATCTTGGCTGGATTTAGTATCCCGTAGGGACTGAAGTATGTGTGAGGTCTTTCCCAGGACATTAGTTGACAAGAAAGACTCATACTGACTGATTACAGGAAGAACTGGCTGAATGAAAGAGACAGGAAAGAGCAAGTAGCATGCTGGCATTTTCCCTTTCTCCATCTTCTGATCCATCAGCTGGGGAAGAAAGCATCCAAAACATGAGCTTGTTGAGCACATTTTAGATCTGAGCCTCAGCACTCCCTTAAACAGTCATGTACTACTTTGTAGTAGCAAATACCGACTCTGGTAGATAGTTATAATGACAGTTACCATTTACTTTTGAAATGTTTACCAGTATCCATTAGGCATTTAACACTTTTAATTTCCACAGAAATAAAATGTGATCTTTTTACTACTGTATTTTCATAGAAAAGCATTCAGCTAATACTAACAGTGTATATGACCAATAAAAATTTAAAAACTTATGCTTTCATCTCTTGATTTAAGTGCCATTTTATTTCTGTGAAAATGAGTCATCAGACTGTGCTATA
Source organism: Psammomys obesus (assembly GCF_907164565.1). Taxonomy (NCBI): domain Eukaryota; kingdom Metazoa; phylum Chordata; class Mammalia; order Rodentia; family Muridae; genus Psammomys; species Psammomys obesus. Next base: position 761 of record NW_026587566.1, read on the forward strand.
TTGGATAATGTTAGGGAACTCTCTAAAACACAAAAATAAGAGTGTGAACCATATTAAAAATTAAGTCAATGTACATTTGTAAGACTAGGTTTCCACCTTTACACTGTATCTGTGGACCTCATATCATTAAAGACAAGAAACTATTTTATTTTGTTTTATTTTTGCTTTATGTGCATGTGTATTTTGCCTGCGTGTAAACATGCAAGTGCAGGTACTTGCAAAAGCCAGAATTGGCTGTCAGATCCTTTGGTACTGAAGTTGCAGATGTTGGAAAGACAACTGATGTGTCTGTCCGCAACCAAAATTAGGTCCCCTTTGAAAGCAGTGCATGTTCTTAAATGCTGAGCCTCCAATTTTTATCATCTTGTTTGTTTGTTTTAGTTCTGTACTCTTTGTTACAGATCTTCAAGTAAGACAAAGCAAATCCCATCACTGCTTGTTTGTTTCACAGTGTCTGTCTTTCTTTGTGATAGTATTTATTAAAGTGTGTTGAGCTCACTCAATGGAGAGTCACCTGAGTTGGTGCTCATTCATAGTGAAAGAAACAAAATAGGTCCAAACCTCAGGAACAATCCAAATTCCAACTCATAATCAAAACCATTTGGAGACGTTAATACGTTAAACATTTTTTTTTTTTTTGTCAAAGGTTACGAAGACATAGAACCTGTGACCACTGGAGCATATTTGCATGTGGGTTAGATGAAAAATGAACAAAGGGCCCAAGAGATCCCAAAGTGCTAAGCAATTAACTGCTTTACACATATATGTGGTATTTTTCTCATGCAGTTAATGCTATTACACGAAATGCTTTATTTTGTGGTGAAAATACCTGTGACTACATCAGCCCAACAGGAAATCCATGTGGGTAACAATGTAAGGGTTGAATGGCCCCTGTAAAGAAGCAGGTGAGGAGAGGTCAAAGGGCTGTCCAGAGGGTGAGGGATGGTGATACAGGTTGGCTGTGAAGAAGGACAGAGACCAGAAGACCTGACATGTTCAAGAAGAAGAAGATGGCAAAGGCACATGTGGTAAAAGGTTGTCACTTTGAAAGTCAACACGTTTTCTGTGCAGGAGACAGTTATCTATCTTCAGTATAAAGAAGCAGAGTTTAGTCTCTGAGGTCAGCAGGGCTGTAGGGGGCTGGAAAAATGCAAATGGTTGTCAGGAACTGTGGTATAGAAATGGCTCCAAGTCTTTTCAGACTAAACTACTGGGTCATATCAGGAAAAATGGTACAGTTAGAAGGTCCAGAGAGCTCTACCCCTCCATCCAGGCAACAACTAAGCCGTCCTCGGGGCACAGTTTCAAATTCCAAGACTCAGTATAAACAATGAAATGAGACCTGGCAAACTTCAAGAAAAGAGGGGTTGGTGACTTAACTCACTTGCCTAGTGTCTCATTCCTAACTGACTAGTATCCATCAATGTGGAAGCAAAGTCAAAAGCCCTTTCCTGAAGAACTGTCTTTTAGTTCTATTGATCATAGAAATACAAATGCATGCCACTTTGAGGCTCCATCTCATCTCAGCTGGAATGGCTGTGATCATGAAACAAATTGTCAATGCTGACATGGATGTGGGGGAGAGGAACCTCTATTTCCTGCTGCTGAGGGTGTAAACTGGTGTGGCTTCTATGGAAATCAATAGGGAAGTAGAGCAAAGTATGACCCAGCTATACCTAACTTTTAAAGTTTATGTGCATGTCAAAAGGGGGTGTGAGACTGAATAAGCAGAGAGAGAAGACCATGAGAGGGAACAGGA
>NW_026587567.1:0-442 GCF_907164565.1 Psammomys obesus
CGCCCCGCGCTGTCCATTGGCTCCTCCAGGCCTTCAGGCCCCGCCCATCGCTGTCCTTTATCTCCACGTGGTCGCCTCAGCCCCCCCAGGCCACGCCCCGCGCGTCCCATTGGCTCCTTGTGGCCGCCTCAGCCCCTGGCTCCGCCCAGACCCCGCCCCGCGCTGTGTATTGGCTCCTCCAGGCCTTCAGGCCCCGCCCAGGCCCCGCCCCGCGCGCCCCATTGGCTCCCTGTTTCCCTTCCGCCCTCGGGCCCCGCCCAGACCCCGCCCCGAGCTCCCTATTGGCTCCTTGTGGCCGCCTCAGCCCCTGGCTCCGCCCAGGCCCCGCCCCGCGCGCCCCATTGGCTCCCTGTTTCCCTGTGGCCTTTAGGCCCCGCCCAGACCCCGCTCCGCGCTCCCCATTGGCTCTTTGTGGCCGCCTCAGCCCCTGGCTCCGCCCAGG
>NW_026587567.1:542-939 GCF_907164565.1 Psammomys obesus
CGTCGTCCCCGGCCGCCCGCGCCCTCGGGAGCCCTCGGGAGGCCTCGGAGCGACCGCGGGCGCCTCGGGGTCGGGGTCAGGGCGAGGTCACGGGGGTCATGGCGGCCGCCGGGCGGGCGCTGCCGCTGCCGCTGCTGCTGCTGGTGCTGGCGGGGGCCGCGGCGCTGCCGTTCCCGGGCGAGGGTGAGCGTGCAAGCGCCCGCGGGGGGAGGGGCGGGCGTGCAAATGCCCCCGGGGGGGAGAGTGAGCGTGCAAATGCCCCCGGGGAAGGGAAGGAAGTGTGCAAATGCCCCCGGAGAGGGAGAGTGAGCGTGCAAATGACCCCCAAGGAAGGGAAGGAAGTGTGCAAATGCCCCCGGAGAGGGAGAATGAGCGTGAAAGTGCCCCCGGGGGGAGG
>NW_026587567.1:1039-1726 GCF_907164565.1 Psammomys obesus
GAGGGAGAATGAGGGTGCAAATGCCCCCAGAGAGGGAGAATGAGCGTGTAAATGCCCCCAAGGAAGGGAAGGAAGTGTGCAAATGCCCCCGGAGAGGGAGAATGACCGTGCAAATGACCCTGGGGGGAGGGTGAGCGTGCAAGCGCCCCCCGGGGGACGGAAGGAAGTGTGCAAATGCCCCCGGGGAAGGGAAGGAAGTGTGCAAATGCCCCCGGAGAGGGAGAATAAGCGTGCAAATGCCCTCAGGGAAGGGAAGGAAGTGTGCAAATGCCCCCTGGGGGGAGAGGTGTGTGCAAATGCCCCCGGAGAGGGAGAATGTGTGTGCAAATGCCCCTGGGGAACGGAAGGAAGTGTGCAAATGCCCCCAGGGGGAGGGGTGAGTGTGCAAACACCCCCTGGTGGGAGGGTAATCGCCCAAATGCCCCCGGGGAAGGCAAGGAAGCGTGTAAATGCCCCCCAAAAGAGGGAAGGAGCGTGTAAATGCCCCCTGGGGAGGGGGAGGAGTGTGTAAATGCCCCTGGGTAAGGGAAGGTGTGTAAATGCCCCTGGGAAGGAAGAACGAAGTGTGTAAATGCCCCCGGGGAGGGAGGAGTGTGTAAGTGCCCCCAGGGGAGGGGGAGTGTGCGTGTAAATGCCCCCGGAATGGAAAGGAATCGTGTAAATACCCCACAGAGCGTGAGCCGGGGG
>NW_026587568.1:0-4318 GCF_907164565.1 Psammomys obesus
TAGAGAACCCACTTGGATACTGAGCTGCCATGGACTACATATGAGCAGGGGTTCTAGATTATATGGACCTTTCTAAGATTTACAGGTTGTGTGCCTTAGTTGTGTTTCTTCTAAACTTAATAGATTTGTCTAGAATCTTCACACAAAATGAAACAAACAAAAGATGTTGTATATATCATAATTTTAAACTAGTAAGGATGTAATTGTATTTAGCAGGATGAAATCATTAAAAGCACAAAATGTAAGATCAGTGTGACAGTCTACAAGGACTAAGATAGGAATGTAGAGACTACCAATGAAAATATTTTCAGTCAAAATCTATTATAAAGAATTTTCTAATCGAAAACACCAGGCACCGAAATTAACCAGAACAGAATTCTGTAAATCTAAGTGAATTTGTGTGTATTCAAAATAACCATTCTGAGTCACAGAGGGAACAAATCAGGAGCCTGACACAGGGGGCCTCAGAAAGGCTCTGCCCTATAGACTATCAATGCAGATGCTGAGACTTATGGCCAAACTTTGGGAAGAGTGCAGGGAATCTTATGAATGAAGTGGGAAACAGTAAGATCTGGAGAGGACAGGAACTCCACAAGAAGAGCAACAGAACCAAAAACTCTAAGCACAGGGGTCTTTCCTGAGACTGATGTTCCAACCAAGGACTATGCATGGAGATAACCTAAGACCCGTGCACAGATGTAGACAATGGCCGTTCAGTATCCAAGTGGGTTCCATTGTAATAGGAACAGGGACTGTCTCTGACATGAACTGATTGGACTGCTCTTTAATTACCTCCCCCTGAGAGGTAGCAGCATTACCAGGCCACAAAAGAAGAGACTGCAGCCACTCCTGATGACACCTAATTGACTAGGATCAGAAGGAAGGTAAAGAAGACCTCCTCTATCAGTGGACTTGGAGAGGGACATATATGCAGTTAAGGAAGGGAGGAATTGGGACAGGAGGAGGGAGGGAACCACAGGGGTGACACAAAGTGAAAAAAGTGTAAGTAATAAAGAATTAAAAAAATATTAAAAAAAGAAATTTAAATATCAATATGCAGAAATCCATCAAGGTGATGCAACAAATAAACAAATTGAAAGAAAAAAACATGATAATACCCTTAGATGCCAAAAAATCATTTGAAAAAATCCAACACCCGTTCATGTTTCAAGTCTTGGATAGATCATGGATAAAAGGCACATACATAAGCATAGTAAAAGCAATATACAGCAAGCCTATAGCCAATATCAAACTAAATGGAGAGAAACTTCAAGCAGTTCCACTGAAATCAGGGACAATGCAAAGGTGTTCACTCTCTCCATAACTCTTCAACATAGGTCTTGGAGTTCTAGCTAGTGCAATAAGAAAATTAAAGGAGATCAAGGAGGTACAAATTGGAAAGGAAGAAGTCAAAATATCACTATTGACGGATGATATAATAGTATACCTGAGTAATCCCAAGAATTCTACCAGGGAATTGCTACAGCTGATATACACCTTCAGCAAAGTGAGTGGATACAGAATTACTTCAAAAAAATCAGTAGCCCTCCTGTATGCAAAATACAAAAGGGCTGAGGAAGAAATTAGGAAAACAACACCCTTCACAATAGCCACAAAGAACATTAAGTACTTTGGTGTGACCCTAAACAAGCAAGTCAAAGACTTGTATGAAAAGAAATTGCATTCTCTGAAGAAAGAATTAGAAGATACCAGAAGGTGGAAAGATCTCCCATGCTCATGGCTTGGCAGGATTTACATAGCAAAATTGGACATCTACCAAAAGCAATCTACAGATTCAATGCAACTCCCATTCAATTAGCAACACAATTCTTTGCAGACATTGAAAGAAAAATTTTCAACTACACATGGAATAACAAGAATTGCTAAAACAATCCTCTACAATAAAAGATCTTCTGGAGGTATCTTTATCCCTGATCTCCAGAGGTACTATAGAGAAACACTAATAAAAAAATATGTGGTACTGACATAGAAACAGATTGGTAGATCAACAGAATTGGATAGAAGAACCAGAAGTAAACCAACAGACTTATGGACACCTGATTTTTGACAAAGATGCCAAAACCATACAATAGAAAAAAGATAGCTTCTTCAACACATGGTGCTGGTCTAACTGTATGTCTACATGTAGAAAAATGCAAATAGAACCATACTTATCACCCTGCACAAAACTAAAGTCCAAGTGGATCAAAGGCCTCAACATAAAACCAGACACACTAAACCACTTAGAAGAAAAAGTGGGGAATACTCTTGAATTCATTGGCACAGGAGACAACTTCCTGAACAGAACACCAACAGCACAAGCTCTAAGAGCAACAGTTAATAAATGGGACCTCATGAAATCGAAAATCTTCTGTAAAGCAAAGGACATTGTTGTCAGAACAAAATGGCTGCCTACAGATTGGGAAAGGATCTTCATCAATACTATATTTGACAAAGGGCTAATATCCAGAATATAAAAAAGAACTCAAGAAGTTAAACTGCAACAAATCAAGTAATCCAAATAAAAAATGGGGTACAAAATTAAACAGATATTTCTCAACAGAGGAATATCGAATGGCCAAAAAACACTTAAAGAAATGTTCAATGTCCTTAGTTATCAGGGAAATGCAAATCAAAACAACCCTGAAATTTCACCTTACACCCATCATAATGGCCAAGATGAAAAACTCAAGTGACAACACATGCTGGAGAGGTTGTGGAGAAAGGGGAATCCTCCTCCACTGCTGGTGGAACTTCTAGTACACTGCTTGTACAACCACTGTGGAAAGCAATCTGGGCACATTCTCAGAAAACTAGGAATAGCGCTTCCTCAAGATCCAGCTATACCCCTCCTAGGCATATATCCAAAAGAGGCTCAAGTACACAATAAGGACATTTGCTCAACCATGTTTGTAGAAGCTCTAATTGTAATAGCCAGAACCTGGAAACAACCCAGTTCCCCCTCAACTGAAGAATTGATAAAGAAATTGTGGTACATCTACACAATGGAATATTACTCAGCAATAAAAAAACAAGAAAACCATGAAATTTGCAGGTAAATCATGGGAACTGGAAGAAATCATTCTGAGTGAGCTATCCCACAAGCAGAAAGACACACGAAGTATTCTAGGATAAACCTACTAAAATCTGTACACCTAAATAAACTAATCATGAGGGCAGACTCTAGCTAAAATTTTCAATCCCCATCCCAAAAGGCAAAGAAGATGGACATCAGAAGAAAGAGAAAACAGGAATCAAGTTAGAACCCTGGCACAGAGGGCCTCTGAAAGGCTCTGGCCTGCAGACAATCAAAGCAGATGCTGAGAATTTTAGACAACTGTTAGGCAGAGTGCATGGAATATTATGAAAGAAGTGGGAAATAGTAAGATCTGGAGAGGACAGGAGCTCCACAAGGAGAGCAACAAAACCAAAAAATCTGAGCACATGGGTCTTTCCTGAGCCTTATACTCCAACCAAGTACCATGCATAGAGATAACATAGAATCCCTGCAGAGATGTAGACCATGGCAGTTCAGTATCTAAGTGGGTTCCATAGTGATGGGAACAGGGACTGCCTCTGACATGAACTGATTGGCCTACTCTTTGATCACTTCACCCTAATGGGGAGCAGCCTTACCAGGCCACAGAGAAAGGCAATGCCACTCCTGATGAGAGCTTATAGACTAGGATCAGAAGGAAAGAGAGGAAGACCTCGACTTTCAGTGGACATGGGGATGAGCATGCATGGAAAAGGGAGATAGAAGGTGGGATTTGGAGGGGAGTAGGGAGAGGTTTATGGGGGGGATAGAAAGTGAATAAAGTGTAATTAATAAAAATTAAAATAAATATTTTTAAAAAAGAAAAAAAACTCAAGTAACAACACATGCTGGAGAGGATGTGGAGAAAGGGGACCCCTCCTCCACTGCTGGTGGGTATGTAAACTTATACAACCACTTTGGAAATCAATCCGGCACTTTCTCAGACAATTAGGAATAGTGCTACCTCAAGATCAAGCTATACCACTCCCAGGCATATATCCAAAAGATGCTCAAGTACACAATAAGGGCATTTGCTCAATCATGTTTATAGCAGCTTTATTTGTAATAGCCAGAAACTGGAAACAACCCAGATGCCTCTCAGTTGAGTAATGGATACAGAAATTGTGGTAATCTACACAATGGAATAGTACTCAGCAATAAAAAAACAAGAAAATCATGAAATTTTCAGGTAAACAGTGGGAACCAGAAAAGATCATCCTGAGTGAGGTATCCTAGAAGCAGAAAGACACATAGGGTATATACTCACTCATAAGTGAATAT
>NW_026587569.1:0-2902 GCF_907164565.1 Psammomys obesus
ATAACCTAAAGGTATAATATTAAATGGTTAACAAATGCAAGTTAATAGTCAATCATCTCATAGATGATCAAGTTTTCTAACATGTTCAAAAGAATACTTATAGTCCTATAGAATCAAACATGGTGTCACTGCCATCTTTAATAAACAACTGAGGATGGTTTTTGAGTCACCATACAGGAGCTGGTACAAATAATAAGAGAAGAGCCTTCCCGACAGGCTCATCTAAAGCAAAAACTATGCTCCAGACCTTGGCTGCTGCTTTGAAGCTATTGGCATTCCCTCACAAAAAAAAAAAGAGAGAGAGATCAGAGTGCCATAAACACTTCTAGCCTTCCAGCTCCTTGTCCTGGTGGACGACAAATGGCTTCTTATTTCAGAGACCTCCACCGCCCTAGCCCAGCCCAGGGTAACATTGTAGGTCTGTTTTGGCCTCACACTGGGGTCTCATGGACATGTTGTCAACTTCTGTCTTTGGAGATTTCAGATGCCTTCTCAGTTCTCTTCATATGCAGGAACCAGGCCTTAAGTCTGAGTCCTAGAGTTGCTATTGTCAGGCCTAGACTCAATATGTCTCTTTGCCAGACTCAAGAAACAAGCCTGAATGGAACCTTTTACCATCCCTTTATTCAGCTAAAGGACAATAAATGTTCATAGCAGTCTCACCTATGTCTCATGGTAAATAAGTAGATACAACGTTCCCACTCAGAAAATGATTTTAGAGTGTCTAAGAAAGTGTTTTAAGATTGGTAAACACCAGTTAAATATATTTGAGGGTCTAGGAAAATGTTTTAAGGTTGGTAAATGCAAGTCATAAATGTTTAAGGGTTCAACAAAATGTTTTAAGGCTGGTAAATGCAAGTAATAAAGATTGCAAGGACTAAGGTGATTTAAAGTATCACCTAAATAAGTAAAAATGCTTAATATTTCCTTTATTCTGAGATAGTGTTTATCTTTGTTGCATAGGTGTGTTTCTTGGATGCAGCAGAATGTTAGATCCTGTTTTACCACCCATTCTGTTAATCTGTGTCTTTTTATTGGAGAGTTGAGTCCAATGATGTTGAGAAATAATAGTGACCATTGAATGTTATTTCCTATTACTGTGGAGTTGGTAGTGTTACTGTCATTCATTGCTTGTTTTCTTTTTATTTTTGTTGGGAAATTATCTGTAACCTATGTTTTCTTGGATGTAGTTGTTTTTGTTGGATACAGAAATTGTGGTACTTTTACACAATGGAATACTACTCAGCAATTAAAAACAAGGAAATCTGTCAGGGGGCAAGATGGCGGCACCAGGAGGACTCTCATTCTGAGCAGCAGCAGCAGCAGGATCAGCACAGTGACCAGCAATCAGAACTCGCGGCCATAAAACACAGTCATTGTGTTTCCCAGGTGAGAGGATACCCTACGGTGGGGGATTCAATCATTTTTAACTCACCCGGCTAAACCTTGGAAGGGATCCCGGTTCCACCAGACACTTGGCTGCTGGCCGCCAGCCCCAGCCCCAGCCTAGAGCCACAAGCCAGCGACTCTGGTCACAGTCCCAAACTGAACCGAGCACACCACACTATCAGAGACTAGAATTTTCAGTCGAGAGATAACCCCACGGTACAAGAAACGATTGGGACCGACCTTAGGTCACCCAGACATCCCCTGGAAAAGACTCAGGTTCCACGGGCGCCCCAGGAGCCAGCCCGAAGCCAGAACCAGGGACCCAGGCTCTGCATGCCTGTGCACCTGATTCACCACCTGAAATAGACCTGGGGGCACCAGGGCACCAGCGAATGAGTTTCACTATCCAGTGCAAACACACAGGGAGAGAAACGGCTGGTCTGATCTCAGAGCACTCAGCTGACAACCCCACCCCGAAAAGGTCTCAGGAAAATTACCCAGTTTAGGCAGACACCCAGGCTCCCAAAGGCTGGAAAGGCAGACACACGCAGTTTCTGAACACCAGACAGCTGGCAGAGACTAAGCCGCCATCACTCAGCTGTGCTCCAGACACAGGCAGTTTCTGCGGCCAGCCAGCTGGTGGAGACTGAGAAGTGTGCACCAGGGCAAAAAAAAGAGACTGAGAGTCCCAGTCTCCAGAGAATCCACAGGGAAGGAAGGAAACTGTACTGACTTAAATCACCCATTCCTTCCCTGGAAAAAGTCTAGAAAAGACCAGTGGGGCCGAGCCACCACCACTCAGCTGTGCTCCAGACACAGGCACAAACAGTTGCTGCGTGCCAGATGTCCAACTGGGACACAGCAGCTGACCATTAAATTTACAGCAAGAAACCCAGAAACAGGGTAGCTATCCTCAGGACTTCCCTGGGTGAGAGGAGAACCCTCTCGACTAACAAAGACCACAGTTGCAACTCAGGTCTCTATCACTGAGGTGAACAACAGCAACTCCTGAAAAAATGCCAGCCATCCAGGGACTATACCCAAAAAGCTGGGAAGACATCCTTCAGGAAAAACCAGCTTTCTGCAAAGGGGATTCTTTCCACCACAGGATCTCCATGAACCACCAGAAAATAACCCCAAACACCTAACATAGCACAATGGGTAGAGGCCAGCGTAAAAGCTCAAGCAACAAAAGACAGAGTAATATGGCATCTCCAGAAACCAGATACCCAGGGGCAAGTAGCCCTGGACACTCCAGCATAACTGAAATCCAAGAAGAAGACCTAACAACTATGCTCATGAAGATGATAACAGAGGAAACAAAAAAGATACGTAAAGACATAGAGGAAGATAAACTCAAACAGAATATTGCCATCGGTAAAGAAATAGAGGAAGCTGCAGCCAAACAGTTTATGGCCTTTAGAAAGGAAATGATTAAAGCACTGAATGAAATAAAAGAAACACAGTTGAAGGAACTAAAAGAAAAACAAGAAAGTACAATCAGACAGGTAAA
>NW_026587570.1:0-1289 GCF_907164565.1 Psammomys obesus
AAAAAAAATGACAAAAGGAAATTATTAATGAAAACTGAAAACATTACATATTTATTCAGTTGTTTTGATCAGTGATGAAGTTATAAGGTAATTAATACATCCTTGAGGTCTTACTGAGAGACCAAAAGATTAAAAATCAGGGGCTATTATTAAAGTTTAAGGCTTAATCTAAGGCTAGCTGGGTGGAGACTTGTCCAGTAATGCCCTGAAGGGAAGAACTCATCTTCCTGCATTCTTTCCCTGTCCTCTAATTATACAGTTGCTAAGAAACCAGCCATTATGACCAGGCCAGAATTGTTTGTAGTCTTGACACCTAAAGTGGACCAAACATTTCAAAAGTCAGTTTCCTTTAGCCAATCATGTAGTGCCAAAGATGTATGTCACTGCTTGCATTTTTCCCTTAAAAACTCTATATCCCTAGGCCTTGAGGCTGCATTCCTCTTTTGTTTCCACAGGAGGTTAGAGTACCGTGTATTTGCAGTGGAGTCTATTTATCCGTGGTCTTTGGGGGTTAGCAAACCAGGCATAACACTAACAGTTTTAGATGGAAGGCAAGATACACAACACTAAGTAATCTAACCAAGCGATATAATAAAATTTTCCCATCCTTAAATCCCTCTTTCATTCTCAGCTCCATTATCTCTGACAAGGTAATCATGAAAGAATCAGACTAACTTTGTAACCTATGTTTCTTTAACTGCCTTGTAACTTATATTTTCAAGTTTTAGGCCCATGTTAATTAAAGCCTCTTAGTGTTTCTCCAGAGAGCACTAAGGAATGTAAAAGTTCCTGACATTAGCCATCTGTGAGGGCAGAGATAAGGAAGAGAACAAGCAGAGATCTCTAATAAATGGAGATAAAATCACTGGCTGGCACCTCTGAGATGAGCTTTGTTTGGAAACTGAGCCAAATGGCCCCAAATCCTTCTCCTGAATAGCTCCTGACCTTTGATCCAAAGCCTGTAACCCCCACTCCTCAGAACAGACACGGGATGAGTTAATCTCCCACCTTTAACTGTGGCTATATCTCATATGGCAAAAAATTCCAAACTGACTGAAGATCAGATATTTACGACAGGGCTGACTGGACCTAAGGGTGCCCAGAACCAACCAATTATTTTAAAAGTTAACTACCTCATCCAATCCTGAATTGCCAAGATCGCAACTCCAGGAGATTCCTGCACTTTGTCTTTTAAAAACCCAAGGTCTTTGTCTCCCGGTGCCACTCCTTGCTGATGAGCAGGGGTGACCCCATTGTGCAATGGTCAAAATAAACCTCTTGCGATTTTG
>NW_026587571.1:0-7080 GCF_907164565.1 Psammomys obesus
ACCAGCAGTGGAGGAGGGTTCCCCTTTCTCCACAACCTCTCCAGCATCTGTTCTCCCTTGAGTTTTTCATCTTGGCCATTCTGATGGGTGTAAGGTGATATCTCAGGGTCGTTTTTATTTGCATTACCCTGATGGCTAATGAGGATGAGCATTTCTTTAAGTGTTTCTCTGCCTTTCGATATTCCTCTGTCAAGAATTCTCTGTTTAGCTCTGTTCCCCATTTTTCAATTGGATTACTTGGTTTGCTGCTTTCAACTTCTTTAGTTCTTTGCATATACTCGATATTAGTCCTCTGTCAGATAAAGGGTTAGTGAAGATTCTTTCCCAATCTGTAGGCAGGCTTTTTGTTTTGATGACAGTGTCTTTTGCTTTACAGAAGCTTTTCAGTTTCATGAGGTCCCATTTATTGATTGTTGCTCTTAGAGCCTGTTGTTGGTTCTTCCTGTTCTGTTCAGGAAGTTGTCTCCTGTGCTAATGAGTTCTAGGCTGTTCCCCACTTTTTCTTCTAACAGATTTAGAGTATCTGGTTTTATATTGAGGTCTTTGATCCACTTGGACTTTAGTTTTGTGCAGGGTGATAAATATAGATCTATTTTCATTTTTCTGCATGTGGACATCCAGTTGGACCAGCACCATTTGTTGAAGATGCAGTCTTTTTTCCATTGAATGGTTTTGGCTTCTTTGTCAAAAATCGAGTATTCATAGGTGTGTGGGTTTATTTCTGGGTCTTCTATGCAGTTCCATTGATCCTCCTTTCTGTTTTTATGCCAATACCATGCAGTTTTTATTACTATTCTTCTGTAGTATAACTTGAGATCGGGGATCTCCAGATGATCTGTTGTTGTACAGGATTGTTTTGGAGATTCTGGGTTTTTTGTTTCTCCATATGAAGCTGAGAATCTTTTTTTCAAGGTCTGTAAAGAATTGAGTTGGTATTTTGATGGGAATTGCATTGAATCTGTAGATTGCTTTTGGCAGGATGGCCATTTTCACAATGTTAATCCTACCAATCCATGATCACGGGAGATCTTTCTATCTTCTGAGATCTTCTTCAATTTCTTTCTTCAGAGACTTGAAGTTTTTCTCAAACAGGTCTTTCACTTGCTTGGTTAGTGTCACCCCAAGATACTTTATGTCATTAGTGGCTATTGTGAAGGGTGTTGTTTCCCTAATTTCTTTCTCAGCCCTTTTGTCTTTGGTATACAGGAGGGCTTCTGATTTTTTTGAGTTGATTTTGTATCCTGCCACTTTGCTGAAGGTGTTTATTAGCTGGAGGAGTTCTCTGGTTGAATTTTTGGGGTCACTCATGTATACTATCATATCATCTGCGAATAGTGACACTTTGACCTCTTCCTTTCTGATTTGTATCCCCTTGATCTCCTTTAGTTGTCTTATTGCTCTGGCTAGGACTTCAAGAACTATGTTGAAGTGGTAGGGAGAGAGTGGGCAGCCTTGTCTTGTCCCTGATTTCAGTGGGATTGATTTAAGTTTCTCTCCATTCAGTTTGATGTTGGCTATAGGCTTGCTGTATAATGCCTTTACTATGTTTAGATATGTGCCTTGTATTCCTGATCTCTCCAAGACTTTAAACATGAATGGGTGTTGGACTTTGTCAAATGCTTTTTCAGCATCTAAGGAGATGATCATGTGGTTTTTCTCCTTCAGTTTGTTTATGTGGTGGATTACATTGATGGATTTCCATATGTTGAACCACCCTTGCATGCCTGGGATGAAGCCTACTTGGTCGTGGTGGATGATATCTTTGATGTGTTCTTGGATTCGGTTTGCAAGTATTTTATTGAGTAGTTTTGCGTCAATGTTCATAAGAGAGATAGGTCTGAAGTTCTCTTTTTTTGTTGGGTCTTTGTGTGGTTTAGGTATCAGGGTGACTGTTGCTTCATAGAATGAGTTTGGTAATGTACCTTCTGTTTCTATTTTGTGGAATAGTTTGAGGAGAATTGGTGTGAGCACTTCTTTGAAGGTCTGGTAGAATTCCGCCCTGAAACCATCTGGCCCAAGGCTTTTTTTGGAGGGGAGACTGTGAATGACTGCTTCAATTTCCTTGGGGGATATAGGGCTGTTCAGTCTTTCTATCTGATCTTGACTTAATGTTGGAAGATGGAATATATCAAGAAAATTGTCCATTTCATTTAGGTTTTCAAATTTTGTGGCATATAGGCTTTTGTAGTATGACCTGATGATTGTTTGAATTTCCTCTGTGTCTGTAGTTATGTCACCCTTTTCATCTCTGATTTTGTTGATTTGGATAGATTCTCTCTGTTTTTTAGTTAGCTTGGCTAAGGGTTTGTCTATCTTGTTGATTTTCTCAAAGAACCAGCTTTTTGTTTCATTGATTCTTTGAATAGTTTTATTTGTTTCTAATTGATTGATTTCAGCCCTGAGTTTGATTATTTCCAGCCTTCTGCTCCTCTTGGGTGTATCTGCTTCTCTTTTTTCTAGGTTTTTCAGTTGGGTCATTAAGTTGTTTGTATGTGATGTTACGAATTTCTTCTTGCAGGCACTTAGTGCTATAAATTTTCCTCTGAGCACTGCTTTCAATGTGTCCCATAAATTTGGGTATGTTGTGCCTTCATTTTCATTGAATTCTAGGAAGTCTTTAATTTCTTTCTTTATTTCTTCCTTAACCCAGCTGTCGTTGAGTAACAAGTTGTTCAGTTTCCATGTGCGTGTAGGCTGTTTGTTATTTCTGTTGTTGTTGAGGTCCAGCTTAAGTCCATGGTGGTCAGATAGAATACAAGGGATTATTTCAATATTTTTGTATCTGTTGAGGCTTGCTTTATGACCAACTATATGGTCTATTTTGGAGAAGGTTCCATGCGGTGCTGAAAAGAAGGTATACTCTTTTGAGTTTGGATGAAAAGATCTGTAGATGTCTATTAGGTCCATTTGATTTAGGGTCTCTGTAAGTGTTTTTATTTCCCTATTTGTTTTCTGTCTAGTTGATCTGTCCCTTGGTGAGAGTGTAGTGTTGAAGTCTCCCACTATTAGGGTTTTAGGATCAATGTGTGATTTAAGCTTTAATATTGTTTCATTTACGAATGTAGGTGCTCTTGTATTTGGGGCATAGATATTCAAAATTGTGATGTCCTCTTGGTGGATTTTTCCTTTGATGAGAATATACTGGCCGTCCTTATTCTTTTTTGATTAACTTGGGTTGAAAGTCTATTTTATTAGATATTAGGATGGCTACTCCCGCTTGTTTTCTGGCACCATTTGCTTGAAAGACATTTTTCCAACCCTTTACTCTGAGGTAGTGTTTATCTTTGTTGCATAGTTGTGTTTCTTGGATGCAACAGAATGATGGATCCTGTTTCCGCAACCATTCTGTTAGTCTGTGTCTTTTAATTGGGGAGTTGAGTTCGTTGATGTTGATAGAAACTAGTGACCAACAATTGTTACTTACTTTAGATGTGGTGTTGGTGGTGTCACTGAGTTTCATTGCTTGTCTTTTTTTTTTGTTGTTGTTGTTGTTGTTGTGTAGTTATCTATTTCCTCTGTTTCCTTAGATATACTTGTTTTTTTTTTGGCTTGGAGTTTCCCTTCTAGTAACTTCTACAGAGCTGGGTTACTATGTAGATATTGTTTAAATTTGGTTTTGTCTTGGAATATCTTGAATTCTCCGTCTATGTTGATTGAAAGTTTTGCTGGGTATAGTAGTCTGGGTTGGAATCTGTGGTCCCTTAAGGACTGTATGATTTCTGTCCAGGCCCTTCTGGCTTTCATAGTTTCTGTTGAGAAATCTGGTGTGATTCTGATAGGTCTACCTTCATATGTTCCTTGGCCTCTTTCCCTTGCTGCTTTTAGAATTTTTTCTTTGTTTTGTAGGTTCAGTGTTTTGACTATGATGTGACGTGAAGAATTTCTTTTCTGGTCTAGTCTACTTGGTGTTCTGTAGGCCTCTTGTATGTTTATGGACATCTCCTTCTTTAAGTTGGGAAAGTTTTCTTCTATAATTTTCTTGAAAATATTTTCCGGACCTTTGAGCCTGATGTCTTCTTTTTCTTCTACTCCTATTATTCTTAGGTTTTGTCTTTTCATGGTGTCCTTGATTTCTTGGATGTTTTGTGTTTGGAACTTTTCTGATTTTATTTTTTCTTTGAGAGACGTGTCAATTTCCGCAAGAGTATCTTCGGCTCCTGAGATTCTTTCTTCTATCTCTTGTATTCTGTTGGTGATGCTTACCTTTGTAGTTCCTGATCTTTTCTCTATGTTCTCCAGCTCCTGGTTTTTCTCTATTTGTGTTTTCTTTATTGATTCTAATTCTGTTTTCATGTCTTGGACCATTTCCTTCATCTGTTTGAATGTGGACTCCTGCTTTTCAATGTTAGTTTCTATTTTTTTGTCTGTTTCCTCTCTATGTATCACTAATTGTGCCTCTACTTCTTTGGGTATAATTGCCTGTATTTCTATGAGAGCTTTGTTCATTTCTTCTTTATTTGCCTTCATTTGTGTGGACATTTCTTTGAGAGCTTTGTGCATTTCTTCTCTGTTTGCCTCAATTTTCATGGTCATTTCTCTGAGAGCACGATTTGTTTTCTCTTGGTTAGTCTCGATTTCTTTGGTTATTTCTCTGAGGGCTTTGTTCATTTCATCTTTATGGGCCTCCAATAGCTGGAGAAACATAGTTTTGAGGTCGCTTTCTTGTATATCTAGTGAATTGAAGTGTCCATTTTTTTGCAGACCACTGTTTTCATCTCTCATCATCTAGAAATCAGTCAAACCTGCATATATTATTATTAGGACACTGTGGGTGGCCTGTCATGGGCAATACTTCCTTTCTCTTTTGACTTCCTGTTCTGACTCAATAACAAATGCCAAGTCTTCTTAGGGCTCAAGTGTACTATTTACTTAAACAGAATAATTTTATAATGAGCTCAGGTGAAGATTATATAAAATAATGGGCACTCTTAATAAAAGCATATTTAGTTCTTCATTTATAAACATGGTACAGAAATAATTGTTTCTGAGTCTTTCCTGCTAGCAATTTGTTTTAAAATATCCTCTTAAATTTAGTCAAAGAGGAATGCTTTATAGAAGTTGAAGTTCCTGGCTTTTTCACAGTCTAAGGTAGAAAACATCCCGCTGAAGTCACACATTTTAGGTAACAATTGTAGCTACGATGAAAGCACTCTATGATTTGAATGTTTACTGGAAATTTGCTTTATGTGATTTTTGACCTTGTTACTAAATCTGACTTTACAATTTAACAATAATTATGTGATCTCACCTTTGGGACAGGGATAAGTAAAATTGTTTTACGAGCACAAATTTGTAGTGTATTAATTTTCCATATGGGCATTCACAACAATGAAGGTTGAATAGTCTGTGACATCAAAGAAATTGCAATCACAGTGCTCTACAGAATGGAAAACTGAACACTATTTCTCACATGTTTTATGACTCAAAATGTTCTCCATAATGCAGTGAATGAAATTCAGTCATCATTTACCAAAGCGTACTGCCTGGGGCTTAGAACATTCTTGATATTTAGCAAGCAGGAAAACTAAACTGAGATCATGGCTTATGAATAATGAAACAGACAAATCTACTCCCTCTGGCGAATTGGAAATAAATACTGTACACCTTTCCAAATATTTGTTTATTTGTCCGGTTAATTCACTCCTGCCCCTAGGACTAAGTTTTTCCTCTCTTTTAAATAGAAATAACTAGAACGTGTTCCCAGTTGAGAAATATATTTCTAGACAAACTACTTGTAAAGGCTGTTTGATGTTTATAGTTATATCTCTACAATAAAGAGCAAGTAGGGCCAAGTAAGGGTTAACGGGATTGGGCAGCAGACATGGAAGGATCATCCAAGATTAACGACTTCAAGTGTCTTGGCATATCTGGGTTAGCAGCCTGAGGGACAGTTGAGAGATGCAAGGTGTCTTTGCTTTGTTTTTGTAGCCTAATAAGACTGAGAGGCTGTGTAAGATCTATGAACTGAGCGTGATTCTGCCTTTCATGGAGGTATCCTGGGGAGGGGAAGGGGCTGTTAAACCACCCATTGCTCCAAAGCTTGCTTTGGGTCACCAGCTTGTCTGAACTGTCTCATTCAGAATCCTTCTCATGCTTGTGTTTCTTGAACTATCTTTAATACTAAGATTTGGATGGCTGACTTTTCTTTGTTCCTATTTTATAGCTATTTTTACTAGGAAAGTTGTTTGCTAGTGTTTGAATACTGCTTATTTTGAAATGCTGTTTTTATAACTGTCGGAATATAGTAATGACAAATATCATTGGTGAAATCTTCCTAATGTCTGAATATTTGAAAATATGAAATAAACTTAGAAACTGAATTTCTCCTTCAGGGTTATTTATTCTTCTTGGCAGATTGTTAGCTGCTATGGCAGAGCACTTAATTCCAGTTTTACATTAGAAGAGGTGGAATCCAAGAGCCAGTGATTGTGAGGCCAGACATTGTATTGGTGAAGAGGGGAAGGAAACAATGAGCTTCACAGTATAATATCACCATTTCATTTAGAGGATCGCCTGCTCTTACCTACAGCTAAAGACAAGCTTATATACTGTGTATAGAGACAGCATGTTGTTAAGGCCCTGGGCAGTAGTCATTATCATTCTTTTTTTTTTTTTAACATATGGGATTCTGAAGCTCATAAAGGTTCATTAACCTGCACAAAGGCCACACACCTTGTAAGGAGTAGAGCCAATATTTAATCTCAGGTTTCACTGGCTCTGCATGCTCCTAAGTGCTGTGGTGATTAATGTCAACACCCAAAGACAAAAGCAATGTGAACTAGCTAAACTGCTGTGTCATTTCCCCCAAAGCTTCTCTTAGTCCCAGCACAGAACTTATTCTAGAATCTGAATAAGAAATAATTGCTGCTGTGATCCCAAAATATAATTTCAGAAACATTGTAATAAGAAATGAGTGTGCCTTAAAGAGATGCTCAACCTCATTAGCCATTAGGGAAATGCAAATCAAAACGACCCTGAGATTTCACCTTACACCCATCAGAATGGCCAAGATCAAAAACTCAAGTGACAACACATGCTGGAGAGGTTGTGGAGAAAGGGGAACCCTCCTCCACTGCTGGT
>NW_026587572.1:0-1099 GCF_907164565.1 Psammomys obesus
GAGAGAAGTTTGTTGATTTGACACTGCTTATGCTGTAATTATACACTTTTATAAGTATGTAATCCCTTTACCATTGCTATTGTCTTCATTCATTTACCATAACGTCCTTCTGAGTCACAAACCATGACCTCAACAAATAAGGAATTAGGTTACTTTAACAGTTATCCACCACGAACATAAATGCAATAAGCATGAGAATTCAGATACATTTTTAAAACTAAATCAAAAGTACATTAAACTTTACTGAGAAGACTGCTGGGATCAATAGCAATTTTGTCATTTTATGAGAGCTACGTGCAATGTAGGCACACATAAACATGGATACAATGAGAATGTGTGAAGAACATGGTTTATTGTGTTTTTTTTTGTAATGAGGAGGTGTGGGTGTAGGTAACACCAACAAATGCATCAGATTACAAACAATAAATCCTTGCAGTCTTACATGAACTGTAAGAACACAACCTGATGTTACTTAATTTTAGTTTGAATCTGTGGGAATTCCTAAATTCTGCTATCAAGAGATTATTTTGTATGCTAATACATGATCCCATACCACATTCAAATTTATTGTTCAATTGAGAACCATGTTTTATTTTCACTTTTTGTCTTCTCAAATTATACATGGGGGGATAGCTTTTGTGACCATAACAATGTATTTTGTGTCAGTAAACTCTATACTGATGTCTTCTTTCTATGGCTGTGTAAATTATTTCATTACTTTTCAATTTTATATACTAACTATAGTTTGCTAAACAAATGATTATGTAGGATATCATTTACACTTTTATACTAGAGTAAACAACAAAAATGGAATGATGTATTTTTAAAAAAGATGTTGGCTATTTTCTATTTCAATATGAATTCACCAGAATCCAAAGAAAATTTCTATTAATTTCTAAGAGGAAAGCTGATTCCAAAGCTATGTCCCATGAAAAACGACACAGAATTCCAAATAGGAGAATGAAGTAAGAGTCCATACATATGCAGCTGTGAGCTCAGAACATATCTCAGAGCTACAACTATCAAGAATGTGTACAACAGTTGTGAGCATTTTAGGAGACAAAGAGAAAAAGCCAAAATCATAAGCCTAAAAATATAT
>NW_026587573.1:0-2983 GCF_907164565.1 Psammomys obesus
ATCTCACTTGTCATGGCCTGGATTACCCATAATACTTAAAAATATCTGACAGCTTGTGATGGGCCTCAATCATTCAATTTCCTCAGCTCTCTCCATTTTCCCAAATTAGGTATGTAAGAATTTATAATTATATTCACCATATAATCAGAAAACAGACAAATACACAGAAAAATAGACAGAGAGACAGACAGACAGACAGACAGACAGACAGATAGATAGACAGAGTAGAGTGTATGTCTAAAAAGCAGTCCGGATGAGGGATAAACAGACTTCAGCCTCTCTACACTAGACTGTTACTCGGCTTTAAAAAAGAAGGGGATTCTGCACATGGTTCCACTCAGATGGGCATGAAGTCACCATGTTGACTCTCATGAGAGTCTAGGCAGAACGAATTCTGTGTGGACTACTTGGAACAGGAAGAGCTTGAAAACTTTGAGGAGTGGAGACAAAAGCAGAGTCTCATCCTCCACTCAGGAGGGAAGGCCATGGGCATCTTGCTGGTTGGAGGCAGATGCTAAAAATGTAAACAACACCAAGCAGTATGCTGAAGATGGGAAATGCTTGTGTTGTGTGTGTTTTATCATAATAAAAGTGTGGTTGGTTGAGCAGATGTCATTGTTGAATACTTGAGCATATTTGGATATATGCCTATTTTGGATATAGCTGGATCTTGGTGTAACACTATTCCTAATTGTCTCAGAAAGCACCAGATAGATTTCCAAAGTGGCTGTACAAGTTTACATTGCTGGTGGGAAACCAGAATTGGAGGAGGGTTCCCTTTTCTCCAATTCCTCTCCAGCATGTGTTGTCACTTGAGTTTTTGATATTAGCCATTCTGATGGGTGTCAGAGGGAATCTGAGGGTCGTTTTGATTGGTGTTTCCCTGATGACTAAGGACGTTGAACATTTCTTTAAGTGTTTCTCTGCAACGTGATATTCCTCTATTGAGAATTCCATTTAGGCAGTACCCCATTTTTTTTTTTAAATTCGGAGCAGTTTTGTCAGTAATAGCCAGAATTTGAAAACAACCCAGATGTCTCTCAACTGAGGAATGGAAATAAATTGTAGCACAATTACACAATACAATACTGCTCAGCAGTATAAAAAAAAAAGAATATCATGAAATTTGTAGGTAAATTGTGGGGTTAGATAAAATCATCTTGAGTGAGGTATCCCAGAAGCAGAAAGACACACATGGTATATACACACTTATAAGTGGATATTAGACATACAATATAGGATAAACACATTAAAATCTGTATCCCAAAAGAAGCTAAACAATAAAGAGGGCCCTGGGTGAGATGCTCAAACTTCATTCAGAAAGGCAAAAGGGATAGACATTGGAAGAGGGGAAAAAACATGGAATAGGATAGAAGCCTATCACAGAAGGCCTCTGAAAGAATCTATCCAGCAATGTATTGAAGCAGATGCTGAGACTCATAGCCAAACTTTGCACCCACTACCTACTGTTTCCTTAATCCCACAACACCCTGAAAGGTAAGCACTGCCTTCCCCATCTGACAGGTGAGTAATGGGGTCTTTGACAGGGTGCAGGTCTATTCCTGACTCCATCATTATGTAGCAAGGGACTTCCCGGTTATTGTGACCCTCTCTAAAGCTCTAGAAAAGAACACTTTAGAGCCTCACTCTTGAAGACTTGAACATTCCTTTTGAAAAACACAGTACTTTGGGAGAATCAGACTCAGGACTACCATGCCAGGCCCTGTTTCTGAGTTAGAGAGATGAAGACCCTGACAGCACTTTCATGGTTTCACAGAACAGAAGTGGGATCCATTTCCACCCTGAGCCAGAAGGAAAGTCCTCGTTGGAGTTTAGCTGTCACCAAAGGCCCATGTAATAGCTTGGTCCCCAGCTTGTGGTGCTGAAGGGAGGTAAATGGACCTTCCAGATATAAGTGGAAGCATGTTGCTATTGTGGGCAAGACCATGAAGAGGAGAACATGACCTCCTGCAAATCCCTCTCTTGCTTCCTGCATGTCAGGATGGGAGCATGTTTTTCCCCACCAGCCTTCTGCCATTATGAGCTGCCTTGCAACATAGTTAAGCAATCATTGTCTGACACCAAATCAAGCCTTCCTCCTGTAAGTTAACAGCCTGGGGGTAATGTGTCACAGTGGCCAGCAGCTGACTGTCATGGGATTCTCAGTTTCTGCTGTTCTCCAGATGTAGGAATGGGGTCTTCAGTCCTCAGTGACTTGTACCACCTGATCTCACCCTGGGATGCAGGACATGAACGCTAGAGCTCCAAGTCAGGAGGACCAGAAGCTTTCATGAGAGAGGCCCAGTGCCCTCCTACCAGATACACAATGGGGCTGTCCATATGGAGGTGGTCACAATGCAATGGAGTGCTGGAGAGCAACAAACTGGAGACTCATCTAACCTAGACAGTCCCCTACTGGACAGGGCCACAGTCCTGCTCAGAACCCTTGGGTGTCCTCTGCAGGAGGAAGCCCTCATCCCCTCACAATGCAGCCCAGAGTGACTCCTGCCATTTTTTAGACTGTTTCCTTCTGACTGTTCCTCCCCGTGGGCTGGGTACTCTCAGCTCTTGAGAGTATCACCTGGGACACACATCCATGTCTTTGGTGGTCATGGAACAGGCCAGCATGCAAGACAAGTCAGTGCAGCATAGCAGCCTCTGTGAAGGGGAGAAGTGTGGGGGTCTTCAGTGTGGGTGGTGGGTGTTTTCATCACCCTGTGCCAGGACAACTTTTTGGTCAGAGGCCTTTGCTGCTGCTTGAGGTTCTCCACAAGCCACTCTGTCACATCTGTTGTGCTTTCTCTCTGAGCATCATCCTAATTCTTTCATTTTTTACCAGTGGTCTGCCTAACACAGCACCAAAGCAGCTCCACTTAATTCCTTAATATAAGGTTTTCTGGGGCCTGTTGTGTTTTTCCTTATTTATCTACTTTTCAGTGTGTGTGTGTGTGTGTGTGTGTGTGTGTGTGTGTGTGTGTGTGTG
>NW_026587573.1:2993-3073 GCF_907164565.1 Psammomys obesus
GTGTGTGTGTGTGTGTGTGTGTGTGTGTGTGTGTGTGTGTGTGTGTGAGTGTGTGTGTTAGGGTTTGTGTCTGCATGAGC
>NW_026587574.1:0-8834 GCF_907164565.1 Psammomys obesus
CTGGGTCAGGGAAGAAATAAAGAAAGAAATTAAAGTCTTCCTAGAACTCAATGAAAATGAAGACACAACATACCCAAACTTGTGGGACACAATGAAAGCAGTGCTAAGAGGAAAGTTCATAGCACTAAGTGCCTTCAAGAAGAAATTTGAGACAGCTCATTCAAGCAACTTAATGGCCCACTTAAAAACCCTAGAAAAAGAAGAAGCAGACACACCAAAAAGGAGTAGATGGCTGGAAATAATAAAACTCAGGGCTGAAATCAATCAATTAGAAACAAATAAAACAATTCAAAGAATCAATGAAACCAAGAGCTGGTTCTTTGAGAAAATCAACAAGATAGACAAACCCTTAGCCAAGCTAACTAAAAGGCAGAGAGACACCACCCAAATCAACAAAATCAGAAATGAAAAGGGGGACATAACTACAGACACTGAGGAAATCCAAACAATCATTAGGACTTACTTCAAAAGTCTATATGCCACAAAATTTGAAAATCTAAATGAAATGGACAATTTTCTTGATCGATTTGACTCACCAAAGCTGAATCAGGACCAGGTAAATCAATTAAATAGTCCTATATCCCCCAAAGAAATAGAAGCAGACATCAAAAGTCTCCCATCCAAAAAAAGCCCAGGACCAGATGGCTTCAGCGCAGAATTCTACCAGACCTTCAAAGAAGAGCTAACTCCAATTCTCTTCAAACTATTCCACAAAATAGAAACAGAAGGAACATTACCAAACTCATTCTATGAAGCCACAGTCACCTTGGTACCTAAACCTCACAAAGACTCAACTAAGAAAGAGAATTTCAGGCCAATCTCCCTTATGAACATTGATGCAAAAATACTTAACAAAATACTTGCAAACCGAATACAAGAACACATCAAAGATATTATCCACTATGACCAAGTAGGCTTCATCCCAGGTATGCAGGGGTGCTTCAATATATGGAAATCCAGCAATATGATCCACCATATTAACAAACTGAAAGAAAAAAACCACATGATAATCTCCCTAGATGCTGAAAAAGCATTTGACAAAATCCAACATCCATTCATGTTTACAGTACTGGAGAGATCAGGGATACAAGGCACATATCTAAACATAGTAAAGGCGATATACAGCAAGCCTATAGCCAACATCAAACTGAACGGAGAGAAACTTAAAGCAATCCCACTGAAATCAGGGACAAGACAAGGCTGCCCACTGTCTCCATATCTCTTCAACATAGTGCTGGAAGTCCTTGCTAGAGCATTAAGACAGTCGAAGGAGATCAAGGGGATACAGATGGGAAAGGAAGAAGTCAAATTATCACTATTTGCAGATGATATGATAGTATATATGAGTGACCCCAAAAACTCTACCAGGGAACTCCTACAGCTGATAAACACCTTCAGCAAAGTGGCCGGATACAAAATTAACTCCAAAAAATCAGTAGCACTCCTGTATACAAAAGACAAAAGGGCTGAGAAAGAAATTAGAGAAACAACACCATTCACAATAGCCCCAAATGACATAAAGTATCTTGGTGTAACCCTAACCAAGCAAGTCAAAGACTTGTATGAAAAAAATTTCAAGTCTCTGAAGAAAGAATTAGAGGAAGATATGAGAAGATGGAAAGATCTCCCATGCTCATGGCTTAGCAGGATTAACATAGTAAAAATGGCCATCTTACCAAAAGCAACCTACAGATTCAATGCAATTCCCATCAAATTGCCAACACAATTCTTTATAGACCTGGAAAGCAAAATTCTCAACTTCGTATGGAATAACAAGAAACCCAGAATTGCTAAAACAATCCTCTACAATAAAAGATCTTCTGGAGGTATCTCCATCCCTGATCTCAAGCTGTACTATAGAGCAACAGTTATAAAAACTGCATGGTACTGGCATAGAAACAGAATGGTGGATCAATGGAATCGAACAGAAGACCCAGAAATAAACCCACCCACTTACGGACACCTGATTTTTGACAAAGATGCCAAAACCATACAATGGAAAAAAGATAGCATCTTCAACAAATGGTGCTGGTCCAACTGGATGTCTACATGTAGAAAAATGCAAATAGATCCATACTTATCACCCTGCACAAAACTGAAGTCCAAGTGGATCAAAGACCTCAACATAAAACCAGACACATTAAATCGGCTAGAAAAAAAAGTGGGGAATACCCTCGAACTCATTGGTACAGGAGAAAACTTCCTGAACAGAACACCAACAGCACAGGCTCTAAGAGCAACAATCAATAAATGGGGCCTCATGAAAATTGAAAAGCTTCTGTAAAGCAAAGGACACCGTCATCAAAACAAAGCGACTGCCTACAGATTGGGAAAGAATCATCACCAACCCTTTATCTGACAGAGGACTCATATCCAATATATATAAAGAACTAAACAAGCTGAAAAGCAACGAACCAAGTAATCCACTTAAAAAATGGGGAACAGAGCAAAAGAGAGAATTCTCTGTAGAGGAATATCGAATGGCAGAGAAGCACTTAAAGAAATGCTCGGGGGGAGGGGGCAAGATGGCGGCAACGGGAGAACACCGTGTCTGAGAAGCGGGACAACACACTCTGTGCAGTGACCAGGAGACTGAACTCTGCGCCCTAAAACAACAGCGATCGACCGTGTTTCCCAGGTGAGGGGAGGCTCCCACGGCGTGGGAATCGGTCGGGTCCACTCATGGCTGCCCAGCCAGAACCCGGAAGAGAACCTGGCTGACGCGGGTTTTGGGTCTCCGGCCTGTGCCACAAGCCTGCGTGTCCCGATCAATTTCCCAGGCTGATTGGTGGGCACAAGGGTGCCTGAGGCTGAGAGTCCTAGTCGCAAAAAAACCCCACAGGGAAGGAAAGTTGCCAGACTGGTCACTGGTCACCCAGTCTTTCCCTGGAAGGTCTCTCAGACAGCAGGTACCCGCCGCCATCACAACTGAGCTCCCACTGTGCACGGATTACAGCTGCACAGCTGCGCGCCCAGCTCAAAATCCCTACTCCCTCTTCGGAGGAGGCAGGAGGCATCCAGCAGAATCTGCCACAGACCGCATTGTCTGTACCCCAACCCGAGATTGGGGCTGAGAAAACCCAATCCTCTCGGGCAAATTCCCCCAAACGCCGCGATAACCCTGCCGCAGCGGAGCAGAAGTATAAAGAGGTCCACAGCGGCTTCACAGTGCCGGAACTCCAGTGCTGCCGGCCGCTCCTAGCAAACAAACTACAGCTTGGGATCTGGGACTGTGGTCATTCTACACGTTCTGAGATTATCCTGGGTCCAGCGCAATAAGGTCTAGCAGCAAGTTCTATCACCAGCGTGCCCCCCCCGACCCCTGGCAGAGAAACGCCGGCTCAGGGCTCAGGATCTGACTGAGAAGCCCCAACCCCTGCTGGCACTCCCCTGAGAGCACCTCCATAAGCTTGCCCTAGCAGAGGAGAAGGTCAGAGGGGAAGGACAGAGAGGCAGCCTGCCAAGGACACAGCATCCTCTCTCCAGCTCACCCAGGGCCCCAAGCTCTGGATCTGAGGACACTCAACCCTACCCGGTACTCTCTTGGGATCAGCAAACATAGATTCTACTGCTAGGCTGCTTCTGGCAGAGAGATCTGAGTCCGGGATCTGGGATTGAGTACACTCATCCTAACTCTTTCCCGCGCCACCCAGGGACCAGTCAACATAACCCCTCCTGGCAGAGGGAAAGGACAAAGAGGCAGCACACAGGAAAGGTGAACACCGAGTCCTGTGGCCACAGTGTCACAGAGCTGACTGTTAGCCTACCCGTGCACTTCCGCAGCAGGACCAAAACTGAGAGTAGTGAGCAAGGGAAACCCCTGTGCATTCCAACTGGTCCTGCAAGAGAGTGAGTGAGCCTTCTAGGGAGAGATTGCCCCAGACCCAGGGCCTCTCCACAGAAGCAACCAGACGAGATCCCTGCTACCCACACCCCTAGTGTGGGCATCATAGGGATTCTTGGGATAGCGACCCCAACATTGAAGCCTCTGCCTTGCGGGTCCACCAGGGTAATCCAGGCAAACAATCCCTGGATCTCAGTCAGAACCGCGTAATAGTGGCTTGCAGGCCACTGCAATAGTCAGAGAATTCGCGCATGCACACTGCGCCCGCTAAAAGCGCACTCGAATAGCGCCAGCGTCACATTCCTTACTTAGGCAAAACAGAAAACACAGTGCACACCCCCAAAGCAGTGAACCTCTCTCATCTTCCTGAAAAAACAGTCCAGAAAACAGAAAGAGAGGATCATAGCCCAAACTACAATCTCGAGGAACAACCAGTGAGGATTATAAATAACCAGATGGCTAGAGGCAGATGTAAGAACACTCCCAACAAAAATCAGGACATAATGACCTCACTAGCAACCCCACAAAACAATGGACACTTCAATTCACTAGATATACAAGAAAGCGATCTCAAAACTATGTTTCTCCAGCTATTAGAGGCCCATAAGGATGAAATGAACAAAGCCCTCAGAGAAATAACCAAAGAAATCGAGACTAACCAAGAGGAAACAAATCGTGCTCTCAGAGAAATGACCACGAATATTGAGGCAAACAGAGAAGAAATGCACAAAGCTCTCAAAGAAATGTCCACACAAATGAAGGCAAATAAAGAAGAAATAAACAAAGCTCTCATAGAAATACAGGCAATTATACCCAAAGAAGAAGAGGCACAATTAGTGATACATAGAGAGGAAATGGACAAAAAAATAGAAGCTATCGTTGAAAAGCAGGAGTCCACATTCAAACAGATGAAGGAAATGGTGCAAGACATGAAAACAGAATTAGAATCAATAAAGAAAACACAAATAGAGAAAAACCAGGAGCTGGAGAACATAGAGAAAAGATCAGGAACTACAAAGGTAAGCATCACCAACAGAATATAAGAGATGGAAGAAAGAATCTCAGGAGCCGAAGATACACTTGCGGAAATTGACACGTCTCTCAAAGAAAAAATAAAATCAGAAAAGTTCCAAACACAAAACATCCAAGAAATCAAGGACACCATGAAAAGACAAAACCTAAGAATAATAGGAGTAGAAGAAAAAGAAGACATCAGGCTCAAAGGTCCGGAAAATATTTTCAAGAAAATTATAGAAGAAAACTTTCCCAACTTAAAGAAGGAGATGGCCATAAACATACAAGAGGCTTACAGAACACCAAGTAGACTAGACCAGAAAAGAAATTCTTCACGTCACATCATAGTCAAAACACTGAACCTACAAAACAAAGAAAAAATTCTAAAAGCAGCAAGGGAAAAAGGCCAAGTAACATATGAAGGTAGACCTATCAGAATCACACCAGATTTCTCAACAGAAACTATGAAAGCCAGAAGGGCCTGGACAGAAATCATACAGTCCTTAAGGGACCACAGATTCCAACCCAGACTACTATACCCAGCAAAACTTTCAATCAACATAGACAGAGAATTCAAGATATTCCAAGACAAAACCAAATTTAAACAATATCTACATAGTAAACCAGCTCTACAGAAGTTACTAGAAGGGAAACTCCAAACCAAAGTAAACAACTACATCGAAGGAAACAGAGGAAATAGATAACTACACAACAAAAAAAACAAAAGAAGACAAGCAATGAAACTCAGTGACACCACCAACACCACATCTAAAATAAGTAACAATTGTTGGTCACTAGTTTCTATCAAAATCAACGGACTCAACTCCCCAATTAAAAGACACAGACTAACAGAATGGTTGCGGAAACAGGATCCATCATTCTGTTGCATCCAAGAAACACACCTATGCAACAAAGATAAACACTACCTCAAAGTAAAGGGCTGGAAAAATGTCTTTCAAGCAAATGGTCCCAGAAAACAAGCGGGAGTAGCCATCCTAATATCTAATAAAATAGACTTTCAACCCAAGTTAATCAAAAAAGATAAGGACAGCGACTATATTCTCATCAAAGGAAAAATCCACCAAGAGGACATCACAATTTTGAATATCTATGCCCCAAATACAAGAGCACCTACATTCGTAAATGAAACAATATTAAAGCTTAAATCACACATTGACCCTAAAACCCTAATAGTGGGAGACTTCAACACTCCACTCTCACCAAGGGACAGATCAACTAGACAGAAAACAAATAGGGAAATAAAAAACACTTACAGAGACCCTAAATCAAATGGACCTAATAGACGTCTACAGATCTTTTCATCCAAACTCAAAAGAGTATACCTTCTTTTCAGCACCACATGGAACCTTCTCCAAAATAGACCATATAGTTGGTCATAAAGAAAGCCTCAACAGATACAAAAAGATTGAAATAATCCCTTGTATTCTATCTGACCACCATGGCCTTAAGCTGGACCTCAACAACAACAGAAATAACAAACAGCCTACACGCACATGGAAACTGAACAACTTGTTACTAAACGACAGCTGGGTTAAGGAAGAAATAAAGAAAGAAATTAAAGACTTCCTAGAATTGAAATGAAAATGAAGGCACAACATACCCAAATTTATGGGACACATTGAAAGCAGTGCTCAGGGGAAAATTTATAGCACTAAGTGCCTGAAAGAAGAAATTTGTAACATCACATACAAACAACTTAATGGCCCAACTGAAAACCCTAGAAAAAAAAAGAAGCAGATACACCCAAGAGGAGCAGAAGGCTGGAAATAATCAAACTCAGGGCTGAAATCAATCAATTAGAAACAAATAAAACTATTCAAAGAATCAGTGAAACAAACAGCTGGTTCTTTGAGAAAATCAACAAGATAGACAAACCCTTAGCCAAACTAACTAAAAAGCAGAGAGAATCTATCCAAATCAACAAAATCAGAGATGAAAAGGGTGACATAACTACAGACACCGAGGAAATTCAAACAATCATTAGGTCATACTACAAAAACCTATATGCCACAAAATTTGAAAACCTAAATGAAATGGACAATTTTCTTGATAGATTCCATCTTCCAACATTAAGTCAAGATCAGGTAGAAAGACTGAACAGCCCAATATCCCCCAAGGAAATTGAAGCAGTCATTCACAGTCTCCCCTCCAAAAAAAGCCCTGGGCCAGATGGTTTCAGCACGGAATTCTACCAGACCTTCAAAGAAGTGCTCACACCAATTCTCCTCAAACTATTCCACAAAATAGAAACAGAAGGTACATTACCAAACTCATTCTATGAAGCAACAGTCACCCTGATACCTAAACCACACAAAGACTCAACAAAAAAAGAGAACTTCAGATCTATCTCTCTTATGAACATTGACACAAAAATACTTAATAAAATACTTGCAAACCGAATCCAAGAACACATCAAAGATATCATCCACCACGACCAAGTAGGCTTCATCCCAGGCATGCAAGGGTGGTTCAACATATGGAAATCCATCAATGTAATCCACCACATAAACAAACTGAAGGAGAAAAACCACATGATCATCTCCTTAGATGCTGAATAAGCATTTGACAAAGTCCAACACCCATTCATGTTTAAAATCTTGGAGAGATCGGGAATACAAGGCACATATCTAAACATAGTAAAGGCAACATACAGCAAGACTATAGCCAACATCAAACTCAATGGAGAGAAACTTAAATCAATCCCACTGAAATCAGGGATAAGACAAAGCTGCCCACTCTCTCCATACCTCTTCAACATAGTACTTGAAGTCCTAGCCAGAGCAATAAGACAACTAAAGGAGATCAAGGGGATACAAATCGGAAAGGAAGAGGTCAAAGTGTCACTATTCGCAGATGATATGATAGTATATATGAGCGACCCCAAGAATTCAACCAGAGAACTCCTCCAGTTGATAAACACCTTCAGCAAAGTGGCAGGATACAAAATCAACTCAAAAAATCAGAAGCCCTCCTGTATAACAAAGACAATGGCCGAGAAAGAAATTAGGGAAACAACACCCTTCACAATAGCCACTAACCACATAAAGTACATTGGGGTGACACTAACCAAGCAAGTGAAAGACCTGTTTGAGAAAAACTTCAAGTCTCTGAAGAAAGAAATTGAAGAAGATCTCAGAAGATGGAAAGATCTCCCGTGCTCATGGATTGGTAGGATTAACATTGTGAAAATGGCCATCCTGCCAAAAGCAATCTACAGATTCAATGCAATTCCCATCAAAATACCAACTCAATTCTTTACAGACCTTGAAAAAAAGATTCTCAGCTTCATATGGAGAAACAAAAAACCCAGAATCTCCAAAACAATCCTGTACAACAACAGATCATCTGGAGGTATCTCTATCCCCGATCTCCAGTTGTACTACAGAGCAATAGTAATAAAAACTGCATGGTACTGGCATAAAAACAGAAAGGAGGATCAATGGAACTGCATAGAAGACCCAGAAATAAACCCACACACCTATGAATACTCGATTTTTGACAAAGAAGCCAAAACCATTCAATGGAAAAACGACAGCATCTTCAACAAATGGTGCTGGTCCAACTGGATGTCCACATGCAGAAAAATGAAAATAGATCCATATTTATCACCCTGCACAAAGCTAAAGTCCAAGTGAATCAAAGACCTCAACATAAAACCAGATACTCTAAATCTGTTAGAAGAAAAAGTGGGGAACAGCCTAGAACTCATTGGCACAGGAGACAACTTCCTGAACAGAACACCAACAGCATAGGCTCTAAGAGCAACAATCAATAAATGGGACCTCATGAAACTGAAAAGCTTCTGTAAAGCAAAGGACACTGTCATCAAATCAAAACGCCTACCTACAGATTGGGAAAGAATCTTCACTAACCCTTTATCAGACAAACGACTAATATCGAGTATATACAAAGAACTAAAGAAGCTGAAAAGCAGCAAACCAAGTAATCCAATTAA
>NW_026587574.1:8934-10023 GCF_907164565.1 Psammomys obesus
AGCCATCAGGGAAATGCAAATCAAAACGACCCTGAGATATCACCTTATATCCATCAGAATGGCCAAGATGAAAAACTCAAGGGACAACACATGCTGGAGAGGTTGTGGAGAAAGGGGAACCCTCCTCCACTGCTGGTGGGAATGTAAACTGGTACAACCACTCTGGAAATCTATCTGGCGCTTTCTAAGACAATTAGGAATAGTGCTTCCTCAAGACCCAGCTATACCACTGCTAGGTATATACCCAAAGTTTGCTCAAGTACAGAAAAGGGATATTTGCTCAACCATGTTTATAGCAGCTTTATTTGTAATAGCCAGAAGCTGGAAACAACCCAGATGTCCATCAACAGAAAATGGGTACAGAAATTGTGGTATTTTTACACAATGGAATACTACTCAGCAATCAAAAAGGAGGAAATCGTGAAATTTGCAGGCAAATGGTGGGATCTAGAAAAGATCATCCTGAGTGAAATATCCCAGAAGGAGAAAGACAAACACGGTATATACTCACTTATATAGACCTATAAGATATGATAAACATAATGAAATCTACACACCTAAAAAAGATAATCAAGAGAGTGGACATGGGGTAAGATTATCAATTCTCGTTTAGAAAGACAGATGGGATGCGCATTGAACATATGACACGAGTCTACTGAGCGCATTTTAAAGACTCTAAGTAGCAGTGTTTTCAAAGCAAAGACTCATGACCAAACCTTTGGCAGAGTACAGGGAATCATAAGAAAGAAGGGGAGTTAGTCTGATGAGGAAAGGATAGGAGCTCCACAAGGACCAAAGATATCTGGGCACAGGGTCTTTTCTGAGACTGACATGCAACCAAGGACCATGTATGAATGTAACCTAGAACCTCTACTCAGATGTAGCCTGTGGTAGCTCAGTAACCAATTGGTTTCCCATAGTGAGGGGAACAAGGACTATTTCTAACAGGAACTCAATGACTGGCTCTTTGACCTCCCCACCCCCCAAGGGAGGAGCAGTCCTGTTAGGCCACAGAGGAGGACTTTGCAGCCAGTCCTGAAGATACCTGATAAAACAGGATCAGATGAATGGGGAGGAGGTTACCCCCTA
>NW_026587575.1:0-1028 GCF_907164565.1 Psammomys obesus
AGTTTGATTATTTCCAGCCTTCTGCTCCTCTTGGGTGTATCTGCTTCTTTTTTTTCTAGGGTTTTCAGTTGGGCCATTAAGTTGTTTTTATGTGCTGTTACAAATTTCTTCTTGCAGACACTTAGTGCTATAAATTTTCCCCTGAGCACTGCTTTCAATGTGTCCCATAAATTTGGGTATGTTGTGCCTTCATTTTCATTGAATTCTAGGAAGTCTTTAATTTCTTTCTTTATTTCTTCCTTAACCCAGCTGTCGTTGAGTAACAGGTTGTTCAGTTTCCATGTGTGTGTAGGCTGTTTGTTATTTCTGTTGTTGTTGAGGTCCAGCTTAAGTCCATGGTGATCAGATAGGATACAAGGGATTATTTCAATCTTTTTGTAGCTGTTGAGGCTTTCTTTATGACTAACTATATGGTCTATTTTGGAGAAGGTTCCACGCGGTGCTGAAAAGAAGGTATACTCTTTTGAGTTTGGATGAAAAGATCTGTAGACGTCTATTAGGTCCATTTGATTTAGGGTCTCTGTAAGTGTTTCTATTTCCCTATTTATTTTCTGTCTAGTTGATCTGTCCCTTGGTGAGAGTGGGGTGTTGAAGTCTCCCACTATTAGGGTTTTAGGATCAATGTGTGATTTGAGCTTTAATATTGTTTCATTTACAAATGTAGGTGCTCTTGTATTTGGGGCATAGATATTCAAAATTGTGATGTCCTCTTGGTGGATTTTTCCTTTGATGAGAATATAGTGGCCCTCCTTATCTTTTTTGATTAACTTGAGTTGAAAGTCTATTTTATTAGATATTAGGATGGCTACTCCCGCTTGTTTTCTGGAACCATTTGCTTGAAAGACATTTTTCCAGCCCTTTACTCTGAGGTAGTGTTTATCTTTGTTGCATAGGTGTGTTTCTTGGATGCAACAGAATGTTGGATCCTGTTTCCGCAACCATTCTGTTAGTCTGTGCCTTTTAATTGGGGAGTTGAGTCCATTGATGTTGATAGAAACTAGTGACCAACAATTGTTACTTACTTTAGA
>NW_026587575.1:1128-2744 GCF_907164565.1 Psammomys obesus
TTGTGTAGTTATCTATTTCCTCTGTTTCCTTCGATGTAGTCGTTTTCTTTGGTTTGGAGTTTCCCTTCTAGTAACTTCTGTAAAGCTGGATTACTATGTAGATATTGTTTAAATTTGGTTTTGTCTTGGAATATCTTGAATTCTCCGTCTATGTTGATTGAAAGTTTTGCTGGGTATAGTAGTCTGGGTTGGAATCTATGGTCCCTTAAGGACTGTATGATTTCTGTCTAGGCCCTTCTGGCTTTCATAGTTTCTGTTGAGAAATCTGGTGTGATTCTGATAGGTCTACCTTCATATGTTACTTGGCCTTTTTCCCTTGCTGCTTTTAGAATTTTTTCTTTGTTTTGTAGGTTCAGTGTTTTGACTATGATGTGACTTGAAGAATTTCTTTTCTGGTCTAGTCTACTTGGTGTTCTGTAGGCCTCTTGTATGTTTATGGCCATCTCCTTCTTTAAGTTGGGAAAGTTTTCTTCTATAATTTTCTTGAAAATATTTTCCGGACCTTGGAGCCTGATGTCTTCTTTTTCTTCTACTCCTATTATTCTTAGGTTTTGTCTTTTCATGTTGTCCTTGATTTCTTGGATGTTTTCTGTTTGGAACTTTTCTGATTTTATTTTTTCTTTGAGAGACGTGTCAATTTCCGCAAGTGTATCTTCAGCTCCTGAGATTCTTTCTTCCATCTCTTGTATTCTGTTGGTGATGCTTAACTTTGTGGTGCCTGATCTTTTCTCTATGTTCTCCAGCTCCTGGTTTTTCTCTATTTGTGTTTTCTTTATTGATACTAATTTTGTTTTCATGTCTTGCATCATTTCCTTCATCTGTTTGAATGTGGACTCCTGCTTTTCAATGATAGCTTCTATTTTTTTGTCTGTTTCCTCTCTATGTGTCACTAATTGTGCCTCTACTTCTTTGGGTATAATTGCCTGTATTTCTATGAGAGCTTTGTTTATTTCTTCTTTATTTGCCTTCATTTGTGTGGACATTTCTTTGAGAGCTTTGTGCATTTCTTCTCTGTTTGCCTCAATTTTCGTGGTCATTTCTCTGAGAGCACGATTTGTTTCCTCTTGGTTAGTCTCGATTTCTTTGGTTATTTCTCTGAGGTCTTCATTTCATTCTATGGGCCTCTAATAGCTGGAGAAACATAGTTTTGAGGTCGTTTTCTTGTATATCTAGTGAATTGAAGTGTACATTGTTTTGTGGGGTTGCTGGTGAGGTCATTATGTCCTGATTTTTGTTGGGAGTGTTCTTACATCTGCCTCTAGCCATCTGGTTATTTATAATCCTCACTGGTTGTTCCTCGAGATTGTAGTTTGGGCTATGATCCTCTCTTTCTGTTTTCTGGACTGTTTTTTCAGGAAGATGAGAGAGGTTCACTGCTTTGTGAGTGTGCACTGTGTTTTCAGTTTTGCCTAAGTAAATAATGTGATGCTGGCGCTATTTGCGTGTGCTTTTAGCGGGCCCAGTGTGCATGCACGGATTCTATGACTATTGCAGTGGCCTGCAAGCCACTATTACCCAGTTCTGACTGAGATCCAGGGATTGTTTGCCTGGATTACCCTGGTAGACCCGCAAGGCAGAGGCTTCAATGTTGGGGTCGCTATCCCAAGAATCCCTCT
>NW_026587575.1:2754-3599 GCF_907164565.1 Psammomys obesus
GGTCGCTATCCCAAGAATCCCTCTGATGCCCACACTAGGAGTGTGGGTGGCAGGGATCTCCTCTTGTTGCTTCTGTGGAGAAGCCCTGGGTCTGGGGCAATCTCTCCCTAGAAAGCTCACTCACTCTCTTGCAGGACCAGTTGGAATGCACAGAGGTTCCCCTTGCTCACTACTCTTAGTTTTGGTCCTGCTGCAGAAGTGCACGGGTAGGGTAACAGTCAGCTCTGTGACACTGTGGCCGCAGGACTTGGTGTCCACCTTTCCTGTGTGCTGCCTCTTTGTTCTTTCCCTCTGCCAGGAGGGGTTATGTTGACTGGTCCCTGGGTGGCGCGGGAGTTAGGGTGAGTGTATTCAATCCCAGATCCCGGGCCCAGATCTCTCTGCCAGAAGCAGCCTAGCAGTAGAATCTATGTTTGCTGATCCCAAGAGAGTACCGGGTAGGGTTGAGTGTCCTCAGATCCAGAGCTTGGCCCCCTCTGCTCAACAGCGCATGCTATAAGAGCAATAATCAATAAATGGGACCTCATGAAACTGAAAAGCTTCTGTAAAGCAAAGGACACTGTCATCAAAACAAAACGATTGCCTATAGATTGGGAAAGAATCTTCACTAACCTTTTATCTGACAGAGGGCTAATATCCAGTATATACAAAGAACTAAAGAAGCTGAAAAGCAGCAAACCAAGTAATCCAATTAAAAAATGGGGTACAGAGCTAAACAGAGAATTCTCGACAGAGGAATATCGAATGGCAGAGAAAGACTAAAAGAAATGCCCAACCTCATTAGCCATTAGGGAAATGCAAATCAAAACGACCTTGAGATTTCACCTTACACCCATCAAAATGGC
>NW_026587576.1:0-1435 GCF_907164565.1 Psammomys obesus
AAATGTCCTTCAATGGAGAAATGGATACAGAAATTATGGTACATTTACACAATGGAATACTATTCAGCAACTGAAACAAAGAAAGCATGAAATCTGCAATCAAAAGGTGGAATCTAGAAATGATCATCCTGAGTGAGGTATCCCAGAAGCAGAAAGAGACACATGGTATATATTCACTTATAAGTGGATATTAGACATATAATATAGGATAATTATAGTAAAATCTGTACACCTAAGGAAGCTGATCAAGAGGGGGGACCCTGGTACGATGCTCAATCTTCATTCAGAAAGGCAAACAAGATAGACCTCGGAAGAGGGAGAAAACAGGGAACAGGACAGGAGCCTATGACACAGGGCTTCTGAAAGACTCTACTCAGCAGGGTATCAAAAATATGCTGAGATTCATAGCCAACCTTTTTGCAGAGTGCAGGGAATTTTGGGGAGGAAGGAGGAAATAGAAGGACCTGGAAGGAAAAGAAGCCCCACAAGAGCAACAGAACCAAAAACTCTGGGCATAGGGGTCATTTCTGAGACTAATACTCCAATCAAGGATCATGCATGAAGATAACTTAGAACTCCTGCATAGAAGTGGCCCATGGCAGCTCAGTGTCTAAGGGGGTTCCCTGGTAGAGGGAACAGGGACTGTCTCTGACATGAACTCAATAGCTCTTTGATCACCTCCACCTGAGGGGGGAACAGCCTTGCCAGTCCACAGAAGAAGACAGAGAAGCTGGTCCTGATGAAACCTGATGGACTGGGGTTGGATGGAAGGGGGAAGGACCTATCCTGTCATTGGACTGAGGGAGGAGCATGGGAGAAAAGGAGGGAAGGAGTGTGCAGTTAGGAGAGGAAAGGGGAAGGGGATGCAGCTGGGATGGAAAGAGAATAAACTAATAAAATAAAAATTAATAAAATAAAATTAAAAAATACAACAACAAATAGCTAGGGTGGGAAGGTCTTACACAAGCTATGTCTTATGCTAACTAAGCTTCTTAAGAAGAATAGCATCTTGTACACTACTTCCTGGAAGAAATGGAAGGAAACAGGAAACATCTATGAATTGATCAGAAATTCTCATACAATGGGATGAAATCATGAGGAGTCTAACAAAAAATACTGCATGAGGGAAACACAAGATCTCAAAAACATTATTTACCAAGACCACAGTGATTTTGGAACTGATGAGGGTATTTCCATGTGTTTGAAAGAGTTGGGTACTCAGAATCAGAAGCAAGCACTCCTCAAATGTCCTTACCCTGCTGCTCACCCTATTTCTGGTTTTAGAAAAGGAACAGTGCTTTATTTTAAATAACTCAGAATCTTGGGGAAATCTCCCAAGGCCTAGGACACAGGATGTACTGGCTCTGCCAAGCTTTTTTGAGAAGTGTGAGAAGTTAGATTATTCTCCACCATGAGGACCTCAAGGAAGACTTTG
>NW_026587577.1:0-2629 GCF_907164565.1 Psammomys obesus
CCGCTTCTAGACCCGCGAAACGGCAAGGCCTGGTAAGTGTTGTTCTCCCTCATCATTCCGTCCCATCAAGATGGGCCATTCATTGTCTAAGGAAGCATGTTTCATTCGTGATCTCAAGGCTTCCCTCAGAGAGAGAGGAGTCAGGGTAAAAAAAAAAAAAAAAGGACCTCATAAATTTATTTTGTTTTATTGATGAAGCCTGTCCTTGGTTTATGATAGACGGGCCAACTATTCATCCTAAAAAATGACAAAAGGTTAAAAGAGAATTAAACCAAAAATTAGAGGTCGAGGGGGAGTCTTCCATTTCCCCTACTGTTTTCTCTGGAAAAACAGATGATCCTGGAAAGCGCCGACTCTTATCTGTTGCTGAATTCTGCCTCCACTCTGCCTCTCGCTGTGCCGCTTCTCGACCTCCCTCCGTCTCAAGCCTCCGCCTCATTTTCTCTTTTAGAAGCCTCTTCTAATTCTA
Source organism: Psammomys obesus (assembly GCF_907164565.1). Taxonomy (NCBI): domain Eukaryota; kingdom Metazoa; phylum Chordata; class Mammalia; order Rodentia; family Muridae; genus Psammomys; species Psammomys obesus. Next base: position 470 of record NW_026587577.1, read on the forward strand.
AGGATTGTTCTCTCCAGACCCTCCCTCAACTCTACCCTCCCCTGCCTTCTGAACGCGCCTTCTCATCCCGTCCTTCTCCTTCCCTTATAAATCCTGTTCTTCAAAAGCCTACTCCACACAAACCTAGACCCCTTTCTGCCACCCATGCATGACGAGCCTCTTGACCCTGGTGATGCCGCCACTCTGGAGGACGAGGCTGCCCGTTATCATAATCCAGACTGCCCCCCCCCCCTGGCTACGGCCCCTCCTCTGTCTCGAGCGCCTCTGTCCTCGGCTCCTTCTCCTTTGCCTGCACCCTCTCAAGTTCCGTCCTCTCTCTCCGAGATTAAACTCCGCCTCTCCTCTCAAGTCCGAGACCTCACAGACATTGTTCACCTCCAGGAACAGATCTCTCATCTGTCCACCCGATGGACCGACCTCCAGACTGCCTGTGCCCCTTCTCGTCCCTCCCCTCCGCTCGCTCCTCCGCTCTGCGCAGCCTGTCCAAATGGCCTTTCCGGTGACCACCCAATCCTGATCTAGGCAAAATCCCACCGATAGCCTTTCTCACCAAGACCCCTCTGCTTCTAGCTCCGGCTCCCGTGGCACACGTAGAGATTGCTTTCAAATTCCCCTCCCATCCTCTGATGAGGACGATTCGGCAGAGGAAAAACAAAACAAAAGTGAGGACGAAAATTATGCTGGTGACTGCACCTCTACCGAGGATACCGTCTACCACCGTCTTCACTTCAAAAACTTAGAAAAACTCAATTCAGCAGTAAAAAAATTATGGGCCTAATGCCCCCTTTACAATTTCCTTGTTGAAAAGTCTGGGCGGAGGAGGATATTTAACCCCTGGAGAGTGGCTTACGGTTGTTCAATCGGTTCTTACGTGTGGCCAGTTTCTTTCCTGGCAGGCAGATTGGACGGACCGCTGCCGAACTTTAGCGAATGCCAATGCCAAAAAGTTTACATCCCCCTCCGCTAATTGGACTCTTGAAAAAGTAACGGGTCAGGGTAAATATTCGTCTGAGACCCGTCAACAAAAACTTCCCTTGGGGTTATTGGCTCAAACCGCCAATGCTGCAGTGGCAGCCTGGCGATCCATACCCTCTAAAGGGTCAGTCCTATCTCCATTAAGAAACATTGTTCAGGGCAGTCAGGAAGAATTCAGTGATTTTATCAGCCGCCTCCTCGAGGCCGCTGAGAGGACCTTGGGTCCCGGACAGAATGAAAATCAATTACTTAAACAACTTGCCTATGAAAATGCCAGTTCGGCCTGTAGAGCTGCCCTGCGTGGAAAAATCAAAGATAAAGACCTCCGAGACATGATTCGCCTGTGTCAGGATGCTAACCCTATTACTCATAGAGTCTCACAGGCAGTTAATCTGGCAGTCTGCGCAGTTGTTCAGCCAAACAATTCACAAAGGCAAAGTTGTTTTAAATGCGGTCAAAATGGCCACTTTGCAAGAAAATGCCCTCAGAATACTGCTACCCCTGGGCTCCAAGCCCCCGGACAGGCGGGAAACATTCAGCCACTCCCACCACCATCTGCCCTCGCAGCCGCCACGGTAAACATTGGGCCAATACCTGTAGATCTAAAACAGATATTTCAGGCAATCCCCTCCCGCCCCTGTCAGGAAACGGAATGAGGGGCCAGCCCCGGGCCCCCCAACCTGTAGCCTTTCTGCCGGCCTCGGGGGACAGCCAAATACAACACAATCAGACCGCCAACCAACCTCCTGCCTCCGCAGGGCAACTCCTGGGAGCGCAGGACTGGACCTGTGTGCCTCTGCTGACTCAATATTAAATCCTGAGGAGAGAGTTCAAATTATCCCCACTGGGGTCTTTGGACCACCCCCGCCTCAGACTTATTACTTAATCTTAGAAAGAGCTTCTATTACCTTAAAGGGCATCACCATTTTTCCCTGGATGGTAGACAATGACTACACGGGAAAAATAAAAATTTTGGCCAGTAGCTCACGAGGACCCCTCTTCATTAAACAAGGACAACGGCTGGCCCAGGCCCTTCCCTTACCCCTGAATTCATCCACCCCTTCATTGAGGCCTCATCGAGGAAACTCGATGCCAGGATCCTCAGACATTTATTGGATTCAAGAGATTACTCAAAAACGCCCTACCCTCAAACTTGAGCTAAATGGAAAACTTTTTGAGGGCATT
>NW_026587578.1:0-9631 GCF_907164565.1 Psammomys obesus
GAACCATACCCCTGAGAAAAGCTGTGGTAATTCTCTGAGAAGGACTAACCATTTGGTGACCATCACCAAAAAGTTGAGGAAGGCTTCTTCAGGAACAAACATTGAACTGCCAAGCAGATTTCCCCCCACCCCTATACCAATATAGCAGCAGGCATTAAAACATAACAGCTAACCAGAAAAGGAAATCTTCCTGCCACATAATAATCAAAACAGTAAGTATACAGAACAAAGAAAAAATACTAAAAGCTGCAAGGGAAAAAGGCCAAGTAACATATAATGGCAAACCCATTAGAATCACACCTGACTTTTCAACAGAGACTATGAAAGCCAGAAGAGCATGGACAGATATCATGCAGACCCTAAGAGAACACAGATGTCAGCCCAGGCTACTATACCTTGCAAAACTCTCAGTCCTCATAGATGGAGAAAACAAGATATTCAATGACAAAAACAAATTTCAACAATACCTACACACAAATCCAGCATTACAGAAGACACTGGAAGGGAAAACACAACCCAAGAAAATTAGCTCTGTCAAGAAAACACAGGAAAAAATTAACCTTACTACAGTAAAACAAAAAGCAACCAAGCACACAACCTTATGACCACAGCCAACATTAAAATTAAAGCATCTAACAGCCACTGGTCATTAATCTCTCTCAACATCAATTGCCTCAACTCTCCAGTATAAAGACACAGATTAACAGAATGGATATGTAAACAAAACCCAGCAATCCGTTGCATACAAGAAACACACCTAAGGCACAAAGATAGATATTACCTGAGGGTAAAAGTTTGGAAGACGACTTTCCAAGCAAATGGACCCAAGAAACAAGCAGGAGTAGCCATTCTAATCTCTGATAAAATAGACTTTCAACCAAAATTAATCCAAAGAGATGGGGAAGGACACTTCATACTCATCAAGGGAAAATTCCACCAAGAAGACATCACAATCCTGAACATCTATGCACCAAATACAAGAGCACCCACATTTGTGAAAGAAACATTGATAAAATTTAAACCACAGATAGATTCCCCACACATTCATAGTGGGAGACTTCAACACCCCACTCTCAACAAAGGACAGGTCAACAAAACAGAAATTAAACAAAGAAACAATATCTCTGACAGAAGTCATGAATCAAATGGACCTCACAGACATTTACAGAAATTTACACCCAAACACCAAAGGAATTTACCTTCTTCTCAGCATCTCATGAAACCTTCTCCAAAATAGATCATATAGTTGGTCACAAAGCAAGCCTCAACAGATACAAGAAGATTGAAATAATCCCTTGAATCTTGTCTGATCACCATGGAATAAAGCTGGACCTCAACAACAACAGAAATAGCAAAAAGCCTACACACACATGGAAACTGAACAACTTGTTACTAAATGACAGCTGGGTCAGGGAAGAAATAAAGAAAGAAATTAAAGCCTTTCTAGAACTCAATGAAAATGAAGACACAACATACCCAAACTTGTGGGACACAATGAAGGCAGTGCTAAGAGGAAAGTTCATAGCACTAAGGGCCTTCAAGAAGAAATTCGAGACAGCTCATTCAAGCAATTTAATGGCCCACTTAGAAATCCTAGAAAAAGAAGAAGCAGACACACCAAAAAGAATAGATGGCTGGAAATAATCAAACTCAGGGCTGAAATCAATCAATTAGAAACAAATAAAACAACTCAAAGAATCAATGAAACCAAGAGCTGGTTCTTTGAGAAAATCAACAAGATCGACAAACCCTTAGCCAATCTAACTAAAAGGCAGAGAGACACCACCCAAATCAAAAAAATCAGAAATAAAATGGGGGACATAACTACAGACACTGAGGAAATCCAAACAATCATTAGGACTTACTTTAAAAGTCTATATGCCATAAAATATGAAAATCTCAATGAAATGGACAATTTTCTTGATCGATTTGACTTACCAAAGCTGAATCAGGACCAGGTAAGTCAATGAAATAGTCCTATATCCCCCAAAGAAATAGAAGCAGTCATCAAAAGTCTCCCATCCAAAAAAAGCCCAGGACCAGATGGCTTCAGCGCAGAATTCTACTAGACCTTCAAAGAAGAGCTAACTCCAATTCTCTTCAAACTATTCCACAAAATAGAAACAGAAGGAATATTACCAAACTCATTCTATGAAGCCACAGTCACCTTGGTACCTAAACCTCACAAAGACTCAACAAAGAAAGAGAATTTCAGGCCAATCTCCCTTATGAACATTGATGTAAAAATACTTAACAAAATACTTGCAAACCGAATCCAAGAACACATCAAAGATATTATCCACTATGACCAAGTAGGCTTCATCCCAGGTATGTAGGGGTTGTTCAGTATACGGAAATCCATCAATGTGATCCACCACATTAACAAACTGAAAGAAAAAAAAAAAAAACACATGATAATCTCCCTAGATGCTGAAAAAGCATTTGACAAAATCCAACATCCATTCATGTTTAAAGTATTGGAGAGATCAGTGATACAAGGCACATATCTAAACATAGTAAAGGCGATATACAGCAAGCCTATAGCCAACATCAAATTAATGGAGAGAAACTTAAAGCAATCCCACTGAAATCAGGGACAAGACAAGGCTGCCCACTCTCTCCATATCTCTTCAACATAGTGCTGGAAGTCCTTGCTAGAGCAATAAGACAGTTGAAGGAGATCAAGGGGATACAGATGGGAAAGGAAGAAGTCAAATTATCACTATTTGCAGATGATATGATAGTATAGATGAGTGACCCCAAAAACTCTACCAGGGAACTCCTACAGCTGATAAACACCTTCAGCAAAGTGGCCGGATACAAAATTAACTCCAAAAAATCAGTAGCACTCCTGTATACAAAAGACAAAAGGGCTGAGAAAAAAATTAGTGAAACAACACCCTTCACAATAGCCACAAATGACATAAAGTATCTTGGTGTAACCCTAACCAAGCAAGTCAAAGACTTGTATGAAAAAAATTTCAAGTCTCTGAAGAAAGAATTAGAGGAAGATATGAGAAGATGGAAAGATCTCCCATGCTCATGGCTTGGCAGGATTAACATAGTAAAAATGGCCATCTTACCAAAAGCATCTACATATTTAATGCAATTTCCATCAAATTTTCAACACAATTCTTTATAGACCTGGAAAGAAAAATTCTCAACTTGTATGGAATAACAAGCAACTGAGAATTTCCAAAACAATCCTCTACAATAAAAGACCATCTGGAGGTATCTCCATCCCTGATCTTAAGCTGTACTATAGAGCAACAGTTATAAAAACTGCATGGTACTGGCATAGAAACAGAATGGTGGATCAATGGAACCAAAGAGAAGACCCAGAAATAAACCCACACACTTACGGACACCTGATTTTTGACAAAGATGCCAAAACCATACAATGGAAAAAAGATAGCATCTTCAACAAATGGTGCTGGTCCAACTGGATGTCTACATGTAGAAAAATGAAAATAGATCCATACTTATCACCCTGCACAAATCTGAAGTCCAAGTGGATCAAAGACCTCAACATAAAACCAGACACATTAAATCGGCTAGAAAAAAAAGTGGGGAATACCCTAGAACTCATTGGTACAGGAGAAAACTTCCTGAACAGAACACCAACAGCACAGGCTCTAAGAGCAGCAATCAATAAATGGGACCTCATGAAACTGAAAAGCTTCTGTAAAGCAAAGGACACTGTCATCAAAACAAAGCTACTCATCGATATTGGGGTGTGCTGGTGAAGTCATGATGTCCTGATTTATGTTGGAAGTGTTCTTTCGCCTACTCCTGGCCATTGGCTTATCTGAGACCTTCCCTGTTTGTTTTTGGATTCTGCCGATGGATACTCCAATTCATCAGAAGCACAGGAAAATGACCTTAAAGCCATGCTTGCTCAATTATTTGAGGCTCATAAGGAGGAAATGAACAAATTTTTCAAAGAGTTGGCCAGTCAATTGGAGGTAAAGAGAGAAGAAATAGACAAAACCCTTAAAAGAAACACAGGCAAACATAGCCAAATAAATAGAGGCACCAGTAGAGAAAAAATTAGTGGCATATAAAAAGAAAATGAACAAAGAAATAGAGTCCATCGTAGAGAGACAGGAATCCAAATTCAAACACATGAAAGAAATGGTGCAAGGCATGAAAACAGAATTAGAATCAATGAAGAAAACACAAAATGAGAAAACTCTTGAGCTGGAGAACTTGGAGAAAAGATCAGGAACCACAAAAGTAAGCATCACCAACAGAATACAAGAGATGGAAGAAAGAACCTCTGGAGCTGAAGACACACTTGCAGAAATTGATACTTCTCTCAAAGAAAAAGTAAAATCAGAAAAGTTCCAATCACAAAATATCCAAGAAATCAAGGATGCTATGAAAAGACAAAATCTTAGAATAATAGGAATTGACGAAAAAGAAGACTCCAGGCTCCAAGGTCCAGAAAATATTTTCAAGAAAATCATAGAAGAAAATTTTCCCAACTTAAAGAAAGAGATGTCCATAAATATACAAGAGGCCTACAGAACACCAAATAGACTAGAGCAGAAAAGAAACACATCACGTCACATCATAGTCAAAACACTAAATCTACAGAACAAAGAAAAGATATTAAAAGCAGCAAGGGAAAAAGGCCAAGTAACATATGAAGGTAGACCTATCAGAATCATACCAGACTTCTCCTCAGAAACTATGAAAGCCAGAAGGGCCTGGGCAAGCATCATGGAGACTCTAAGAGATCACAAATGTCAACCCAGACTACTATACCCTACAAAGCTTTCAATCAACATAGATGGAGAAAACAAAATATTGCATGACAAAACTAAATTTACGCAATATCTATACAGCAAACCAATCCTACAGAAGATACTAGAAGGAAAACTCCAATCCAATGAAAACGAATTCACCCAAGAAAACAGGGCATACAGATAATATCCCAACAAAAATGAAAAGAAAACAAGCAATGAAACAAGTTAAGATCATCGACTCCATTACAAAAGGAACTAACATGCATTGCTCAATATTATCTATCAATATTAATGGACTCAACTCACCAATAAAAAGACACAGGCTATCAGAATGGTTATGGAAACAGGACCCAACTTTCTGTTGCATCCAAGAAACACACCGATGCAACAAAGATAAACACTACCTCAGAGTAAAGGGCTGGAAAAATGTTTTTCAAGCAAATGGTTCCAGAAAACACGCTGGAGTCGCCATCCTAATATCTAATAAAATAGACTTTCATCCGAAGTTAATCAAAAAAGATAAGGAGGGCCACTATATTCTCATCAAAGGAAAAATCCAACAAGAGGACATCACAATTTTGAATATCTATGCCCCAAATACAGGAGCACCTACATTCGTAAATGAAACAATATTAAAGCTTAAATCATACATTGATCCTAATACCTTAATAGTGGGAGACTTCAACACCCCACTGTCATCAAGGGACAGATCAACAAGACAGACACCAAATAGGGAAATAAAAGCACTCACAGAATCCCTAAATCAAATGGACCTAATAGACGTCTACAGATCTTTTCACCCAAACTCAAAAGAGTATATCTTCTTTTCAGCACCACATGGAACCTTCTCCAAAGTAGACCATATAGTTGGTCACAAAGCAAGCCTCAACAGATACAAAAGGATTGAAATAATCTCTTGTATACTATCTGACCACCATGGACTAAAGCTGGACATCAACAACAACAGAAACAACAAAAAGCTGACACACACATGGAGACTGAACAACTTACTACTCAATGACAGCTGGGTCAAGGAAGAAATAAAGAAAGAAATGAAAGACTTTCTAGAATTCAATGAAAATGAAGGCACAACATACCCAAATTTATGGGACACATTGAAAGCAGTGCTCAGAGGAAAATTTATAGCACTAAGTGCCTACAAGAAGAAATTCGTAACATCACATACAAACAACTTAATGGCCCAACTGAAAAACTTAGAAAAAAAAGAAGCAGATACACCCAAGAGGAGCAGATGGCTGGAAATAATCAAACTAAGGGCAGAAATCAGTCAATTAGAAACAAATAAAATTATCCAAAGAATCAATGAAACAAAAAGCTGGTTCTTTGAGAAGATCAACAAGATAGACAAACCCTTAGCCAAACTAACTAAAAAGCAGAGAGAAACTATCCAAATCAGCAAAATCAGAAAGGAAAATGGGGACATAACTACAGACACTGAGGAAATCCAAACGATTATTAGGTCATACTACAAAAGCCTATATGGCACAAAATTTAAAAATCTAAATGAAATGGATAACTTTCTTGACAGATTCCATCTACCAAAATTAAGTCAAGATCAGGTAAAAGACTGAATAGCCATATATCTCCCAAGGAAATTGAAACAGTCATTAACAGTCTCCCCTCCAAAAAAAAGCCCTGGACCAGATGGCTTCAGCGCAGAATTCTACCAGACCTTCAAAGAAGTACTAACACCAATTCTCCTCAAACTATTCCACAAAATAGAAATAGAAGGAACACTACCAAACTCATTCTATGAAGCCATAGTCACCTTGATACCTAAACCACACAAAGATCCAACAAAAAAAAGAGAACTTCAGACCTATTTCTCTTATGAACATTGATGCAAAAATACTCAATAAAATACTTGCAAACCAAATCCAAGAACACATCAAAGATATCATCCACCATGACCAAGTAGGCTTCATCCCAGGAATGCAAGGGTGGTTCAACATACAGAAATCCATCAATGTAATCCACCACATAAACAAAATGAAGGAGAAAAACCACATGATCATCTCCTTAGATGCTGAAAAAGCATTTGACAAAGTCTAACACCCATTCATGTTTAAAGTCTTGGAGAGATCAGGAATACAAGGCACATATCTAAACGTAGTAAAGGCAATATACAGCAATCCTATAGCCAACATCAAACGCAATGGAGAGAAACTTAAATCAATCCCACTGAAATCAGGGACAAGACAAGGCTGCCCACTCTCTCCATACCTCTTCAACATAGTACTTGAAGTCCTAGCCAGAGTAATAAGACAACTAAAGGAGATCAAGCGATACAAATCGGAAAGGAAGAGGTCAAAGTGTCACTATTTGCAGATGATATGATAGTATACATGACCGACCCCAAAGATTCAACCAGAGAACTTCTTCAGCTGATAAACACCTTCAGCAAAGTGGCAGGATACAAAATCAACTCAAAAAAATCAGAAGCCCTCTTGTATACCAAAGACAAAAAGGCTGAGAAAGAAATTAGGGAAACAACACCCTTCACAATAGCCACTAATAACATAAAGTACCTTCGTGTAACTCTAACCAAGCAAGTGAAAGACATGTTTGAGAAAAACTTCAAGTCTTTGAAGAAAGAAATTGAAGAAGATCTCAGAAGATGGAAAGATCTCCCGTGCTCATGGATTAGTAGGATTAACATTGTGAAAATGGCCATCCTGCCAAAAGCAACCTACAGATTCAATGCACTTCCCATCAAAATACCAACTCAATTCTTTACAGACCTTGGAAAAAAGATTCTCAGCTTCATATGGAGAAACAAAAAACCCAGAATCTCCAAAACGATCCTGTACAACAAGAGATCATCTGGAGGTATCTCCATTCCCGATCTCAAGCTGTACTACAGGGCAACAGTAATAAAAACTGCATGGTATTGGCATAGAAACAGAAAGGAGGATCAATGGAATCGCATAGAAGACCCAGAAATAAACCCACACACCTATGAATACTCAATATTTGACAAAGAAGCCAAATCCATTCAATGGAAAAAAGACAGCATCTTCAACAAATGGTGCTGGACCAACTGGATGTCTACATGCAGAAAAATGAAAATAGATTCATATTTATCACCCTGCACAAAACTAAAGTCCAAGATGATCAAGGACATCAACATAAAACCAGATACTCTAAATCAGTTGGAAAAATAAGTGGGGAACAGCCTAGAACTCATTGGCACAGAAGACAACTTCCTGAACAGAACACCAACATCACAGGCTCTAAGAGCAACAATCAATAAATGGGACCTCATGAAACTGAAAAGGTTCTGTAAAGCAAAAGACACTGTCATCAAAACAAATAGACAGCCTACAGATTGGGAAAGAATCTTCACCAACCCTTTATCTGACAGAGGGCTAATATCCAGTATATATAAAGAACTAAAGAAGCAGAAAAGCAACAAACCAAGTAATCCAATTAAAAAATGGGGAACAGAGCTAAACAGAGAATTCTCTGTAGAGGAATATCGAATGGCAGAGAAGCACTTAAATAAATGCTCAACCTCATTAGTCATTAGGGAAATGCAAATCAAAACAACCCTGAGATTTCACCTTACACCCATCAGAATGGCCAAGATGAAAAACTCAAGTGATAGCACATGCTGGAGAGGTTGTGGAGAAAAGGGAACCCTCCTCCATTGCTGGTGGGAATGTAAACTGGTTCAACCACTTTGGAAGTCAATCTGGCGCTATCTCAGACAACTAGGAGTAGTGCTACCTCAAGACCCAGCTATACCACTCCTTAGGTATATACCCAAAATTTGCTCAAGTACACAACAAGGACATTTGTTCAACCATATTCATAGCAGCTTTATTTGTAATAGCCAGAACTTGGAAACAACCCAGATGTCCATCAACGGAGGAATGGATACAGAAATTGTGGTATTTTTACACAATGGAATACTACTCAGCAATCAAAAAGGAGGAAATCATGAAATTTGCAGGCAAGTGGTGGGATCTAGAAAAGATCATTCTGAGTGAAGTATCCCAGAAGGAGAAAGACAAACTTGGTATATACTCGCTTATATAGACCTACAAGATATGATAAACATAATGAAATCTACACACCTAAAGAAGATAATCAAGAAAGTGGACACAGGAGAAGGTGATTAATCCTCATTTAGAAAGACAAATGGGATGTGCATTGAATGTATGACAGGAGTCTACCACAAAAGGCATCTGAAAGACTCCACATAGCAGTGTTTCAAAGCAGACACTAAGACTCATAACCAAACCCTCGGCAGAGTGCAGGGAATCATATGAAAGAAGGGAAGTTAGTATGATATGGAAAGGATAGGAGCTCTACAAGGACCAAATATATCCGGGCACAGGGTCTTTTCTGAGACTGACACTCAACCAAGGACCATCTATGGATATAACCTAGAACTTCTGCTCGGATGTGGCCCGTGGTAGCTCAGTAACCAAGTAGTTTTCCAAAGTAAGGGGAACACGGACTATTTCTAACAGGATCACAATGGGAAGGCTGTTTGACCCCCCCCCCCCGGGGAGGAGCAGTCTGTTAGGCCACAGAGGAGGACTTTGCAGCCAGCCCTGTAAATAAACTGTAATTAATATAAAAAATTAAAATTAAAATATAAAAATGAACCTTGAAGTGGAATTAATATATATGCAAAGTTAAACCAAACTTTTGTTCTCTTTTTGCACATAAAACTTAGTAAAGACTAAATATTAATAGTAATATAGTCTTTTCTAACCATTTATGCTTTTCTTTTTCTATGTGGGTCATAAGACCCTAGAGAATAGGTATGGTCTCCTGGTGTCCTCCATTCCCTCTGACTTATACAGTTTTTCCTCCACACTTCCCAGAATTTCCCAGAGCTCTGAGGG
>NW_026587579.1:0-5278 GCF_907164565.1 Psammomys obesus
ATGTATGTCTATATCTATCTGTAGAGGAATTTTAATTCAGCAACATGGATTTCTCTGGCATTAGGTCACGTTTAAAGAGCTAGGTCTGTGTGATCCAGATGGTATATACACTCACCCTTTGTATACACCTTTAATATATAGAATCCATAGCCTTAATCCCTCGGGCTGGAATACGCTTTAATCCCTCTGGCTAGAATTTAGCATATACTTTCAATCTCAGGCAATAATGTCTAGTTGAAGGGCAGTCAAAGTGACACATCATAGAAAGATTTGACAGAGTAAGTCAGAGATAGGATATGCCCAACTCTCAGGAGGACAGAAAAGAGAATCTACATAAGAGCAACAGAGAGAGAAAGCAAGGGGTTAGTGGAGATAGTACAGTAGAGTTTGCAAGTACAGTAGAGTTCAGTGCTGTTCAGTTGAGTAAAGTGGAGTTGTGCAGTTCATTTCATGATGTTCAGAGACAGTTTTCCAAGCAGAGTAATTCAGTGAGAAGTCAAGAGAAGCAAGTTTGAATCAGTCAGCTTGGAGAGGAGTTTTGAGCCAGAACAGCAGAGTTGAACCAGCCATCTGTAGTTTAGAAAGAATTAGGATGGGTCAGCAGAAAGTCTCAGAGGCTGAAAACATTCTAGGCCTAGGTTAGCAGATGGAGGCCAGAAGCTGAAGGGCTAAGGATTAGATTGTATGGAGATGAGAAGCTTCCAGACCTAGGCCTAGATAATGTTAGAAACACATGCTCAGCACAAGCCATACATTCAAAAATGTTGGGTCTGACTTTCATCTTATTCTCTCATTTGATGAAACAAAAACAACATTTACAACCATCTATCTCTACCTCTAACCCTAACTTTATCTCATGTATATAATCTATGAAAGTCAATTCATCTGTTTGTGCTAACAATGCTCCCTGTAAGAACCACAGGCTAACAAAACACCAAGTACCAGGCATGAGGCTGAAGTGTCAGTCAGGACTCGTCCCTGTATGTGTATTATAAAATAGCCCTTGGTTGACTCTCGGGAATTGTGTGGTCATCCTCTGTTGCTGAAGACAACACAGAGTTAGGATACTAGGCTCAGATGACTGGAACTGAAGCTGACTTGAAAGCCTCTTTCCTGTTATCTAGTTACTATGTTTCCAGAAAATATTATACCATATGTAACAAATGCAAACAACAAAAAAGAGGCAATCAACTTAAGAATGAAGGGCATGATAGGGGTCAAGGGAGGAAAGCTTGGAGGAGGTAGAAGAGGAAAGCAAGAGGGAGAAGTGATACAATTCTATTTCAATTTTAAATAATAATGATTCCCTGCACTCTGCCCAAAGGTTGGTCATAAATTTCATCATCTGCTTTTATATGCTGCTGGGTAGAGTCTTTTAGAGGTCCTCTGTGGTAGGCTCCTTTCCTGTTCCTTCTTTTCTCCTACTGTCCACCCTCTTTGCCTTTCTGAACGGGGATTAAGCATTTTAGCCAGAGTCGTCCTTTTTGGTTAGTTTCTTTAGGTGTACTTGAGTTCAAGGCTCTTTCCCACTTTTTCTTCTAACAGATTTAGCGTGTCTGGTTTTATATTGAGGTCTTTGATCCACTTGGAGTTTAGTTTTGTACAGGGTGATAAGTATGGATCTATGTGCATTTTTCTACATGTAGACATCCAGTTAGACCAGCACCATTTGTTGAAGATGTTATCTTTTTTTCCATTGTATAGATTTGGCTTCATATGAAAGAAGTGGGAAATAGTAAGATCTGGAGAGGACAGGAGTTTCACAAGGAGAGCAATAGAACCAAAAAATCTGGGCACAGGGGTCTTTTCTGAGACTGATACTCCAACCAAGGACCATGCATGGAGATAACCTAGAACCCCTGCATAGATGTAGCCCATGGCAGTTCAGTGTCCAGGTGGGTTCCATAGTAATGGGAACAGGGACTGTCTCTGACATGAACTGATTGGCCTGTTCTTTGATCACCTCCCTCTGAGGTGAGCCTTACCAGGCCACAGAGGATGACAATGCAGCCACTCCTGATGAGACCTGATAGAGTGTGATCAAAAGGAAGGAGAGGAAGACCTCCTTTATTAGTGGACTTGGGGAGCGGCATGCGTGGAGAAGGGGGAGGGTGGATGGGATTGGGAGGGGAGGCAGGAGGGAGCTATAGGGGGAATACAAAGTGAATAAAGTATAATTAACTAAAAAAGTGATGGGGTGTTAAGTCCTGTCTTAAGGAAATAGAGAAGTTTTCTGAAATAAGCCTTACAGGAAGCTGAACACATTGAGGCTATCTTCAGAATCCATCTTTTACGGGAACATGCTTGCATATTATTTTTTGCCACTCATGGGAATATGGGACATCCAAGGGGTGAGGAAATGGGTGCTTTTCATCTTGTGAAGAAGTCTTAGGAATTTCCGCTGTACTTGCTGAAAGTGCTTCTTTTCTTGCAAAAAAATATGTTCCTTTTCCTTGAAATTTTGTTCAGCATGCATCAATTCTAACCCTGTCAGCACTTTGGAAGTAGTTTCTCTTCATGTTTCTCAAACACTAGGTGATGTTCTTCAAACATTCACAGATTGCACAGTAACAGAACATGAAAGGGTTAATTTACATGTCAATTTGCCAAGCTTAAGGTATAATCACATAGACAGTAAATCATTGTTTACATGTATTTCTCTGCAGATTTTTTTTTCTGTAAGAGAAAGGCATTGAGTAGATAGAGATCTGCCATCAGAAGTGGGAGGAAGACCAAATCTAAAAGTGTTTGCTTTACATCCCTGGGAGCAGACCAGTTCTAAACACTCTGTTATAACGCCATGATCCCGAGGGAGAGTTTAGGCACGGAAACATAATATGAAATTCATTATATTATATTAAATTTGGCTTGAAAATGCACATTTCAAAGTTAATTTATTATTGAGAGCCCAGTCTTTCTGAGCTTCAGGGCAAGGAAACAAAAATAATGCTAAAGACAATTGGTTACAATAACTAGGTAACAGTAGTCTCTCAAAAAAGATGGAGCTAACAAAGACATATTGAAGTCATTTTAAACATACAAATGGTAGCTTATTTTTTAATATTTTCACTTACAGGAATTAAAAAACAGTAACCTTTAAATATAATTCTTTATACTCAGTGAATACATCAATTATACAAGTGAAAACTGAGCACCTAATGATTTGACACACTTGTTCACTGTGGAATGTCTGGTGCAAAGTAATTCCATAACATCACCTAAGTTCATTCCTGATGTGGTACCAATCAAAATCTACTACTTGGGTTGTTTTCACATATATGAAACATTTTATTATCCAAAGTCACTATGTTGTATTATATATGTTTTCAGTCTATTATCTATTATACAGTTATATTCCTTTACACATATACTCAAAATATGTGTTCACAAAAGATGATTTCCTGTAAAAATAAAAATGTTCTGAGAATTTTTTTCTAGCTCAGCAAAATGAGCATGGCCCAATTTTCAAACCCCTGGTTTTGATATATTCTAACTTTACGTGAAGGTAGTCTAAAAGTCATGCACAGGTCTCCTTTCTTAAGCTGTTTCGACATTTTCTATTAATCTACAATTATTTCAGTGAGAGTGCTTATTTCTTAAAGTTTAGATAAAATTTAAATGAAATTTTGATAGAGAAGAGTGCTGAAAATGGAGCTATACTATTGTTGTGAATGCCAATATTACTAAATGTGAGCTAAACATGGACGGATTGCTGGCTGTGATAGCACACATCTGTATTTCCAGCACTCTGGAGGCTTAGGGAAGACAAGTGCATGGAAGGCTACACTGAACTAAATAGTCAATTCCAGGTCAGCATGAGATACAGATAAACATTATTTTAAAAACCTAAATAAAACAAAAATTGAAAGTAAATAAAAATAAGCAATTAAATTGTGCAAATAACTAGTCATGATGACACACGTATGTGATTCCATTATCATTTGCTGTTTCTGCTGTAAATTCGAGAAAGCCCAATAATTACCAACAATGGGATTGCCTAAACTTGACTGAAACAAGGAAAAGGCCAAGTGGCCCTGGTACACCCATACGAGTAACATCATTACCTGTCTAAAATCTATATAGATAAACTTGGAAAGTGTTATTTCAGTGTGCTCTGATACTAAAATATGTTATTATTACTTTTCAAGATAATAGTGAAATATTGCTTACAATGGTCTAACAAACCATAAAAATTATCCAGCCATAAATATGCTGTATTCTAGTCTCCAGGCATTGGGTGCCATCGAGAAACTATGAGATCATGAAGGTGACACCTCATCTACAGGTTAGTAGGATAACAAATGGGCTCTTATTATTATGATGTGGGCAGCTAGGTCTTGTCTCTGAAAAGTAAAATTTGTTCCTCTGATAGTTTGTCTATTGCCTTCTTTGTTGCTAGTTTAAATATGTCCCCACACACTTGATGCTTTTGTTTTTCCCTAACATAAACAATGACATCATGATATTTTGGACTAGATGGTCTGAAGTTATGACTTAAACGAAATCTTTCCAGGTTTTATAGTGTTTCTCTCAGGGATTTTGTTATAGTAAAGTAAATCTACAATAAATATCTTTTGCTAAAATGCTAGAAATGCATTTTAAAACCATCTCAAACAATTAAATAAGGTTGCAAAGATTCAGGTAGGATTTACATAAAAATATAGAAAAGAATTATATTTTCATCTGCTTTAACTTGATATATAGTGCTGTCTTTACACAAAGATAAAATGCACACTGTAACCTTGTGATATTTTCAAGACATCTCTTTGAGATTAGTTTATTGTCACTGTGTGTTAGAAAAATTGCTTGTTCCTGTGAGGGAAGAATGAACACCTGAAGTAGATGAGGCCATTATACAATCTTCCAAAATTACTATCCGTTATTTTTTTCTTCTGAAGATGCATCATAAAGAGAACTTTGAACACTCAATTTCTGTTTTCTCATTATTATATCACTGAACATCTTTGGTAAAAGTGGGAAATTAAACTTATAAAGTTAGTTGTTTGCAATTTCTGTCAGGTTTTGTTGTGTGGACTTTTTCACTTTGCTTTTAGAAAGAAATTCAGTCCTCCACGGGGGACATTTGGGCAGTTTGGAAACCTATGTAGACATTAATATAGAAGAAAAGTTGGAAAGAACAGCAATTGAACTGCTGAGATAATTCCTGTCAGCTGCACCGCTCAGAACTGGCCTTGGTCCATCTGATGCCGTCTGGTCCTGTGGTCTCTCATTGAAGACACTGTTCTGCATATTATCTCTGATCCAGTTATATGCCTGA
>NW_026587580.1:0-3971 GCF_907164565.1 Psammomys obesus
AATGCAATTCCCATCAAATTGCCAACACAATTCTTTACAGACCTGGAAAGAAAAATTCTCAACTTCGTATGGAATAACAAGAAACCGAGAATTGCTAAAACAATCCTCTACAATAAAAGATCTTCTGGAGGTATCTCCATCCCTGATCTCAAGCTGTACTATAGAGCAACAGTTATAAAAACTGCATGGTACGGGCATAGAAACAGAATGGTGGATCAATGGACTCGAACAGAAGACCCAGAAATAAACCCACACACTTACGGACACCTGATTTTTTACAAAGATGCAAAAACCATACAATGGAAAAAAGATAGCATCTTCAACAAATGGTGCTGGTCCAACTGGATATCTACAGGTAGAAAAATGAAAAGAGATCCATACTTATCACCCTGCACAAAACGGAAGTCCAAGTGGATCAAAGACCTCAACATAAAACCAGACACATTAAATCGGCTAGAAAAAAAAGTGGGGAATACCATAGAACTCACTGGTACAGGAGAAAACTTCCTGAACAGAATACCAACAGCACAGTCTCTAAGAGCAACAATCAATAATGGGACCTCATGAAATTGAAAAGCTTCTGTAAAGCAAAGGACACCGTCATCAAAACAAAGCGACTGCCTACAGATTGGGAAAGAATCATCACCAACCCTTTATCTGACAGAGGACTCATATCCAATATATATAAAGAACTAAAGAAGCTGAAAAGCAACAAACCAAGTAATCCACTTAAAAAATGGGGAACAGAGCTAAAGAGAGAATTCTCTGTAGAGGAATATCGAATGGCAGAGAAGCACTTAAAGAAATGCTCAACCTCATTAGCCATTAGGGAGATGCAAATCAAAACAACCCTGAGATTTCACCTTACACCCATCAGAATGGCCAAGATGAAAAACTCAAGGGACAACACATGCTGGAGAGGTTGTGGAGAAAGGGGAACCCTTCTCCACTGCTGGTGAGAATGTAAACTGGTACAACCACTCTGGAAATCAATCTGGCGCTTTCTCAGACAACTAGAAATAGCGCTTCCTCAAGATACAGCCATACCACTCCTAGGCATATACCCAAAAGAGGCTCAAGTACACAAAAAGGACATTTGCTCAACCATGTTTGTAGCAGCTTTTTTTGTAATAGCCAGAAGCTGGAAACAACCCAGATGCCCCTCAACTGAAGAATGGATGCAGAAACTGTGGTACATCTATACAATGGAGTATTACTCAGCAATGAAAAATAAGGAAATCATGAAATTTGCAGGTAGATGGTGGGACCTGGAAAGGATCATCCTGAGTGAGTTGTCCCAGAAGCAAAAAGACATGCATGGTATATACTCACTCATATAAACATACAACATAGAATAAACCCACTAAAATCTGTACATCTAAACAAACTAAGCAAAAGAGAGGACCCTAACTAAAATGTTCAATCCCCATCCTGAAAGGCAAAGAGGATGGACATCAGAAGAAAAAGAAAATAGGAAACAACCTCTGAACCTGCTACAGAGGGCCTCTGAAAGCCAGAAGAAAACAGGAAACAACCTTGAAACCTGCCACAGAGGGCCTCTGAAAGCTTCTGCTGTATAGACTGTCAAAGCAGATGCTGAGCCTGATGGCCAACTGATGGGCAGAGTGAATGGAATTTTATGTAAGAAGTGGGAAATAGTAAGAGCTGGAGGGGACGGGAACTCCACAAGGAGAGCAACAGAACAAGATAATTTGAACACAGGGAACTTCCCAGAAAATCATACTCCAACCAAGGACTATTCATGGAGATGACCTGGAACCCCTGCACAGGTGTAGCCCATGGCAGTTCAGTGTCCAAGTGGGTGACATACTAATGGGAAGAGGGACTGCCTCTGACATAATCTGATTGGCCTGCTCGTGGATCACTTCCCCCTGAGGGGGGAGTAACCTTACCAGGCGACAGCAGAGGACAATGCAGCCACTTTTGATGAGAACTGATAGACTAAGATCAGAAAGAAGAGGAGAACCTCCCCTATCAGTGGACTTGGAGAGTGGCATGCATGCAGAAAGGAGAGGGAGGGTGGAATCAGGAGGGGAGGAGGGAGGGGCTTATGGGGGGGATACAAAATGAATAAAGTGTAATTAGTAAAAAAATAAAAAACAGACACACTAAATCTGTTAAAAGAAAAATTGGGGAAGAACATGGAACTCATTGGCAGGAGACAACTTCTTGAACAAAACACTAACAAAACAGGCTCAAAGATCAATAATCAATAAATGGAACCTCATAAAACTGAAAAGTTTCTGTAAAAGAGGACATTGTCGGAGGGGCCAAGATGGCGGCACCAGGAGAACACCATGTCTGAGAAGCGGGACACTCCGAACGGCGACCAAGAGACTGAACTCTGGGCCCTAAAACAACAGCAATCGATCGTGTTTCCCAGGTGAGGGGAGGCTCCCACGGCGTGGGAATCAGTTGGGTCCACTCTCCGCTGCCCAGCCAGAACCTGGAAGAGAACCTTGGGCAACTCGGGCTTTGGGTCTCCGGGCTGGTGCCGCAAGCCTGCTTGTCACGATCAATTTCCCAGGCTGATTGGTGGGCACAAGGGGGCCTAAGGCTGGGAGTCCCAGTCGCAAAAAAAACCCCACAGGGAAGGAAAGTTGCCAGACTGCTCACGGGTCACCCAGTCTTTCCCTGGAAGGTCTCTCCGACCACGGCGGGTACCTGCCACCATCACAACTGAGCTGCCGCCGCAGGCGGATAGCAGCTGCGCGCGCAGCTCAAAATCCCTACTCCCTCTTCAGAGGAGGCAGGAGGTGTCCAGCAGAATCTGCCACAGACCACATTGTCTGTACCCCAACCCGAGATCGGGGCTGAGAAAACCCAATCCTTTCGGGCACTCCCCCAAACGCCGCCATCACCCTGCCGGAGCGGAGCAGAAGGATAAAGAGGCGCACAGCGGCTTCACAGTGCCGGAACTCCAGTGCTACTGGCCGCTCCTAGCAAACAAACTACAGCTCGGGATCTGGGAATGTGGTCATTCTACACGTCCTGAGATTCTCCTGGGTCCAGCGCAATAAGGTCTAGCAGCAAGTTTTATCACCGGCGCCCCCCCCCCCGGCAGAGAAACGCTGCAGGCTCAGGGCTCAGGATCTGACTGAGAAGACCCAACCCCTGCTGGCACCCCCCTGAGAGCACCTCCATAAGCTTGCCCTAGAAGAGGGGAAGGTCAGAGGGGAAGGACAGAGAGGAAGCCTGCCAAGGACACAGCACCCTCTCTCCAGCTCACCCAGCGGCCCCTAGCAGAGAAACCCAAGCTCTGGATCTGAGGACACTCAACCCTACCCGGTACTCTCTTGGGATCAGCAAACATAGATTCTACCGCTAGGCTGCTTCTGGCAGAGAGATCTGGACCCGGGATCTGGGATTGAGTACACTCACCCTAACTCTTTCCCGCGCCACCCAGAGTCCAGTCAACATAACCCCTCCTGGCAGAGGGAAAGGACAAAGAGGCAGCACACAGGAAAGGTAGACACCGAGTCCTGAGGCCACAGTGTAACAGAGCTGACTGTTAGCCTACCCGTGCACTTCCGCAGCAGGACCAAAACAGAGAGTAGTGAGCAAGGGGAACCCCTTTGCATTCCAAATGGTCCTGCAAGAGAGTGAGTGAGCCTTCTAGAAAGAGATTGCCCCAGACCCAGGGCCTCTCCACAGAAGCAACCAGACGAGATCCCTGCCACCCACACCCCTAGTATGGGCATCAGAGGGATTCTTGGGATAGCGACCCCAACATTGAAGCCTCTGCCTTGCAGGTCCACCAGGGTAATCCAGGCAAACAATCCCTGGATCTCAGTCAGAACTGCATAATAGTGGCTTGCAGGCCACTGCATTAGTCAGAGAATCCACTCATGCACACTGCGCCCGCTAAAAGCACACGTGAATAGCGCCAGCGTCACATTCCCTACTTAGGCAAAACTGAAACCACAGGGCACACTCCCAAACCAGTGAAC
>NW_026587581.1:0-5250 GCF_907164565.1 Psammomys obesus
GGTTGTGATAGTCCCGGAGAGCCTTGGCCATGAGGGGGGCAGGTCTCGTCTTAGCCTGGGTCTTGGTTCAGAGAGCCCGCTGGAATGGGCTGTGGCCAGGGGCCTCCGGGAGGAGGTGCGTTTCCGAGGAAGTGCCCCCGCGCTGAGGGTCCGGGCCCTTCCTGCTGGCCTGGGCTCCTGGCCTGGGCAAAGAAGGTGATCATCTGGGTTTGTCGGCATCCTTGTAACTTCTTGGCCTGTCTGCTCCGGATGTGGGCTATGAGAGCTTGCAGCCTCAGCTCTTGGTCTGCCTCCTCCATCTGCTGCTGTGTCTTGGTCTCAGTCTGGGTTTTGGTCTCAGTCTCATACCCTGCATGCCCATGTTCCGCTTCTTGGGCTGCTTGGACTGTGTTGGCTTCAAAGGCCTCCTTGGCTTGGGAGATTCCTTGGAGAGCAGATTCTTCGGCTGCATCAGCTGCATGGGCTGTAATGGCCTCCGTGGATTGGCAGTGAGCATCCCACATGCCCACGGGATCATTGGCAAGGAGGAGCCCTCCTGACGATTCCTGCTGGAGAATGGGCCTCCTGGGACAACTAGGAATAGTGCTTCCTCAAGACCCAGCTATACCACTGCTAGGCATATACCCAAAATTTGCTCAAGTTCACAATAAGGACATTTGCTCAACCATGTTTATAGCAGCTTTATTTGTAATAGCCATAACTTGAAAACAACCCAGATGTCCATCAATGGAGGAATGGGTACAGAAATTGTGGTATATTTACACAATGGAATACTACTCAGCAATCAAAAAAGAGGAAATCATGAAATTTGCAGGCAAATGGTGGGATCTAGAAAAGATCATTCTGAGTGAAGTATCCCAGAAGGAGAAAGACAAACATGGTATATACTCGCTTATATAGACCTAAAAGACATGATAAACATAATGAAATCTATACACCTAAAGAAGATTATCAAGAAAGCAGACATGGGGTATGATGATTAATCCTTATTTAGAAAGACAAATGGGATATGCATTGAACATATGACAGGAGTCTATTGCAGAAGGCATGTGAAAGACTCTACCTAGCAGTGTATCAAAGTAGATACTAGGACTCCTAACCAAACCCTCGGCAGAGTACAGGGAATCATATGAAAGAAGGGGAGGTTGATGTGGAAAGTATAGGAGCCCCACAAGGACCAAACATATCTGGGCACAGGGTCTTTTCTGAGATGGACACTCACCCAAAGACCATGATAAGATAAAACCTAGATCCTCTGCTCGGATGTGACCCATGATACCTCAGTAATCAATTGTTTTCCCATAATAAGGGGAACAAGGACTCTTTCTAACAGGAACTTAATGACTGGCTCTTTGACCTCCCCACCTCCCAAGGGAGGAGCAGTACTGTTAGGCCACAGAGGAGGACTTTGCAGCCAGTCCTGAAAATACCTGACAAAACAAAGTCATATAAATGGGGAGGAGGTCCTTCCCTATCAGTGGACTTGGAAAGGGGAAGGGAGTAGATGAGGGAGGGAGGGTGGGACTGGTGAGGGAATGAGGGATACAGCTGGGATACAGAATTAATAAAATGTAACTAATGAGAAAAATAAAATTAAAAAAAGAAAATAAAAAATTATATATATATATATATATATATAATTTTTATTATCACGTGTGTGTGTATAAATCACTAAATCATTCCATGTAAGCTGTGTTGTGCCACTGTGTGTCACACTAATATCCTTTTGCTCAAACAGCTCAGTTTGCAAATGTTTACTAAATGAGTCAATGCTCTGAGTCAGAGCCTATTGGTTTGTGCTATACCATCAATAATAGATTCTCTTAGTGATTCTGGATATCCTACTGTTGTCTCTAGCCATGGATTTCAAGCAGCTTTAGGTGTTCTGGACCAGCCTCTTCACATGTTCCAAAAGTTCATAGATGGAGACATTGGGTTGGGCCAGCTCAAAATCTTTGATCTGGGTAATAGCTTAGTCAGCTTGCCAACTCTCCTGCAAACCATGCCACCAGGGCCAGCTCTCCTGCACCTTCTTTGCAAAAAGGCACACCCCATACTTTCTTAAAACGTTTTTGTCTCTCATTTTGACAAAAGACACAAAAAAAGGTCTTATCAGTCTGCATCTGCACATTAGAGCATTACATTTTTAAATTTTGTTCAGTTTTAAAATTTAGTCCTATTCCTACTGAACTTTATACCCTTTCTGTTTTCAAATCTATCATGTCCAACTTCTTAGTGGCTGCTTTCATCAGGAGACATGTATGCTAATGATAAAATCTTTAAGGATTTTCTTTGAAATTATGCTTTAAGAAGTAAGTCCCACTCTGCGGCAACTGGTATACAGTTCTGGTATTAGTGGAAATGCAGGAGTCCTATTTTTCTCTGCCTGTGTCTCAATTGGCTTTCTTCTTAACAGGTGAGAATATATTTTCTTCTCAGGAATTTTCTCCCACCACATGAAATTTTCCTCTCAGGCTTGTAATAAAAAATAAGCTTATCAATACTAAATTTGAGACAATCAGTAAAACAAATTAAAGCAAATTCCTTGATGAAACAAGCTTAAGGTAAACTATTATGTGAAGTGATGTGTCAGAAGTTATGTTCATTGGCAGCTATCTCAGAAGACTCATAAGCTTGCCCTAGCGAAGGGGAAGGTCAGAGGGGAAGGACAGAGAGGCAGCCTACCACAGGACACAGCACCCCCTTTCCTGCACACCCTGTGACCACTAGCAGAAAAACCCAAGCTCTAGATCTGAGGACACTCAACCCTACCTGGTAATCTCTCGGGATCAGCAAACATAGGTTCTTCTGCCAGGCTGCTTCTGGCACAGAGATCTGGGCCAGGGATCTGGGATTGAGAACACTCAACCTAACTCTTTCCCGTGCTATCCCAGGACCAGACAACATAACCCCTCCTGGAAGAGGGAAAGGACAGAGAATCAGCACACAGGAAAGTTGGACACCGAGTCCTGCGGCCACAGTGTCACAGAGATGACTGTTAGCCTACCAGTGCATTTTTTGCAGCAGGACCAAATCAGAGAGTAGAGAGCAAGGGGAACCCCTGTGCATTCCTACTGGTCCTGCAAGAGAGTGAGTGAGCCTTCTAGGGCGAGTTTGTCCCAGACCCAGGGCCTCTCCACAGAAGCAACCAGACAAGATCCCTGCCACCCACACCCCTAGTGTGGGCATCATAGGGATTCTTGGGATAGCGACCCCAACGTTGAAGGCTCTACCTTGTGGGTCCATCAGTGTAATTCAGGCAAACAATCCCTGGATCTCAGACAGATCTGCATAATATTGGCCTGTAGGCCACTACAATAGTCAAAGAACCCTTGCATGCACACTGCGCCTGCTAAAAGTGCTTGCAAATAGCCCCAGCATCACATTCCTTAATTAGGCAAAACTGAAACCACAATGCAAACTCCCAAACCAGTGAACCTCTCTCATCTTCCTGAAAAAAAAAAAAACAGTCCAGAAAACAGAAAGAGACGATGATAGCCTTAACTACAAACTCGAGGAACAAACAGTGAGGGTTATAAATAACCAAATGGCTAGAGGCCGATGTACGAACACTCCCAACAAAAATCAGGACATAATGACCTCACCAGCAACCCCACAAAACAATGGACACTTCAATTCACTAGATATACAAGAAAACAACCTCAAAACTATGTTTCTCCAGCTATTAGAGGCCCATAAAGATGAAATGAACAAAGCCCTCAAAGAAATAGCCAAAGAAATTGAGATGAACCAAGAGGAAACAAATCCGGCTCTCAGAGAAAAGACCACAAAAATTGAATCAAACAAAGAAGAAATGCACAAAGCTTTCAAAGAAATGTCCACACAAATAAAGGCAAATAAAGAAGAAATAAAGAAAGCTCTCAGAGAAATACAGGCAATTATAGCTAAAGAAGTAGAGGCACAATTAGTGATACATAGAGAGGAAATGGACAAAAAAAAGAAGCTGTCACTGAAAAGCAGGACTCCACATTCAAACAGATGAAGGAAATGATGAAAGACATGAAAACAGAATTAGAGTCCATAAAAAAAAAAAAAAAAAACACAAATAGAGAAAAACCTCTAGCTGGAGAACATAGAGAAAAGATCGGGAACTACAAAAGTAAGCATCACCAATAGGGGAGGACCTCCTCCCCTTTCATCTGACCCTGTTTTATCAGGTATCTTCAGGGCTGGCTGCAAAGTCCTCCTCTGTGGCCTAACAGACTGCTCCTCCCCGGGGGGGGGGTGTCAAACAGCCTGCCATTGAGATCCTGTTAGAAATAGTCCTTGTTCCCCTTGGACTTGGAAATGGGCAGGGAGGAAACCAGGGAGGGAGTGTGGGGTTGGGGAGGGAATGAGGGAGCGGGATACAGCTGGGACACAGAGTTAACAAAATGTAACTAAAAAGAAAAAATAATAATAAAAAAATAAAAAAAAAACACTAAAAAAAAAAAAGCAAGCATCACCAACAAAATATAAGAGATGAAAGAAAGAATCTCAGGAGCTGAAGATACATTTGCGGAAATTGACATATCTCTCAAAGAAAAAATAAAAATAGAAAAGTTCCAAACACAAAACATCCAAGAAATCAAGGACACCATGAAAAGACAAAATCTAAGAATAATAGGAGTAGGAGAAAAAGAAGACATCAGGCTCAATGGTCCGGAAAATATTTTCAAGAAAATTATAGAAGAAAACTTTCCCAACTTAAAGAAGGAGATGGCCATAAACATACAAGAGGCCGACAGAACACCAAGTAGACTAGACCAGAAAAGATTTCTTCACATCACATCGTAGTCAAAACACTGAACCTACAAAACAAAGAAAAAATTATAAAAGCAGCAAGGGAAAAAGGCCAAGTCTACATGCAGAAAAATGAAAATAGATCAATAATTATCACCCTGCACAAAACTAAATTCTAAGTGGATCCTCTTCTTCTGTGGCCTGGCAAGGCTACATTGCCAGGAGGGAGTGATCAAGGAGCATGGAACAAAGTTTATGTCAGAGACAACCCTTGCTCCACTTACTAGGAAACCCTCTTGAAGACTGACTGCCTATGGGGTCCATCTGGGTAGGAGATCTAAGTCCTTTCCATGTATGGATTTTGGTTGGCCCATCTGTCTTGACAGGGCCCCTTGGATCCAGATATTTTAACTTTGTTGGTCTCCTTGTGGAGCTGCTGACCCCCTTCTATTCCCCCATTTTCCTTAAGACTCCCTGTGCTCTGCCCAGAGTTTGGCTGTAATTCTC
>NW_026587582.1:0-1444 GCF_907164565.1 Psammomys obesus
TGATAGATAGATAGATAGATGATAGATAGATAGATAGATAGATAGATAGATGATAGATAGATAGATGATAGATAGATAGATAGATAGATAGATGATAGATAGATAGATAGATAGATGATAGATAGATGATAGATAGATGATAGATAGATAGATGATAGATGATAGATAGATAAAGATAAAGGTTGTGCACACCTGCACACCTTTAATCCCAGCACGAGGGAGGCCTAGGCCAGAGAAGCTCTGACTGAGGAGGCTAGCCTGGTCTACCTTGTGTGTTCCAGGACAGCCAGAACTTTAAAAAGGTTTAATTAAAAAAAAATAAAGTAAAGCCTTACATGCCTAGGTCGTGACACTGTACGGTATATTAGTGCTGTTAACCCTTACAGTGCCTAATGCATAAATTAAACTCTGTCATGGATGTGTAGCCTGAGACACCCAGGGGGCCTCCGTCCGCAGAGGATAAGGGGACTTCCGTGCCTCGCTCCTTCTGTGGTGCTGATGTGTGTCAGGGCACCACACTTCCCTTTCTGGAGTCTGAGGAAATCCGAAGTTCTGAAATGTGAAGACTCGAATTTCAGACCTTTTCTCAGACTGGGGACTTTCCTAGGGGAAGACAGACCATGGAGGAAGAGGTGGTTTGCTGCAGTTGTGTGTGTGTGTGTGTGTGTGTGTGTGTGTGTGTGTGTACACATATGTGCAGGCACTGAACCTGGAGCTATGCTGCTGTCCGGCCAGGACAGAGATCCTCGTGTCCACCATCAGCAGCTGGGCTAGAGACTTGCATGGCCCTGCCCTGCTTCTTATGTGGGGGCTAAGGCTCTGAACAGCAGTTCCATTGCCCATTGAGCCGTGCTGCTGATGCGTTCAATCCATTCTTTATTCTCAGCTATAAAGTTTGGCTTTTCTTGGTTTTCTGGAGACAAGGTTTCTCTGTGTAGCCCTGGCTGTCCTGGACTCACTCTGTAGACCAGGCTGCCTCAGACTCACAGAGATCCACCTGCCTCTGCCTCCCGAGTGCGGAAATTAAAGGCGTGTGTCACCACTGCCCAGCATTTTTGTTTGCTTGTTTGGAGGAAAAAAAGACTTTGGTGCTGATAAAGTCATACAAAAGGCCAAAAAGAAGCCAGCACACAGAGCTAAGCATGAGTGTGTAAACAGTGCACACAGAGCTAAGCATGAGTGTGTAAACAGTGCACACAGAGCTAAGCATGAGTGTGGAAACAGTGCACACAGAGCTAAGCATGAGTGTGTAAACAGTGCACACAGAGCTAAGCATGAGTGTGTAAACAGTGCACACAGAGCTAAGCATGAGTGTCTAAACAGTGCACCAGCCGAGCTCCACCAGGCAAAGCTCTGGTGGAAAACAAGCAAAGCGACAGTGAGCAAATCCTGCCACTGACCATCCGCACGCGGCACACTATTCACACGTGCTGAGGGTGGCGCG
>NW_026587583.1:0-4972 GCF_907164565.1 Psammomys obesus
GAGAGTTTCCCTTTCTCCACAACCTCTCCAGAATGTGTTGTCACTTGTATTTTTGATTTTGGCCATTCTGATGGGTGTAAGGTGAAATCTCAGGGTCATTTTGATTTGCAACTCCCTGATTGCTAAGGAGGTTGAGCATTTCTTTCAGTGTTTTTTTTTGCCATTCGATATTCCTCTACAGAGAATTCTCTGTTTATCTCTGCTCCACATTTTTTAATTGGATTACTTGGTTTGTTGCTTTTCAGCTTCTTTAGTTCTTAATATATACTGGATATGAGTCCTCTGTCAGATAAAGTGTTGGTGAAGATTCTTTCCCAATCTCTAGTCATTCAGTTTGTTTTAATCACGGTGTCCTTTGCTTTACAGAAGTTTCTCAATTTCATGAGGTCCCATTTATTGATTGTTGCTCTTAGAGTCTGTGCTGTTAGTGTTCTGTTCAGGAAGTTGTCTCCTGCACCAATGAGTTCTAGGCGCTTCCCCACGTTTTCTTCTAACCGATTTAATGTGTCTGGTTTTATGTGGAGGTCTTTGATCCACTTGGACTTTAGTTTTGTGCTGGGTGATAAGTATGGATCTATTTACATTTTTATACATGTAGATATCCAGTTAGTCCAGCACCATTTGTTGAAAATAGTATCTTTTTTTTCCATTGTATGCTTTTGGCACCTTTGTCAAAGATCAGAAGTTCATAAGGGTGTGGGTTTATTTCTGGGTCTTCTGTTCAGTTCCATTGATCCACCATTGTGTTTCTATGCCAGTACCATGCAGTTTTTATTACTGTTGCTCTATAGTACAGCTTAAGATCAGGTATGGAGATATGTCCAGAAGATCTTTTACTGTAGAGGATTGTTTTTGCAATTCTGGGTTTCTTCTTATTCCATATGAAGTTGAGAATTTTTCTTTCCATGTCTGTAAAGAATTGTGTTGGTAATTTGATGGGAATTGCATTGAATCTGTTGATTGCTTTTGGTAAGATGGCCATTTTTATTATGTTAATCCTGCCAAGCCATGAGCATGGGAGATCTTTCCATCTTCTGATATCTTCTTCTAATTCTTTCTTCAGAGACTTGAAATTTCTTTCATACAGATCTTTGACGTGCTTGGTCAGGGTTACACCAAGGTACTTTATGTCATTTGTGGCTATTGTGAAGGGTGTTGCTTACCTAATTTCTTTCTCAGCCTTTTGTATTTTGTATACATGAGGACTACTGATA
Source organism: Psammomys obesus (assembly GCF_907164565.1). Classification (NCBI taxonomy): domain Eukaryota; kingdom Metazoa; phylum Chordata; class Mammalia; order Rodentia; family Muridae; genus Psammomys; species Psammomys obesus. Next base: position 1,215 of record NW_026587583.1, read on the forward strand.
TTTTTGAGTTAATTTTGTATCTGGTCACTTTGCTGAAGGTGTTTATCAGCTGTAGGAGTTCCCTGGTAGAATTTTTGGGGTCACTCAGGTACACTATCATATCTATCATACTATCATAGTGATAATTCAACTTTTTCCTTTCTAATTTGTATCCCCTTGATCTCCTTCAACTGTCTTATTGCTCTAGCAAGGACTTTCAGAACTATGTTGAAGAGATATGGAGCGAGTGGGCAGCCTTTCCTTGTTCCTGATTTCAGTGTGATTGCTTTAAGTTTCTCTCCGTTCAGTTTGATATTGGCTATAGGCTTGCCGTATATAGCCTTTACAGTGTTTAGATATGTGTCTTTTAGCTCTGATCTATCCAAGACTTTAAACATGAATGGATATTGGATTTTGTCAAATGCTTTTTGAGCATCTAGGGAGATTATCATGTGGTTTTTTCCTTTCAGTTTGTTAATATGGTGGATCACATTGATGGATTTCCATATATTGAAACCACCCTACATACCTGGAATGAAGCCTACTTGGTCATACTGGATGATATCTTTGATGTTATCTTGTATTCGGATTGCAAGTATTTTGTTGAGTATCTTTGCATCAATGTTCATAAGGGAGATTGGCCTGAAATTCTCTTTCTTTGTTGGGTCTTTGTGTGGTTTAGGTACCAAGGTGACTGTGGCTTCATAGAATGATTTTGGTAATGTTCCCTCTGTTTCTATTTTGTGGAATAGTTTGAAGAGAATTGGAGTTAGCTCTTCTTTGAAGGTCTGGTAGAATTCTGTGCTGAAACCATCTGGTCCTGGGCTTTTTTTGGATGGGAGACTCTCAATGACAACTTATATTTCCTTAGAGGATATAGTACTATTTAATTGATTTACCAGGTCCTGATTCTGCTTTGATAAGTCGAATCCATGAAGAAAATTGTCCATTTCATTTAGATTTTCAAATTTTTTGGCATACAGACTTTTGAAGTAAGTCCTAATGATTGTTTGGATTTCCTCAGTGTCTGTAGTTATGTCCCCTTTTTCATTTCTGATTTTGTTGATTTGGATGGTGTCTCTCTGTCTTTTAGTTAGCTTGGCTAAGGGTTTGTCTATTTCGTTGATTTTCTCAAAGAACCAGCTTTTGGTTTCATTGATTCTTTGAATCGTTTTATTTGTTTCTAATTGATTGATTTTAGCCCTGAGTTTGATTATTTCCTGCTATCTATTCATTTTTGGTGTGTCTGGCTCTTCTTTTTCTAGGGTTTTTTAAGTGAGACATTAAGTTGCTTGAATGAGTTGTCTCTAATTTCTTTTTGAAGGCACTTAGTGCTATGAACTTTCCTCTTAACACTGCTTTCATTGTGTCCCACAAGTTTGGGTATGTTGTGCCTTCATTTTCATTGAATTCTAGGAAGACTTTAATTTCTTTCTTTATTTCTTCCCTGACCCCGCTGTCATTTAGTAGCAAGTTGTTAAGTTTCCATGTGTTTGTGGGCTTTTGCTATTTCTGTTGTTGTTGAGGTACAGCGTTATTCCATGGTGGTCAGACAGAATACAGGGGATTATTTCAATCTTCTTGTATCTGTTGAGGCTTGCTTTGTGACCAACCATATGGCCAATTTTGGAGAAGGTTCCATGAGGTGCTGAGAAGAAGTTAAATTCCTTTGTGTTTGGGTGTAAGTTGTGTGTCTGTCAGGTCCATTTGTTCATGAGTTCTGTTAGAGATATTGTTTCTTTGTTTAATTTCTGTTTTGTAGACCTATCCTTTGTTGAGAATGGGTTGTTGAAGTCTCCCACTATTAATGTGTGGGGATCTATGTGTGGTTTAAGTTTTATCGATGTCTCGTTTACAAATGCCGGTGCTCCTGTATTTGGGGCATAGATGTTCAGGACTGTGATTTGTTCTTGTCGGAATTTTCTCTTGAGGAGTATGAAGTGTCCTTCCCTATCTCTTTTGATAATTTTGGTTGAAAGCCTATTTTATCAGCTATTAGAATGGCTACTCCTCCTTGCTTCTTGTGTCCATTTGCTTCGAAAGCCGTGTTCCAACTCTTTACTCTCAGGTAGTAACTATTTTTGTGACTTAGGTGTGTTTCTTGTAGGCAACAGATTTCTGGGTTTTGTTTACACATCCATTCTGTTAGTCTGTGTCTTTTTATTGGAGAATTGAGTCCATTGATGTTGAGAGAGATTTATGACCAGTGGCTATTAGATCCTTTGATTTTGATGTTGGTTGTGGTCATAAGGTTGTGTGTTTGGTTGCTTTTTCTTTTAATGTAGTGAAGTTAGTTATTTTGTGTTTTCTTGAAAGTACTAGTTTTCTTGGGTTGTATTTTCTCTTCTAGTGTCTTCTGTAATGCTGGATTTGTGTGTAGATATTGTTGAAATTGTTTTTTATCATTGGATAACTTGTTTTCTCCATCTATGAGGATTGAGAGTTTTGCTGGATATAGTAGCCTGGGCTGACATCTGTGTTCTCTTAAGGTCTGCATGATATCTGTCCAGGCTCTTCTTGCTTTCATAGTCTCTGTTGAAAAGTCAGGTGTGATTCTAATGGGTTTACCATTATATGTTACTTGGCCTTTTTCCTTTGAAGCTTTTAGTATCTTTTCTTTGTTCTGTATACTTACTGTTTTGATTATTATGTGGCAGGAAAATTTTCTTTTCTGGTCTAATTTACTGGGTGTTCTCTAGGCCTCTTGTATTCTTATTGGCCTCTCCTTTAAGTTGGGGAAATTTTCTTCAATGATTTCATTGAAAATATTTCTGGTCCTTTGAGCAGGGAATCTTCTTTTTCCTCTATACCTATTATTCTTATTTTTGTCTTTTTATGTTGTCTTTAATTTCTTGGACGGTTTGTGTCAGGAATTTTTTAGATTTAACATTTTCTTTGACAGATACATCTATTCTTCAATTGTATTTTCCACACCTGAGATTCTCTCTTCCAACTCTTGTATTCTTTTGCTTATGCTAACCTCTGTGGTTCCTGTTTTCTTCCCTAAGTTCTTTTTTTCCACAATTTCCTCCATTTGTGTTTTCTTTAAGTTTTCCAATTCTATCTTCAGGTCTTGAGCCATTTTGTTGATTTCCTTCACCTGTCTGACTGTATTTTCCTGTTTTTCCATCAATTCCTTCAGCTGTTTGTTTGAACAATCCTCTTTTTCTTTTATTTCATTCAGTGATTTAAGCATTTCCTCTCTATAGGCCACAAACTGTTTGGCTGCAACTTCCTCTATTTCTTTACAGATGGCCGTAAACTGTTTGTTTTTAGCTTCCTCTATTTCTTTATGCATTTTATTTGTTTTTGCTTTTATCCTCTTCATGATCATAGATGTTAGGTCCTCTTCTTGCGTTTCTGTTATGCTGGGGTGTCTAGGGCTACTTGTCCCTGGATAACTGGGTTTTGGAGATGCCATTTTTCTCTGTCTTTGTTTGGTTGAACTTTTACGCTTGCCTCTACACATTGGGTTTTCTTTGGTGTTTGGCCTTGGTTTCTGTTGGTTCCTGGAATCCTGTGGTGGAGATAACCCTTTGGCAGGAAGATGGTTTTTCCTGAAGGAAACCTTCTCAGGTGTTTTTCAGGAATTGTCACTGCTTACCTCAGGCATAGAGACCTGAAAGGTAACTGTGGTCCTTATTAGTCGAGAGGGCTCTCCTCTCAGCAGGAGAAGTCCTGAAGACAGCTGCCCATTTTCTTGCTGTGAATTTAGTGATCTGCTGCTGTAACCTGTATGTCCTGTGGTTTGGTCGGTTTTGTTAGGGATGACTGGTTGC
>NW_026587584.1:0-3087 GCF_907164565.1 Psammomys obesus
GGGCCCGCCCCCGCCCGGCCCGGCCCCGCCCCCGCGGCCCGCGAGGCGAGGGCGCCGGCGTGGAGTCCGCAGGTGAGGGCGGGACGGCCCTGCCTCCGAGTCCCCACGCTGAGGGTTGGCGGGGCTGGCACGGGCGGGGTGACCCCTGCTCTACCTCGCCTAGGCCGTGACCCCGCGCGGGCTCCACCGCTGCAGCGTAACCAGAGCAAACCGCCTTCCCTCGCTGGGCTCCTGGGAGCGCTCGTCGGGAGTCGGCCCGACCCGGTTCGCATCCCACTCGGTCACTCGTAAGGCCCTCTGCCAAGTGGTGGCTTGACCCCATCTGCTCCACAGAGCGGCTGTTGAGAATGCGATAAGGCGTGGAAACCACGCCCGCCCAGTGGGGGCTCAGTCAGTGTGGAGGTCGTTCCCTCGCGGAGGCCCACAGCTACCGAAGGGCCGGCGTGCCGAGCGGGCACAGAATCCTGCCACATCCCTCGTCAGCTAGCGCAAACTTACTGTTCGTTTAAAAATGTCTACAGGAGGGCGGTGGTGGCGCCCTTAATTCCAGGACTTGGGAGGCAGATGGATCTCTGAGTTCGAGGCCAGCCTGCTCTACACAGAGACTTCCAGGACAGCCAGGCTGTTAAACAGAGTAACCGTATATAAATGTGCATCTCTGTATTTATGTTTGTGTATGCATGCGGCTATGCACATATAACATGGACATGCATTTGTATGTGCATGTATGCACGATTTTTAAAATTCTGGGTATTGTGCACGTGTGGTCATGGGTAAGGTCAGAGAACCACTTGAGGGACTCGGATCCTGCACCGTGGGTTCTGGGAATCGATCTCACATCTCCAGCCTTGGTGGCAACTGCCTTTACCTGCTGGCCGTCGGACCAGTTCTGAATTGTTACCACTATCAGTGATAGTGATAACAATCTATTATCATGATCGTTATTATCATTATTTTGAGCCAGGCTCTCACTGTGCGGCCCTGGCTGTCTTGGAACTACGTAGGTCAGGATGGCCTCGAACTCCCGGAGATCTTCCAGAGTCCGCCTCCGAAGTGCTGGATTAAAGGTGTGCGCCCCCACTCGGGGTTAAGTTGTATTTAATTAGTATTAAATGGACGACGCTGTACACATATTGTACTCAACCATCAGCAAAATAGGAACCGTAAAAGACCTCAAGGGTTCAGGGAGATGGAAGCAACTAGAGTGTCCAGCTCCGTGGGGCAAGAGCTGTTTTTCTGGGGCTCTCCAGAGAAGGTGGCTTGGCCTCGCCGCAAGGCAGGGCCTCCTCCCACCTCCACCCCCACCCTCCTCCCACCCCCACCCCCCACCAGCATCTCGAGCCTCCTTCCTCCTCCTCACAGCCCCAGGCAGCGGGGATTTTCCGATTGCTCTCTCCTGAAATGCCGTGGTGACGCCCGGCGGGACAGGTCCGGGCTGCGCGCCGGGAGCTTTCAAGTCCTCGGTCCCGGGCTGGCAAGTGCGGGCCTGCGCCCCGCTGGGCGGCGGGAACCTCGGCCTCCGTGTGCCGACTGGCGGGCGGCGCCCGGGGCAGGGCTGGGCGGCCCGGCCCCGCGGGGTTCCCTGGCCCGCCCGGGGCTGCACCCACCCCTGTGCCCCTCGCCCTGCCCTCTCGCCGGGCCTGGCGGCCCCTCGGCCTTCCCACACTCGCCAGGCAGCTCCCGCAGCCCGGCCCCTAGGGCGTAGCTACCTCCCACGAGGCGCCTGCCTTTCTGTCCCTCTCCACCCACACGACCCAGGGCTGTGGCAAGAAGGATCTTGTTCGGTCGTTTGTTTGTCCTGTCGTTCCTGAATTCGAGAACCCCGGGTGCTCCTGACTGGACGCCCCCAGCGCTCGGCGGACACACCCTCCACCTGCCAGTGCGGGCTCAGCCCCCGTGCTCCACTCGCAGGGCTGTTGGAGGAGTTGTTTTCTTTTTTAAACTGAGGGCCTAACACGAACCCTACAAGTCGGGCATCGCCGAGCAGAGAGCACACAGTTGCAGCAAGGAGAGGGCAGTAAGGTTAGGGTTAAGCCTGTGGTTACCCTAACAGGGTTGCCAACCGCCCCCCCCCCCCCCCCCCCCCCCCCCGCCCTAGAGGAAGACCGAGTCACAGGATCGGGGTTGTGGGGTCACAATCTCCCGTCTGCCCGGTGCGTGTGATTTCGGGAGTCACCCGGGCTCCTGCAGGGGGGCCAGATCAATTCATTGCTCACAAAGCTGGGCTGGGGTGGCTTGGTTGCCTGCTGTTGGAGCCAAAGTTAGGGTGAATGCCTCCTCAGGGAAAGCAACACGACCCCAGCCCTTTCCATCCACCAGCAAGGCCTGTGACCTCTACCCTCTTGGCTTTCCCCCTCAAAAGCAGAGTTCTCTTCAAAGGCCATGAAAACTAACAGGCGACACTGAGGTGGACACCAGGAAGGGTTGAGCTTGCTCCCATCCACATTCGAGTAACGTGACAGGGTGGGAAGGTAGCTCAGCAGAGGGCCTGCCTAGCGTGCACAAAGACCCAAGATCAACTCCCAGCACCAAGGAAACAGGCTGGGTGACACACACCTGCTTGTCACCTCAGCCTTTGGGAGGTAGAGGCAGGAGGGTCAGGGGAGTTCAAGCTCAGCTATGCAACAAGTACAAGGCCAGCCTGGACTACGTGACACTCTATCTCCAAACGAAGACAGACAGGGACTTGGGAAGTGCTGAGGATTCGGCCACCAACAGGACAGCCCAAATTTAGGGTATTTCAGACACCCCAGAGTACTTCAGACAGCCAGTAAAGCGATGACTGCATCCTGAGTGCTGGGGCTAACGGTGTGTTCCACACACCTGGCTAATAGACTCTTTCTATGTCTCCTTGGGGTGTCAGAGGACAAAACATCAAGAGGGCACGCAGCAGGTCCAAAACAATATTATTTTGGCCAACTCAGGGCACCCAAGCTTCCCGATAATTAATAGCTTTAAATTATTCTGCCTCCTGGGTGCTGGGATGAAAGGCATGCACCACCACGCCCAGCTGGGACCCTGTATTTTCATTGCCTACTCAGTCATACAAACTGCAGAGCTCATGCTGCCTGAACCAAAGCTGGAGGG
>NW_026587585.1:0-4768 GCF_907164565.1 Psammomys obesus
AAGAAGTGGGAAATAGTAAGAGCTGGAGGGGACGGGAACTCCACAAGGAGAGCATAGAACAAGATAATTTGAACACAGGGAACTTCCCAGAAAAATCATACTCCAACCAAGGACTATTCGTGGAGATGACCTGGAACCCCTGCACAGGTGTAGCCCATGGCAGTTCAGTGTCCAAGTGGGTTACATAGTAATGGGAAGAGAGACTGCCTCTGACATAATCTGATTGGCCTGCTCGTTGATCACTTCCCCCTGAGGGGGGAGCAGCCTTACCAGGCCACAGTAGAGGACAATGCAGCCAATTTTGATGAGAACTGATAGACTAAGATCAGAAGAAGAGGAGAACCTCCCCTATCAGTGGACTTGGGGAGGGGCATGCATGCAGAAAGGGGAGGGAGGGTGGGATCGGCAGGGGAGGAGGGAGGGTCTTATGGGGGGATACAAAATGAATAAAGTGTAATTAATAAAAAATTAAAAAAAGAAAAAAATAAAAAGAATAAAATAAATTAAACACAGACAAAACAAATAACCCAATTAAAAAAGTGAGTACAGAGCTAACCAGAATTCTCAACGGAGGAGTCTCAAATCGTAGAGAATCACTTAAAGAAATGATCATGATCATCTTCCCCTGACAGGGGAGCAGCCTTGCCAGGCCACAGAGGAGGACAATATAGCCATTTCTGATGAGACCAGATAAGCTAGGGTCAGATGGAAGGGGAGCAGGACCTCCCTTATCAGTGGACTTGAAGAGGGGCAGGGAGGAGATCGGGGGGGGGGGGGGGGAGACTGTAGGGAATGAGGCTCGAGGCTACAGCTGGATACAAAGTGAATAAACTGTAATTAAAACCAAAAATAAAAATTTAATTTAAAAACAAAAAAAGAGAAAAAAAGAAGAAGAAGGAGAAAGAAATTTTTACCGGGCATGGTGATGCATGCCTGTGATTCCAGGACTCTGTGAGGCAAATGCAAGCAGATCTTTGTGAGTTGGAGGCCAGCCTGGTTAACAAACTGAGTCCAGGACAGCCAAGGCTACATAGAGAAACCCTATCTTAAAAAACAAAACAGCAACAAAGAAAACAAACCAACCAAAACAAACAAAAAAAACAAAACAAAATAAAAACAAGCAAACAAATAAACAAAACCCAGAAAAGCCCTCCTCCTACCCTGCCCCCCCAAGCTGGAGAAAGGAAAGCATGTGGAGTTTTCTAGTCTTACTTTGAAAGGGGACTTATTACTTGACTTGTGCTATCATGGTCCAGCCGATCCAAGCCATATTTGAAAAACATGGATACTATAAAACTAGCTCAGTAAAAGTGCATAATTAGTAATTATAATAAGCAGCATCCAAATTAACCTTTGGATGTGTGATTATTGATTACATAGTTTCTGGCTAGAACATTCTTTTAAAATGTCTGATTTTTCACGGCTAGTGGTTAAGAGTAGTTGTTATTTTTGTAGAGGACTCAGCTTTCATTCCCAGCACCCACACAGCCATCCACAACTTCAGTTCCAGAGACTCCCATAACCTCTTCTGATCTGTGAAAACAGCAACATGTATGTGCACATATATACATACAGGTAAAATAATAATACATATAATATAAAATAACTTTTAAAAGTTAAAATAAAATGTGCAATTTTTGACTTAAACGAAAGTGAGATTCTCTGACACATTGACAGATCTGAGAACAGACAGACCAAGCTACATAGTCTCCTGATGGAAGTGACTCTGCTGTTTGGATTGCAGAACTGAAGAGGAAGCACCGACTCCAAAGAGCCCTATTTATTGCATTTTCAAACAATCCATGAAGGAAAGGCTGTCATAATCTGTATGCCTCCATTTTCATCTTGCATCACAATATTTGAGAATTACCAAGATGTTCAAACAACTTCACAATTTAGTGGTCTCTAATGAAGATATGAAACAATATATAACTTATAAAATATGAATGTGTTTGTGACTTTGGATTATACAAAGCTTTGCTAGATTTGATACATAACCCAAAGGTCATTGAAATATTAAAATAAAATAAACTTCAATATAATTAAAAAATGTAGTGTAAAAGAATTTCCCTTTAAAATGAAAACAAAACAAAATATAATAAAACCACAGCAACAAAAAAGGAAAGAGTATGCAGACTATGAGAAAGCATTTGAAAACTTGTATCTGACAAAGTGTAATGGCAAGTTGTTCAGTTTCCATGTGCTTGTAGGCTTTTTTCTAATTCTACTGTTGTTGAGGTAAAGCTTTAGTCCATGGTGGTCAGATAAAATACAGAAGATTATTTCAATATCAAATGGCAGAGAAACACTTAAAGAAATGCTCAATGTCATTAGCCATTAGAGAAATGCAAACCAAAATGATCCTGAGATTTCACCTTACACCCATCAGAATGGCCAAGATGAAAAACTCAAGTGACAACACATGCTGGAGAGGTTGTGGAGAAAGGGGAACCCTTCTCCATTGCTGGTGGGAATGTAAACTGGTACAACCACTTTGGAAGTCAATCTGGTGCTTTCTCAGACAATTAGGAGTAGTGCTAGCTCAAGACCCAGCTATACCACTCCTAGGTATATACCCAAAATTTGCTCAAGTACACAACAAGGACATTTGTTCAACCATGTTTGTAGCAGCTTTATTTGTAATAGCCAGAACCTGGAAACAACCCAGATGTCCATCAACAGAGGAATGGATACAGAAATTGTGGTATTTTAACACAATGGAATACTACTCAGCAATCAAAAGGGAGGAAATCATGAAATTTGCTGGCAAATGGTGGGATCTAGAAAAGACCATTCTGAGTGAAGTATCCCAGAAGGAGAAAGACAAACATGCTATATACTCACTTATATAGACCTATAAGATATGATAAACATAATGAAATCTATACACCTAAAGAAGATAAACAAGAAAGCAGACGTGGGGTAAGATGATCAATCCTCACTTAGAAAGACAAATGGGATGTGCATTGAATGTATGACAGGAGTCTACCGCAAAAGGCATCTGAAAGACTCTACCTAGAAGTGTTTCAAAACAGATACTAAGACTCATAACCAAACCTTCGGCAGAAGGGGAATTAGTATGAGGTGGAAAGGATAGGAGCTCCACAAAGACCAAATATATCTGGGCACAGGGGTCTTTTCTGAGACTGACACTCCACCAAGGACTGTGCATGGATATAACCTAGAACCTTTGCTTGGATGAAGCTCAGTAACCAATTGGTTTCCCATAGTAAGGGGAACAGGGACTATCTCTGACAGGAACTCAATGGCAGGCTTTTTGACCTCCCATCCCCCAAGGGAGGAGCAGTCCTGCTAGGCCACAGAGGAGGACTTTGCAGCCAGTCCTGATAAAACAGGGTCAGGTGAAAGGGGAGGAGGTCCTTCCCAATCAGTGGACTTGGAAAGGGGCAGGGAGGAGATGATGGAGGGAGGGTGGGATTGAGAGTGAATAAGGGAGCAGGATACAGCTGGGATACAGAGTTAATAAAATGTAACTAATAATAAAAAAATTTAAAAAAATAGACTGAAAAGAAAAATAAACCATGTGATCATCTCATTAGATGCTGAAAACCCTTTGACAAAATCCAACATCTTTTCATGAAAAAGTTCTTGGCAAGATAAGGGATAAAAGGGCCATACATAAACATAACGAAGGTTATGTAAAATAAACTGATAGCATCAATTAAATAGTGAGAAACCCAAAGCTTCTCCTCTAAAATTAGAGACAAAACAAAACTACCCCCATTCTCTCTCTCCTTCTCCTTCCCACTCCCTGTCTGTCTGTTTCTCTCTTCAATATAGAACTTGAAGTTCCAGCTAGAGCAATAAGACAAATAAAGGAGATGAAGGGGATACAAATAGGGAAGTAAGAAGTACTGCTATTTGTAGAAGATATGATAGTATACTCAAGTGACTCCAAAAAAAAAAATTCCACCAGAGAACTCCTACAGTTGATAAATACCTTCAGCAAAGCGGCTGGACACAAAATTAACTTAAAAAAAATCAGTAGCCCTCCTATATACAAACAACAAACAGGCTAAGATAGAAGTCTGGGAAACTACACCATTCACAATAGTAAAAAATAATATAAAATATTTTGGTATAACTTTAACCACACAAGTGAAAGACCTATGTGACCAGAACTTCAAGTCCCTAAAGAAAGAAACTGAAGAAGATATCAGGAGATGGAAAGATAGCCCATGCTCATGGATCAGTAGGATTAACATAGTAACAAAAGCAGATTCAATGCAATCCCAATCAAAATACCTACACAATTCTTTATAGACCTTGAAAAACCAAATCTAAACTTCTTTTTTTTTAAATCTTTTATTTTTTTATTAATTACACTTTATTCATTTTGTATCCCCTCATGAGCCCCTCCCTCCCCCCCTGCCGATCCCACCCTCCCTCCCCTTTCTGCATGCATGCCACTCCCCAAGTCCACTGATAGGGGAGGTCCTCCTCTCCTTCTTTCTGATCTTAGTCTATCAGTTCTCATCAAAAGTGGCTGCATTGTCCTCTACTGTGGCCTGGTAAGGCTGCTCCCCCCTCAGGGGGAAGTGATCAACGAGCAGGCCAGTCAGATTATGTCAGAGGCAGTCCCTCTTCCCATTACTATGGAACCCACTTGGACACTGAACTGCCATGGGCTACACCTGTGCAGGGGTTCCAGGTCATCTCCACAAATAGTCCTTGGTTGGAGTATGAGTCTCTGGGAAGTTCCCTGTGTTCAAATTATCTTGTTCTGTTGCTCTGCTTGTGGAGTTCC
>NW_026587586.1:0-1245 GCF_907164565.1 Psammomys obesus
TTCAATTGAGTGTGACAATATCTCTGAGCGAGTGGCCCTGGGCTGGAAAAGAGAGCTAGCTGAGCATGGAATGATGAAGACACAAAAGCACAAGGCAGTAAACAATATTTGCCATGTTTTTTGCCTGAGTTTTCTCGAAACTTAGTTTCTATCCTAGGCTTCCACAATGATGGACAGTGGTCTGACAGGACTAAACAAGTAAACCCATTCATGGCCTGAGATGTTTTCGTTTAGAGTATTCAGTCACAGCAGCACAGTAGTAGGTTAGGAAAAAATGTATGCCAAAAGTGACTTTGCTCCTGGACAGACCTGAGAATGTTCTCTTTTTAGAGGAATGTGGAAAATACCAGGTCTTGAGATGGCAAAAGTCCAGAGCTTACTTGGCTCTTCATGTAGGAACTGGAAGTTCAGAATATTGAGTGTAGTGCATACAAAGGAAGTGGAATCCTAGGATTTCTGTGGAAAATAGACTCCATAGAAATGTAAGCTATAGGTCATTTGAGTGGTAATTTGGACACAAATCTTTCTTAGTCTGCTCATGTTCTAAGAAATTAAGTAAGGTAGAACTGAAAAATGCAAAATGACTTCCTAGATGGTGATGTTTGCTTTCAAATCTGGCTTGGATGTTAGTCAAGGCTACATTTGAAATCTTGATTCTCATGTGAGAGCCTTTGGAGTACAAGTCCAAGGATGGAAGATGTACCCACAATATGTTCTGTGTTGTCAACATATTTTACCAATGTTAATATTAAGATGCTTAATAGAATATATGTGTATATATATATATATATATATATATATGTATGTACTGTTTGAAGTTACATGCATCTTCATGTTGTCATTTATTACTATAAGGGACATCATACTGAAGTTCAGCCTTCTAAGAGAATTATCTAGATTGCTAGATAATGTAACAACAGTGAGATTTGTTTTAAAAAAAAAGCATGTTATATGTGTGTAATGTAACTATGAGTTCTTAGGCCATTAGAGATATGTGAACACATTTTTGGGATTTATTATGACCATTCCTTCACGATGGTCCATATCGTGTTGCCAGTTTGCACTTTGGATTTTTTTTAGACAGTGTATTTTTTAATTTTTATTCTTTTTTATTTATTACAATTTGTTCTTTTGTATCCCAGCTGCAGCCCCCTCCCTTACACCTTCCCAATCCCACTGTCCCTCTCACTGAGTCTATTATATATATATATATATATATATATATATATATATATATATATATAT
>NW_026587586.1:1255-1330 GCF_907164565.1 Psammomys obesus
TATATATATATATATATATATATATATATATATATATATATATATATTGACTTTACAACCCAATGTGATCCCTCC
>NW_026587587.1:0-456 GCF_907164565.1 Psammomys obesus
AGCAGGAGACCGGCGCCACCTTGTAGTGGCGGGAGCGGCTCCCGACAGGCTATCAGTGGGGGGAGCCGCCCAGCAGCTCTGGAACCCGGACGCGCCCCTCTGGGCTCCGTGTGCTCAGACCCGCAACTCCCCACAGCGCCCTTCTCGGGCTGATGAGATGCTCCGTGTTCAGGGGAGCAAAGCAGACTTCCGGTTTGGCGGTTTATTTCCCGCACGCGGGTTCACGAGCTGAGGTCTCCGCGGGAGCCCGGCCGCCTCGCTCGTCCCCCAGGGCCTCCCCGTGCTGGCCTGTGTCCCTGCTCCCCAGCGGCCGTCAACTTTGGATTAAGGGTGTGTGCAAACAGCACGGGGGCCTGGGGCTCTGAGTGTGCGGTCTCTGAGTGTGGGGGCTCTGAGTGTGGGGGCTCTGAGTGTGTGATCTGAGTGTGCGGTCTCTGAGTGTGTGATCTGAGTGTG
>NW_026587587.1:466-1519 GCF_907164565.1 Psammomys obesus
GTGTGATCTGAGTGTGCGGGCTCTGAGTGTGTGATCTGAGTGTGCGGGCTCTGAGTGTGTGATCTGGGGAGGGTCCGGGTGGAGGACGGTGTCTGGGAACGAGGCGGCACTGAGCTGCCCCTGAGCTGCCCCTGCGGCTGGGGAGCTGGTCGGCAGCCAGACCCAGGCTGCGGCCTCCTGCTCTTCGGGTCTCCAGGGTGTGCACACTCAGCTCTCAGGACCCTGAGGCAGGAGGATTACACACTCAAGCCTGTGCCAGGGCGTGAGATCCTGGCTGAAAAGCCGACTCCAAAGGGTCCAGACAGACAGAGCCGCTGGGCGGCGTCAGCCCCACCTCTGCGGGCGGAGGCCGGGGGATCTCCGTGAGTTAGAGCCGGGCTTGTGGCTGCCCCTCGCACCCTCAGTGAGTCACTCTGGCCAGGCGGGAGCGTTTAAAGCGGAGAGGGGCCATTTGCCTTGAGGGACAGCACCGCCTGGCGGCCACGGGGAGCGCGGCAGGGAGAGGAAGGCGCCAGGGAGGGTGGAGGGGCTCAAGAGCGCATTTATGTGCGTGCTCGGGCGGGGGGGGGGGGGGGGGGACGCCGCCGGGGGGGGGGGGGGGGGGGGAGGGGAGGGTGGGGAGGGGAGGGGAGGGCAGATTTCAGGTGTGACAGGGAATGGGGCCTGGGGAACTCCAAAGGCGCGGGTGGGGGAGGGGGACCAGGTTCTCAGGACCCTGACAACACACACACACCCGGCCCTAGGGGGCGGCAGAGGCACAGGACGGTTGGGCCGACAAACTGGGAGCTCCGGGCGCTGGGACGCCCCGTCTGAAGGGAACAGGGCCCAGAGCAACAGAGGACGCTGGGTGTTCCCTAGCCTGGCCACCTGCACGCACGCGCGCACGCCAGGCCGGGTGCCAAGCTCCCACCTCGCCATCTTCCGTCCAGGGCCCCTCCAGCTCTGCTCTGAGCCTGCCGGCTCTGCGGGTTTGCTCTCTCTGTGTACGGCCTTCCTACGGCCTCTAACACACACACACACACACACACACACACACACACACACACACACACA
>NW_026587587.1:1529-2886 GCF_907164565.1 Psammomys obesus
CACACACACACACACACACACACACACACACACACACACACACACACGAGAGGCAGAGAGAAAGGAGGAGAGGCTTGAGTCCTGGTGAAAAGGAGCTGTGGTTCGTGCTAAGCCCTCGCTCGCTCACGCTACGACTCGGGCGCGGAGGGCAGAACCTGTGGAGGAGGACGCGGGTCTGGAAAAAGCAGAGTAACGACAGCTGGATGCCAGGGTGTGGGCGGGGCTCCAGCCGCCGATCCGCACCTAGATGGGCACGTTGGCACTGCTGTGTTATCTTCGTCTACGTGACCTATACATACAAGCACACACGTATGGACCCGAGATGAGCCGTCTAGACCTTCGGGGCCCAACACTCGGCATCCGCCGCGCGGTCACACGCTTCGATCAAGAGTGGCGCAGGACGGGGAGCCCGGGTCGCTCCTGGCTGCACGGTGGGGTAGGGGCGGCCCGGCCACAGGAGACCCCTAGCCTGCTCTCGAGAGCCAGGCACTTAGGTGGGAGGCTCTATGGTGCGAGGCCAGCGGGTCTACACACTGAGTCCAGGACAGCCAAGGCTACACAGAGAGACCCTGCCTCAAAAAGCCAAAACAAACAGATAGATAAATAAATTAAAAGTTTTGGCTGGTGACTGGAAAGGGAAGCCATCTCTGTGGTGTTTCCAGGTTCCCCACGTCCTCATCCACCTGGACCCAGAGAGGTGAGCCGGGGTGACGGGGTGATGTGCTCCCTGGGGCCGGGATGATGGGAGGACGGACGATCGTGCTCCCTGGGGCCCGGAGGACGGGAGGACGGATGGACGTGCTCCCTGGGAAAACCTTGTAGACCGGGGCAGGTGGCTCAGGGTTAGGCCCTCGAGGGCTCGTGAGGAAGGGCGTGTGGATCCTCTGCCACGTGGGCATGGAAGCCCCGCGTAGCCCCGCACAGAAGGGGGGAGGACTCCCCGGAGCGAGCTGGCGAGCAGGGACAGCGAAGGGGCGTGTGGGTGTGCTCTGCCTGTGACCCTCAGTGGCCACCGAGGGACCGTGAGGGGGTCGACCTCAGGCAGGTGTCCACGTACAGTGCCACACGGGCACACGTGAGACACCCAGCTCCACCCAGCACGCTCACACACCAAAGCACACGAGTGCACAGACAGCAGAGGGAATCTTTGGAGGCCTGGACCCCCGTCCAGGGCTTGGGTAGGTGCCAGTCCAGGCCCGGACACACCAAGGTGAGAGAAGGAGCAGGGCGGAGAGACCAGCAGGGGGTGGTCTGGGAAGGAAGGTGGCCTGTGGGAAGGAAGGTGGCCTGCGGGAAGGAAGGTGGCCTGCGGGAAGGTGGCCTGTGGGAAGGTGGCCTGTGGGAAGGAAGGTGGCCT
>NW_026587588.1:0-855 GCF_907164565.1 Psammomys obesus
GAGGGGGAGGAGGAGGAGGAGGAGGTGGGAGGAGGAGGAGGAGGGAGGAGGAGGAGGGAAAAGGAGGAGGAGAAGGAGGAGGAGAAGGAGGAGAGTGAGGAAGAGGGGGAGGAGGAGGAGGAGGAGGTGGGAGGAGGAGGAGGAGGAGGAGGGAGGAGGAGGAGGGAGGAGGAGGAGAAGGAGGAGGGCGCCCAAGGAGGTGACGGTAGAGGACATTCAGGGCCCCCCCTCCCCCCAGGTCGGTCCCCAAGTTCATGAAGAGGACGAGGGTCCCCGACCCCAGCGCCCAGGGCGTCTTCGGGGTCCCCCTCCTGGTCCACACGCGGAGGACGGGCCAGCCCCTGCCCCCCGGCATCCAGGAGGCGCTCGACCACCTCCGCCGCAACTGTCTGCACCAGGTAGGGGGGGCGCGGGGGGGGGAGGGACCCCCGGGGGGCCTGGTGCTCACTGCTCGTGATATAAGTGTGTTATGGTATGACACGGCGGCGCTCCACCCCGTCCTGTTATAATATCATACATAACGTATGACAGGACGCGTGGTATTATCACGATATATAACGTGATGGCGGTGATGTATGTCACGTTACGGCGTAGGAACGTGATACGGTTGACGTGTAATGAAATAGCGGGGATGTATGTCACGTTGCAGCGTAGGAACGTCATCTATATGATAGATAATGGTGACACATGTCACGCTATAACATGAGAACGTCATACATATGATATATGATATAATGACCATGATATAATACATGTTATAACATAAGAACATAATATATACGATATATAATATAATAGCAATGATATCTGTCATGTTATAACATGAGAACATCATACATATGATATATGATATAA
>NW_026587588.1:865-4155 GCF_907164565.1 Psammomys obesus
ATGACATAATAGCAGTGATCTATGTCATGTTCTATGGACATAATATATGATCGATGTCATGTTATAACATAAGAACGTCATACATATGATATATGACATAATAGCAGTGATCTATGTCATGTTATAACATAGGAACGTGATATATAATATATAACATAATAACCATGATATATGTCATGCTATAACATAAGAACGTAATATATATGATATATGACATAATAGCGATGATCTATGTCATGTCATGTCCTAAGAACGTAATAATTATGATATATAACATAATAGCGACGATCTATATCATGTTATAACATACGAACATAACATATATGACATACAATGACCATGATATAATACATGTTATGACATAAGAACATAATATATACGATATACGATACAATAGCAATGATATGTCATGTTGCAACATAGGAACGTAATAAATATGATACGTGATATGATAGCAACGATCTATGTCATGTTATGACATAAGAACCTAATATATACGACATATGATATAATAACAATGATGTATGTCATGTTATGACATAAGAACAGAATATATTTGATATATGACATAATAACAATGATGTACGTCATGTTATAGTATAAGAACGTGACATATATGATGTATGACGTAATAACAATGATGTACGTCATGTTATAGTATAAGAACGTGACATATATGATGTATGACGTAATAGCAATGATGTACGTCATGTTATAGTATAAGAACGTGACATATATGATGTATGACGTAATGGCAACGATGTACGTCATGTTATAGTATAAGAACGTGACATATATGATGTATGACATAATAACAACGATCTATGTCATGTTATAGTTTAAGAACGTGACATATATGATGTATGACATAATAACAATGATGTATGTCATGTTATAGTATAAGAACGTGACATATATGATGTATGACATAATAACAACGATCTATGTCATGTTATGACATAAGAACATGACATATTTGATATATGATATAATAACAATGATGTATGTCATGTTATGACATAAGAACATGATATATTTGACGTATGACGTAATAGCAACGATGTACGTCATGTTATAGTATAAGAACGTGACATATATGATGTATGACATAATAACAACGATCTATGTCATGTTATAACATAAGAACATAATGTATTTGATATATGATATAATAACAATGATTTACGTCATGTTATGACATAAGAACATGATATATTTGACGTATGACGTAGTAGCAATGATGTACGTCATGTTATGACATAGGAACCTGATATATATATATGATGTATAATGGAAAAGCAACGTGTCCCGTGTTAAAACGTAAGAACCCAGCGTATACTGTAATAGCAACGACATGTGTCATGTTATAACATGTCTCATATCATATCATGCCATGTCCTGCCGTATCATGTCACACTGCAGTATCTTATAGGACATTGTACCGTATCATGTCATGTTCCCTATCATGTCATGTCCTATCGTGTTCCATCATGTGACAGAGTATCGTGTCACTACGTCACACCTTTTCGGATATCGTTGTGTTATACTGATCTCATACTGTGGCTCGTGTCGTGTCGTAGTGTTGGAGCATGTCGTATGTTCTACTGTATTATGTTGCGGAAGACGTCGCATCACCTTGTTGTATCATGTCATGTCATGTCATGTATTACGTCATGTCAGATCATGTCATGTTATGACACTATATCATGTCGTGTCACATATTACATTATATCATGTCATGTCATGTCATATATTATTACAGTATATCATGTCATGTCATGTCTTATCATATTACAGTACATCATGTCATATATCATGTCATGTCATATTATTACACTATATCATGTCATGTCATATTATTACACTATGTCATGTCATGTCATGTCATTACACTATGTCATGTCATGTCATATTATTACACTATATCATGTCATGTCATATTATTACACTATATCATGTCATGTCATATTATTACACTATATCATGTCATGTCATATTATTACACTATATCATGTCATGTCATGTTATATCATATTACAGTACATCATGTCATGTCATGTCATGTCATATTATTACACTATATCATGTCATGTCATGTCATATTAAAGTATGTCAATCATGTCTTATCATATCATGTCATATATCATTACAGTACATCATGTCATATCATGGCATGTCATATTATTACATCATGTCAGATCATGTCATATTATTACATTATATCATGTCATGTCATGTCATATCATTACAGTACATCATGTCATATCATGTCATGTCATATTACAGTATATCATGTCATATCATGTCATGTCATATTACAGTATATCATGTCATGTCATATTACATTATATCATGTCATGTCATATCATTACAGTACATCATGTCATATCATGTCATGTCATATTACAGTATATCATGTCATGTCATATTATTACATTATATCATGTCATGTCATGTCATCATTATTACATTATATCATGTCATGTCATGTCATATTATTACATCATGTCAGATCATGTCATATTATTACATTATATCATGTCATGTCATGTCATGTCATATATTATTACAGTACATCATATGTCATATCGTATTATTACAGTATGTCACGTCATGTCATATATTATTACAGTACATCATGTCATGTCATGTCATATTACAGTATGTCATGTCATGTCATGTTACAGTATGTCATGTCATGTCATATTATTACACTATATCATGTCATGTCATGTTATATCATATTACACTATATCATGTCATGTCATATTACAGTCTGTCAATCATGTCATATCATGGCATGTCATATTATTACATCATGTCAGATCATGTCATTATTACATTATATCATGTCATGTCATGTCATGATTACATTATATCATATGTCATATCGTATTATTACATCACGTCATGTCATATTATTACATTATATCATGTCATATCATGTCATGTCATGTTATTACACTGTATCATGTCATGTCATGTCATGTCATATTACAGTACATCATGTCATGTCACGTCATGTCATGTCATGTTATTACACTGTATCATGTCATGTCATGTCATATTACAGTACATCATGTCATGTCACGTCATGTCATGTCATATTATTACACTATATCATGTCATGTAATAATATATGATTATCATATAAACGTGCCCGCCCGTGACCCCCCGCGTGCCCACCCGTGACCCCCCCCGTGCCCCCCCCCGCCCCCCCCCCCGCCCCCCCCTGACCCCCCCGCGTGCCCACCCGTGACCCCCCGCGTGCCCACCCGTGACCCCCCCCG
>NW_026587589.1:0-1256 GCF_907164565.1 Psammomys obesus
CAAATGGACCTAATAGACGTCTACAGATCTTTTCACCCAAACTCAAAAGAGTACACCTTCTTTTCAGCACCACATGGAACCTTCTCCAAAATAGACCATATAGTTGGTCACAAAGCAAGCCTCAACAGATACAAAAGGATTGAAATAATCCCTTGTATACTATCTGACCACCATGGACTAAAGCTGGACATCAACAACAACAGAAACAACAAAAAGCCGACACGGACATGGAAACTGAACAACTTACTACTCAATGACAGCTGGGTCAAGGAAGAAATAAAGAAAGAAATTAAAGACTTTCTAGAATTCAATGAAAATGAAGGCACAACATACCCAAATTTATGGGACACATTGAAAGCAGTGCTCAGAGGAAAATTTATAGCACTAAGTGCCTACAAGAAGAAATCTGTAACATCACATACAAACAACTTAATGGCCCAACTGAAAAACCTAGAAAAAAAGAAGCAGATACACCCAAGAGGAGCAGACGGCTGGAAATAATCAAACTAAGGGCAGAAATCAATCAATTAGATACAAATAAAACTATCCAAAGAATCAATGAAACAAAAAGCTGGTTCTTTGAGAAAATCAACAAGATAGACAAACCCTTAGCCAAACTAACTAAAAAGCAGAGAGAAACCATACAAATCAGCAAAATCAGAAAGGAAAATGGGGACATAACTACAGACAGTGAGGAAATCCAAACGATTATTAGGTCATACTACAAAAGCCTATATGGCACAAAATTTGAAAATCTAAATGAAATGGATAACTTTCTTGACAGATTCCATCTACCAAAATTAAGTCAAGATCAGGTAGAAAGACTGAACAGCCCAATATCCCCCAAGGAAATTGAAGCAGTCATTCACAGTCTCCCCTCCAAAAAAAGCCCTGGGCCAGATGGTTTCAGCCCAGAATTCTACCAGACCTTCAAAGAAGTACTAACACCAATTCTCCTCAAACTATTCCATAAAATAGAAACAGAAGGAACATTACCAAACTCATCCTATGAAGCAACAGTCACCCTGATACCTAAACCACACAAAGATCCAACAAAAAAAGAGAACTTCAGACCTATCTCTCTTATGAACATTGATGCAAAAATACTCAATAAAATACTTGCAAACCGAATCCAAGAACACATCAAAGATATCATCCACCATGACCAAGTAGGCTTCATCCCAGGCATGCAAGGGTGGTTCAACATATGGAAATCCATCAATGTAATCCACCACATAAACAAACTGAAGGAGAAA
>NW_026587589.1:1356-3021 GCF_907164565.1 Psammomys obesus
AAGACAAGGCTGCCCACTCTCTCCATATCTCTTTAACATTGTACTTGAAGTCCTAGCCAGAGCAATAAGACAACTAAAGGAGATCAAGGGGATACAAATCAGAAAGGAAGAGGTCAAAGTGTCACTATTTGCAGATGATATGATCATATACATGAGCGACCCCAAAGATTCAACCAGAGAACTTCTTCAGCTGATAAACACCTTCAGCAAAGTGGCAGGATACAAAATCAACTCAAAAAAATCAGAAGCCCTCTTGTATACCAAAGACAAAAAGGCTGAGAAAGAAATTAGGGAAACAACACCCTTCACAATAGCCACTAATAACATAAAGTACCTTGGTGTGACTCTAACCAAGCAAGTGAAAGACCTGTTTGAGAAAAACTTCAAGTCTTTGAAGAAAGAAATTTTAGAAGATCTCAGAAGATGGAAAGATCTCCCGTGCTCATGGATTGGTAGGATTAACATTGTGAAAATGGCCATCCTGCCAAAAGCAATCTACAGATTCAATGCAATTCCCATCAAAATACCAACTCAATTCTTTACAGACCTTGAAAAAAAGATTCTCAGCTTCATATGGAGAAACAAAACACCCAGAATCTCCAAAACGATCCTGTACAACAACAGATCATCTGGAGGTATCTCCATTCCCGATCTCAAGCTGTACTACAGGGCAACAGTAATAAAAACTGCATGGTATTGGCATAGAAACAGAAAGGAGGATCAATGGAATCGCATAGAAGACCCAGAAATAAACCCACACACCTATGAATTCTCAATATTTGACAAAGAAGCCAAATCCATTCAATGGAAAAAAGACAGCATCTTCAACAAATGGTGCTGGACCAACTGGATGTCTACATGCAGAAAAATGAAAATAGATCCATATCTATCACCCTGCACAAAACTAAAGTCCAAGTGGATCAAGGACCTCAACATAAAACCAGATACTCTAAATCAGCTGGAAAAAAAAGTGGGAAACAGCCTAGAATTCATTGGCACAGGAGACAACTTCCTGAACAGAACACCAACAGCACAGGCTCTAAGAGCAACAATCAATAAATGGGACCTCATGAAACTGAAAAGCTTCTGTAAAGCAAAAGACACTGTCATCAAAACAAATAGACAGCCTACAGATTGGGAAAGAATCTTCACCAACCCTTTATCTGACAGAGGGCTAATATCAAGTATATATAAAGAACTAAAGAAGCAGAAAAGCAACAAACCAAGTAATCTACTTAAAAAATGGGGAACAGAGCTAAACAGAGAATTCTCGAAAGAGGAACGTCGAATGGCAGAGAAACACTTAAAGAAATGCTCAACCTCATTAGCCATTAGGGAAATGCAAATCAAAACGACCCTGAGATATCACCTTACACCCATCAGAATGGCCAAGATGAAAAACTCAAGTGATAGCACATGCTGGAGAGGTTGTGGAGAAAAGGGAACCCTCCTCCATTGCTGGTGGGAATGTAAACTGGTTCAACCACTTTGGAAGTCAATCTGGCGCTTTCTCAGACAACTAGGAGTAGTGCTACCTCAAGACCCAGCTATACCACTCCTAGGTATATACCCAAAATTTGCTCAAGTACACAACAAGGACATTTGTTCAACCATGTTTGTAGCAGCTTTATTTGTAATAGCCAGAACTTGGAAACAACCCAGATG
>NW_026587590.1:0-5451 GCF_907164565.1 Psammomys obesus
TAGCAGCAGATAGGATCACCACTAATGAAGGAAGAAAGGAAGAAAGGAAAGAAGACAAACACTCTATAATCTACAAAAACCAAGAAACGTACTCTTTCCTAGAGCCCCCAAATTGAAATAAAATTTCCATCATCATCATTATATTGAATATCAGAACTACAACATCGTAAAAAGATAATATAATGCAGCACAGTTTGCAGTAATGTGTTACAGAAGAAATAAAAAGATAATACTGAGTTCTTCTTTGCATTTTCATATAAAAGTTTCTCTTAGCAAAAGACGTCAGAATTTTGAACCTATAATTTTGTAATAGGATCTGCAAACTTTTTCATCATGTTTTCAGCCACATCTGCTATCACAATGAAGGGGAAGTGTGCAGGGCCAGGGCTGTGTGTGGTGCAGGCAGCTGGTGAGACTCTCAAGGAGGTTTGCGTTGGAGGCTGAAGCACTGTGGGAGGATAGTCATAATGCTGCTGACAGTAATAAACTGCCAGGTCTTCAGCCTGCACACTGCTGATGCTGAGAGTGAAATCTGTCCCAGATCCACTCCCTGTGAAGCGATCAGGAACCCCAGTGTGCTGAGTGGATGCACAGTAGATCAGCAGCTTAAGGGATTGCCCTGGTTTCTGATGGTACCAGGCCAAGTAGTTCTTTTGGTATTTGATGGATAAAAGACTCTGACTGAACCTGCAGCTGATGGTGACTTTCTCTCCTGCTGACACAACCAGGGAGGATGGAGACTGAGTCATCACAATGTCTGCACAGGCACCTGCAATCAGGAATACACAATGAACACGCATACAGATATAAACAGAGATTGTAAAACTGTTGAAATTTGTCATTTATTATCATTTGCTATCATTTTGTCTGAATATTATAATGTAATAATCATAGAGACTGGCATTATCTAAATTTCTTATCTACTCTGCAAAGATAATATTTTGAGTTTATCACCAGACACCCAAAGCAGCAGGGATATGAGGACCTGGGTCTGTGACTTCATCTTGCTCCCCCTGCTGTCTGATGCAGTTCAGTTCTCACTGCAAAGGCTGGTTTATATATTCTCAGCAGCTGGGCTGGGCTGTAGGGGGCTCATGCAAAGCAGTCAGCAAATAAAAAAGCAAATGCCTGTGCAGTGTCTGTGAGTGTAGCTGGTGTCAATCAACAGTCAAAATACTATTACAGGGAGCATGAGCAATCACTGAAAAAGAAGGCCTTAGAGCTCTCAAACAGAAAAGTACTATGTGATCTAACAGCAGATATGTGCTAAAATCCAAGACATATTTGAATCAATTGACTTCTGTAGAAACATTCGTAGAGCTATCTCAGACTGACAGTCTTAGGAAAATAATAGACTGTGTTAAAAAAAATAACACATACACACACACACACACACACACACACACACACAGTAAAAATAAGCATGCCATAAAAGAAAGAAATGGTAGAGGAAAGAAAAGATGAAGGAAAAAAGAAAACTGAGGTTAAATGTGTTCAGTATTACTCAATTCCAAAGCCACTTTTATACTGAAGACAGAGAACAGGGCCTCAGACATTTGGGCTCTAGTTTCTAGATAAACAAGAGACTAAGATGCAAAGGGCAGCCTAGAATTCACTTTGTGGATATCATGGTGGATATTAATTTAAGACTGATATCAGAGGAACTTTAATCTCAAAGCATAGGCAACCTAGCAGAAACTAACAACTATCCTCCCTAAAAATTCAGGAAATTGAAAGAGGGTTTTAAATCTTGATAAATAAAAAAGGAAAAACAGATTTTTCATGAAGTCATTGCTGTAGACCAATAATGAGATTTTATTCAAGAAATACAAATGCTAGTGTAATTTAGAAATTACCACATTGAAAATTGGATTAAGATGGGCTTCTGACATCGTAAACATGTAAGTTTATACAGAAGGGGACAGCCATCCTAATGTACTTAACGATTTTACAAAGACCAATACATCAGCACATGAAGATCTCCTCTGTAAACCGCTAACACATCCTATGAGAGAGGTAGACCGTATGTGGATACAGAAAGTTCCTAAAATCAAGGTCTAGACTATGACAGACAAAGAGCTCTGACTCTGTCAGTGTCTAATCAGATGGCATATGCCTTTGATCTTCACAAAAATTTTCACTTTACTTTTTGTCAGCAGCATTGAACTCATACTGTGCTCTCATGATGTTTCCAGAAGTTTCTTCAGATTGAACAAATGTAACCAGGGATCTTACAAATCCAAACACTCCATGGGCTTCTCAAAGTATGTGAGGGGAGAGAATGTGTCTAAAGAGATATAATTTTTAAGTTATATTATGAATAATTTAAAGAACCCAACATTCCCTAGTTACTTATCAAGTTTCCACAGTATGACCTTGTGCATTAGATTTTGTTGGATTTGATTATGAATGAACTATAACCCTGCTGGCTGAATACATTCCTGATTGATATGCCTCCACCTTTGTAAACAGGAAGTCTGAAGCTGATGACCTTCAGCTCCTGGGACAGAGCAACCTCTTCTATGGACACCACTGTGGATCAAGAATCAGGGAATATCAGTCTCAGATGCAGTTTATCCTCAGGATTATAAGGCTGAACTCAGCTTTTCTGTTCCAGCACTTAGAATCTTTTATTCTCTGGATGAGTGACTATGTCTACTCAATATATGTGACAAGAAACAATAGACATAGAAAGATTTCCAATACTCAGATGAAACATTGACATAGTATTCTTAGTTAAAATCAGCAGCATGGTACCGAGGATATAGAATTTTATTCCTGCATTCAAGATACAGGAGTTCCGTATAGAGAGTGACAGCCAGGAACAAAATCTGTCCTGGTTTACGTGCCTAGAGCCCACAGGTACTGCTTCTCTCAGGAGAGCCTGCACAGATTCTCTGAGTCAGTAGGAGAGGATGAGGTTAGAGACCTCAAAGGAACCTGTCAGAACTGAGTGTTCTTTGACACCTGTCCCTAGGTGTACTACAGAGAAAAACCCTTACTGACCCATCAGCTTCAATAGCTGAGGATGGCACACCAGTAGACGAAGGGAGATGATGGGAGGGTCTTCTTTTTAACATTTTTATGTCTGTGACTATTTTGTCTGGATGCATGGCTGTGCATGATGCATGAACCTGGTGCCTGCAGAAGCCAGATGAGGGCATTTCTTTGAATGTCTGGAGAATTCTATGCTAAAGCCTTCTGGCCGTGGGCTTTTTTCTACTTAGAAAAAAAATTAATGACTGCTTCTACTTCTCTAGGGTTTAATGTTCTGTTTAAATTGTTTATTTTATCTTGATTTACCGTTGGTGAGTGGTACATATCAAGAAAATTACCATTTTCTCTTAGATTTTCCAGTTCATTGGAGCACTGTTTTTCAAAATATATTCTTATGATTCTCTCGAATTCTTTGGTGTCTTTTGTTATGTTCAAATTTTTGTTTCTACTTTTGTTTATTTTTATATTCTCTTCCTGCTTTTTTGTTTTTTCGGTGTGGATATGGGTTTGTCTATCTTGCTGATTTTCTCAAAGAACACAGTTTACTGTATTGATTTTTGAATTGTTCCTTATTTCTATTTTATTGATTCAAGCCACAATATTATTGTGTCTTGCAATCCAGTCATCTTGGGTGTGATTATTTGTTTGGCTTCTACAGTTTTCAGGTGTACTGTGAATTATTAACGTGAAATCTCTTGAACTTTTAAATGTCAGCATTTAGTGCTATGAACTTTAATCTTAGCACTGCTTTCAATGTATCCTATATATTAGGGGATGGTATATATTCCTTTACTTTGAATTACAGAAAGCCTTTTCTTTCTCTACTTATTTACGTCTTTGCTAGTTTTCATTCTGTGAAAAACTGTTCAGCTTCCATGAGTTTGCAAGCTTTTTGTTGGTTATGTCCAGATTCGGTCCCTAGAGTTCTAATAGGATATAAGGAGTTATTTCAGTTTTCTTATGTCTGTTGAGCCTTGCTTTGTGTTCAAGTATGTGTGCAGTCTTGAGTTTTTAACAAATCTACTTTATTTAGGGTTATTAAATACTCCTACTGCCCTTCAATGCCTCAATAATGGGTAAGATTAAAAGAAGTGGAGTAGGAACAGGGCCATAGTGCTCTCTGTTACTTCTTGATGGGTAGAGTCATGGAGATTTGGGGGAAGGGCAATACCAACATCAGTCATAAAAAATCCAGAAGTCCAGGGAACCAGCAAATCAGCAAACAGCAAGTGCAGCAGCAGGAAGAACCAGCAGCAACCATACTTTTCTAAGCAGCTGCTAATTCTTCTTCTTGGCTGCCATAGTCATACCCCTCAAAGTCCTCAGAATTCAACTAATTCCATGGGGCAAAGACCATGCTCTGCAGGAGACACTTAACATATGTGGACAAACTAAACCCTCTCCAACTTGGGATATTAACGAAAACATGTTTACATATCATAAACCAAAACATCTACAACACTTCCCCCTTTCTTTTTTAACCAAAAATGTCTTTTTTCTCTAACACTAATAAACGGTATACAGTAAGAATTGAGAGAATTATCAGGTAAGAATTACATTTAAAGTCTCCAGCCCATTTGTATTTGGCAATCATGAAAAAAAAATTCTACTATCTATCCTATCCTGGTGAGTCCTAAGTTCTGTACCTAATCCACTTTCTTATATCTATCAACCTAAAACATTTATCTATACCTTAAACTTAATTGTAGTAAAACTATGACTATCTAGTCTTTAACCGCATCAGAAACACGAGAAGCAAAAAATAATAGCTAGCCATATAGGATGTATAGAACGAATGGCTACCAGCACTATAGAAATGACAGAGACAGTTGACTGCCTGGAGAGTCGCCAGAGGTTCCTAGGTGTAGCTGGGGCTTCCAATCTTCAGCTTACTGGCCTCAGAATATCTGACAGGCTTTTCTGTGAATCAGGAATTTTGAGGGATGGACCACTTAGTCTTTGCAAAATTGGGCACTCAATTTTCCAGTGCCTTGCTGTTCACAGTTTGCTCAGACAGCCTGCTTTCAGCAGTTAAAGGACAGTTTTTCTCCAATGATGATCTTTCCACATTTGTTTGTTTTGATGCTCATCATTTTCTCTGAAGCAGATTAGAAGTGCTGCCAAGAGCAGATGTGTCTCTATCAGAAAATCCCTTTATTATTAAAATATCTTTAAGTGTTATATTTTTTAGATATCTGAAGTGTTTGAAGACCACCTATTCATCCACCAACATATAGTACATAATCATATCTATCTACCTATCTGTCTATGTATCTATCAAGCAATGTTCTTTGTGTCTAGCTATGTACTATCTACTTAACCTTGAAAATATATACAAGAGACTAAATAAAGCTTATTTCTGTAATTAACTAAAATAGTATCTAACAAGACTACAAGTAAGACTATTTATAGGTTGCTAACTACTAACTTGCATTGCTAATCATCTGGAACAGT
>NW_026587591.1:0-6052 GCF_907164565.1 Psammomys obesus
TCAAACTGGGATGAGGTGGAAATAAATTATAGTTCCGATTTTCATTTTCATCTCATTTGAATTACTCGTGTTTGATTCCCTATACTAAGAAGAAACTTCGCTACAATATGTACTTACATTCACCAAGGTGTAGCCTAAATTAGTATTTTATTTACATAATTTTTAATGCAGAGACAAATAGCTGTTAATACAATTGTTTTAGAAATTTGTATTTTATATTTTTAAAATAGCTTTGTCTATTCTTTGAAATACTCATGCATGTATACTGTTATTTTGATCATACCCCTTGCTCATTCTAATCCCCCCAGTTTCTAAAAATTGCACAGCTCCATCCCATAACTTCATGTCACTTATTTTATCTTGATTTATTACAACATACTGAGAAAAACTATTGCTACGATATGCACACTTTCACTGAGGTTTGGTTAACCTACCTGTGAACATGTCCCCCAAATAAAGTGATTCTCCCTGCTACAGCGGTCACAGACTACCAATTGATCTTCTCCTGGAGTGGGTTCTTATGATTCTTCTTGAAATAAGTTCTAGAATTGCACTATCTTGAACTTGTGCACACAAGCATAGCTTCTGGAAATTTCTATGTGCAACAGTCAGTCATGCCATGTCCATAAATCAGCATTTCAACACTTTTCTTTCCCATTTGTGGCTTTAACACTTTTATACTTGGGTTTTCTTTCTTTTTTAATTATTATTAGTATTCATTATCATTTATTCACTTTATATCTGAGCTGTTGCCCTTCCCACATCTCCTCCCAGTCCCACCCTTCTTCCTCATGCCACTCCCCTAGTCCACTGATAGGGGAGGTGCCCCTCACCTATTATATGACCCTAGCATATCAGGTCTCATCAGGACTGTCTGGATCCTCTTTCTCTGTGGCTTAGTAATGCCACTCTTCCAGAGGGAGGTGATCAAAGAGCAGACAACCAATTTTATGCCAGAGACTGCCCCTGCTCCCTTTACTAGGAATCCCACATGAAGACTGAGCTGCCCATGGGCTACATCTGAGCAGGGGGGTCTAGGTCCTCTCCATGCATGGTCTTGGTTGATTCATCAGTATCCACTGGCCCCTCTGGGCCCAGATATTTTGGCTTTGTTGGTCTCCTTGTGGAGCTCCTGTCCCCTCCAGGTCTTTCTAACTCCCCCTTCTTTCATAAGATTCCCTACACTCTGTCCAAAGTTTGGCTATGAGTCTCAGCATCTGCTTTGATCTCCTGCTGAGTATGATCTTTCAGAGGCCCTCTGAGGTAGGCTTCTCTCCTGTTCCTTGTCTTCTGATGGGAAAAGATCTTCACCAACCCTACATCTGACAGAGGGTTAATATCCAGAATATGTAAAGAACTTAAACCTAGTCTTGTTTCCGAATGTTGGGGTGAAGGAGGCTGATATAGATGTCTCATCTATTCCCTGGCTCTTAGCACTTTAACCGGTGCAAAGTATCTGCATTAACCACTACAAACTAAAAGATGGGTTACTCTGAGCAATTGTGGGAGCAGCACATCCATAATATTTAAAAGTCAGTTAAACAATGCAGCCACTCCTGAGGAGACCCAAGAGACTAGGATCAGAAGGAAGAAAAAGAAAAAGAAAAACCCTCCACTACCAGTGGACTTGGGGAGGGGCATGCATGGAGAAGGGGGAAGAAGGAGGGATTGGGAGGGGAGGAGGGAGGGAACTAGAGGGGGATACAAAGTAAATAAAGTGTAATTAAAAATAAAATTAAAATAAAAAAAAGTCAAGCAGATCCTGATCCAGTTCCTATGACTTTCCTATCCAAGGGGTTTTGACCAGGTGTATAGTAACAGACATAAATACCCTCATGTGGAGCAGGTCTGACAGCTAATTAGGATCAGTTAATACCTTTGTAAGACTCACGCTGCTAGTTAATGTACTGTTGCTGCCTTACCTAGCTGGTCAATGTTATAGCACACACAGTCAAGTACTGGACGAAAATAAAAACCTTATTACTTTAAGAATACTTAAAATGAAATTTAAATTTCAATGCTTGAAAAGCCCTTTACAAAGATTTATTCCTTCCCTGTAAAGCTAAACCTTCAACTTGGAATGGTGTTATTGCCCACACAACACTTTTTCTTTGCTTGCAAATCTTTGTAAGTCACACATGTTTTGATAAATTCTCTTTGTTTTACTTTTTAACTAAAATTTAATTTTCTATATTTCAGTTGAACTTCTAGTATTGTTTTTTTTTTTTTTCTGCTACACCTACACCAGTGTCTCCATAGTAGCATATGCTACAGGGCGGGGGATACGTTTTCTTTGGAAATTCGCCCCCTGGAAGGTCCCCTGGCAAACTCATCCCACTTGGAAAAGAGACATATTCTGAGATTTATATGCTTTTTCAGTTGTGGCTCTGGGGCTGGAATAATGAATTCTTTGATCTTTCTCTGTGACTCCTGAAATAGCACAACTAATTTTATAAAGAAATTTATTATTAGTAGATTATTAAAGGCTTTAATAAAAATAAAATGTAAAAGGAATAAGTTTAAGAAAAGTAATGAATTAGATTCAGTATCAAAAGGCATTATAGAAATAGTAAAAAAATAATGGGCTCCTTCTTAAGAAAAAATAACATGAGAAGTACAGCTGGCACAAGTTTACCCCTCCCTTCAGCGTCTTGTTCCTAGGGAAGATCTTAAATCTTTAGCAGGACATAAGGGTGTTTAGACTTTGGCAGATATTCGACTTGGCTCGGGGGACTATTACAGCTCCTGACTTTCCTCTTCACTAGTCAGTGGTAATGAAACCATAGTGTGAGGTTTTTGTTTCTTGTTTGCATTGATCAGAGAGTTTCTAGGCAAAGATTTCTTGTGGGCACTGCCCTATGTTAAAACAGAAACTTTGTATCCTTGGTAAAAGTCTGAATGTTCTGGAAAGCATGCCAATTTTAAGGTGCTTCCTTGTGAGATCACTATAAAAATACTAGCTTGACTTCAGTAAAATTGCAGCAGAGTCAAAACCATCAAGGTGTCTCTGTCTGTCAATTCATCGCCGAAACAGTGTCTTCCTGTCCAAAGCCTTGTTCTCCCGTGGACGACGGGAGCCCGACTGGGCCAGTCCGTGGCATTTTTCTTTATTAATTACACTTTACTCACTTTGTATTCCCCCCCCCCGTGGTTTCCTCCCTCCTCCTGTCCCAATCCCTCCCTTCCTCCATCCTCTGCATGCATGTCCCTCCCTAAGTCCACTGATAGGGGAGGACTTCTTTTCCTTCCTTCTCATCCTAGTCAATTAGGTCTCATCAGGAGTGGCTGCCTTGTCCTCTTCTGTGGCCTGGTAATGCTGCTTCCCCCTCAGGGGGAGGTAATTAAAGAGCAGGCCAATCAGTTCATGTCAGAGACAGTCCCTGTTCCTATCACAATGGAACCCACTTGGTTACTGAACTGCCATGAGCTACATCTGTGCAGGGGTCTTAGGTTATCTCCATGAATAGTCCTTGGTTGGAATAGCAGTCTCAGGAAAGACCCCTGTGCTCAGATTTTTTTTGTTCTGTTGCTCTCCTTATTGAGTTCCTGTCCTCTCCAGATCTTACTGTTTCCCACCTCTTTCCTAAGATTCCCTGCACTCTGCCCAAAGGTTGCCCATAAGTCTCAGTATCTACATTGATAGTCTGCAGGGCAGAGATTTTCAAAGGTCCTCTGTGTCAGGCTACTGACTTTTTCCCTCTTTTCTCCTTCTTCTGATGTCCATCCTCTTTGCCTTTCTGGGTAAGAATTGAGCATTTTAGCCAGAGTCCTCCCTCTTGATTAGTTTCTTTAGGTGTATAGATTTTACTAGGTTTATCCTGTATTATATGTCTATATGAGTGAGTATATACTGTGTGCATCCCTCTGCTGCTGGGATAGCTCACTCAGGATGATCTTTTCCAGATCCCACCATTTACTTGCAAATTTCATGATTTCCTTGTTTTTTATTGCTGAGTAATATTCCATTGTGTAGATATACCACAATTTGTGCATCCATTCCTCCACTGAGGGGCATCTGGGCTGTTTCCAGCTTCTGGCTACTACAAATAAGGCTGCTACAAACATGGTTGAGCAAATGTCCTTATTGTATACTTGAGAATCTTTTGGATATATGCCTAGGAGTGGTATAGCTGGATCTTGAGGAAGTGCTATTCCTAGTTGTCTGAGAAAGCGCCAGATTGCTTTCCAAAGTGGTTGTACAAGTTTACATTCCCACCAGCAGTGGAGGAGGGTTCCCCTTACTCCACAACCTCTCCAGCATGTGTTGTCTCTTGAGTTTTTTATCTTAGCCATTCTGATGGGTGTAAGGTGAAATCTTAGGGTTGTTTTAATTTGCATTTCCCTGATGGCTAATGAGGTTGAGCATTTCTTTAAGTGTTTCTCTGCCATTTGATATTCCTCTGCAGAGAATTCTCTGTTTAGCTCGGTACCCCATTTTTTAATTGGATTACTTGATTTTTTGCTGTTTAACTTCTTTAGTTCTTTATATATACTGGATATTAGCCCTCTGTCAGATATAGGGTTGGTGAAGATCTTTTCCCAATCTGTAGACTGTCGTTTTGTTCTGAGGACAGTATCCTTTGCTTACAGAAGCATATTGTTAATATTAGATGGAAATACGAATTTGTTGGTATCAGTCTAATTTTTACATTCGTAGTCCAACAGTGATTTTCCAGAATTTACTTTGCCCTGAGGGACTCAATTTTAAAGGCAATTTTGACTCTATTTACGATGCAGGGTGCTTGTATACCTGGGTATTCGTGTAAACGCTACCTCCCGTCTAGAACCACACATTCAGCACAGATTCTGAAATGACCTGCTGTTAGGCATAAGAAGGGTGGCATTTAATTAATTCATTGTCTCATCAGTAAAACAAAGTCTAAGAATGATGTCCAAGTACTTACATGATACACCATACCAAGAAAGAAGTATAACTTTCTTATTTGCATCCTATAAGCATAAAAAATGATTTCATGAATTGAAAAAGTGTCTCTACAACAAAAAAAACCTGTCAACTAAAGATGTATCTTATAGAATCTTTCTAGCCATATGTCTGGCATAGGATTAATATTTAGAATATTTAAAGACTTAAAAAAAACTAAACTAAATGGGAAGATAATTAAAATTACCCAAAATACAAATGGAATAGTGACGCTGACAGTTTACGAAAATAAAACACAGATGTCCACTACACACAGGGTAATATGCTTGACCTGAGTAGTGATCAAAGAAACATAGATCAAAACTACACTGAGATTTTATTTGCCACAGTCTAAATTTCAGTCATTATGAAAATAAATAACAGGGCTGGAATGGTAGGTTAGCAATTAAAAACAAATTTTCAAAGTATCTAACATCCTTGCCTTACTTCCTGTGGCACCCGCCCTCATGATGCACACAAACTCACACATGTATGTACAAATACACATATATAGAAAATAAAAATAAAGAATTACATAAAGCTGGTGAGAACAAAAAGGAGATTGAAGCCTTGAATACTTTTGTAGAGCACAAAACAGTCTAGCATGTGTGGAAATGAGCATTAAAGTTTATCCAAACTAAAAATAAATTAACTATATGATCAAGCTATGCTGCTGCAGCGACTGTTTCAATGCTCCTGTATCAGCTCATCGCAGAGGCACTGCCACATCAGTGCTCAGTGCAGCACTAGGCATGACAGCTAAGTTTGGTAGCCTAGCTAAACATCACTTGAAAGATGAATGAGTAAAGAAAAGGTGACCTATGCACACAATGGATGTGCTTGCAACCATGAAAAAGAACAAATGATGTCCTTAACAGAAAAATGTATACAACGGAAAAAATCTTAAGTTAATTAGTTACTTCTCAGAAATATGTCACTTGGTATTTTTCATTTATGAAATATCAATTGTTTCTTGTTTTCTGTCATTTTTTGGATTCTGCAGTTTATTGATAATGATATATGTTTCAATTATATATATGAAACGTGTGTGAGAAAGAGAAAGGGAAGAGTGGGAGAGATAATCATAGATAGATAGATAGATAGATAGATAGATAGATAGATAGATAGATA
>NW_026587591.1:6062-7850 GCF_907164565.1 Psammomys obesus
GATAGATAGATAGATAGATAGATAGATAGATAGATAGATAGATAGATTATATACAGACAGAGAAAGAGAGAGAGATACAGCAAGAAGACAGGACAGGTAGAGCTTTAAGAGGATGTGTATTTTTAAGTACATAAGTATTTTATGTACTTGCATGAAAATAACCTTAAAAAATTAGTACCTTCCAGGAAGGTAACTCAGACCCAGAAAGAAACACACAGTATGTGCTAATGTGTACTTGGTATAAGACATAAAGTACAGGATAAACAGTCTACAATCCACAGACCCAAAGAAGCTAAGCAATAAGGAGGGCATAAAGGAGGGTGCATGAATCTCCCTCAAAAGGGGAAATAAAATAGACATTGGAAGTGGATGAAGAGAAAAAACCCAATTGGAGAGGGGTAGACAAGGGAATGAGGGTGGGAATCCGGAAGGAAGAGAGCAGGAATAGGAGGTGAGAGGGTTGGGAGAGAGGAGGGAAATCAGTGGAGACCTGCGCTGGGGTAGAATGCTGAGAGCATATGGGAGTGACTCTAGCTGAGTCTCTTAGCAGTGTGACATATGAAAACTGAAGTGGCCACCTCCTATATCCAGTGGAGGGGGTAGGACACCAACCCACCCACAAAACCTCTGACCCAAAATCTTCCCTGCTTAAACATGTGTGGGAGTAAGGATGGAGCAGAGATTCAGGAAAAGGCCAAACAATGGCTGGCCCAACTTGAGACCCACCTCATGGGAGAGAGCCAAACTGTGACACTATTAAGGATACTCTTACTCTGCTGTTTGCAGACAGAAGACTAGCATGACTGTCCTTTGAGAGGCTCTGCTCAGCAGCAGATCAAAACAGTTTCAGAGACCCACAGCTAAACATTAGGCAGAGCTCAGGGAGTCTTGTGGAAGTGTTGTGGGTATTTAATATTTACTATTGATTTATCTTTCAGTTAAACAGCAGTTATTCCTAAACCACCTATATACCCAAATCACCACACAGAGACTAAGAGTTATTTAATTAACCTAGAGCACAATGCTGGGCAATGATTACTCCAACCCTACATAGTTTCCTACCATTTAGATTTTACCCATTATACTTGCTTTTAGTCCTATCTTAGGTCCGGTTCATATTTCCATGTGGTTCCAAATTGTCTCCTGCCATTCCTCTGCTCCTCCCTCCTGCTTCCTTCTCCTCCCATCTCTGGACCAGGACATCCCACCCTATCTTCTCCATTGCTCATCATTGGGCTGGTTGTTTAATTGACGATGTAGAGTATAAATGGTGACATGTTTACACAAACTTGAGGCAGGACAAATCGATGATGCTTATTCTAAGCATCACAATGCAATGTCTGGATTGAAAGCAGACAGTGGGGGAGAGAAATCAGCATTTGAATGAACAAGGGCACATTGTATACATTCCACAAGAACGTTATGCCAACATGGAGGAGTTGGGGAAAGGACAGTGACCTAGAGGGGCTAAGACTTCCACAAGAAGAACAACAGAGTCAATTAATCAAGGACCATGCAGGCTCATAGAGACCAACCAAAGAACATACATTGACTAACCCAGGTCACTTACACATTGGTAGCTGATGGGCAGCTTGGTCTTCATGAGGGTCTCCTCGAAATTAGAATGGGGGATGTTTCTGACACAGACTCTCTTGTCTGCTTTTGGTTTGTGTTCCCCTAGCTGAGATATGGAAGAAGATGAGCTTGGTCCTGATGTGACATGATGTGCTGGAGCAGGTTGGTGTGTGTGTGTGTGTGTGTGTGTGTGTGTGTGTGTGTGTGTGTGTG
>NW_026587591.1:7860-10294 GCF_907164565.1 Psammomys obesus
TGTGTGTGTGTGTGTGTGTGTGTGTGTGTGTGTGTGTGTGTGTGTGTTGGGGGGTGGGGATAGGCCCACTTTTTCTGAGAAAAAGAGGAGGGGAAAAGGGAGAGCAAATGCTGGACTGAGAGGAGAAGAGGGAGGGGGCTGTATTAGGGATGTAAAGTGAATAGATAGATAGATAGATAGATAGATAGATAGATAGATAGATAGATAGATAGATACCAAAGACCAGTAATATATGCCATTGTGTGAGGAGTGATGAAAAAACACACTATATTCCTAATAAATATGGTCAGAACACTTATAAATAAAATACTGTAATATTTACAATAATTTATGGTATAGATATAAAATTAAATGTTATAGGCATTTGAGGATTTGAAAATAAGTTCATAGAAGCATACATCATCATGTGAATGCAGCAATATTATTGAGACATGGTAGGTTCGATGTTACTTTCAAATTTCATTGCTTTATAGTCTTTACATTAACCAAAATTATGACAAAACACAGAAAGTTTCATTACTTCATCAATTAAATTAATCTATGCTTCAACAAGTAATTGATATACCATAATAATCATTAATCCTAATATAGTACAAAACAGAAGAGTAGGAGAAAATATTAATGTTAAGATTAAAAAGATTATTAAAGTTAGTAATTTAGAGTTATAAATACATCTCATCAAAACATGCTTATTCTGCTTACTCATTTTATACTGAATACATGGTACGTACTTCATTTTATTCATGGTGAATGCAGATACATGGCCTCATAAATAGTTGGTAAGAAGTGAGAATTGAACACTCAGTCTAATAGAAGACATCTATATTACCATATAAAGTTCTAAGAATATTAATATAGCACAGAGGGATGGAAGAGTCAGAGGACAGGGAGAATGGCGACAAACTGCCCACAGCTGAGCAGGACAAATCGATGATATTTTGAACTCATAGCAGCGGTTCTTTGTTTCACTGGTCCTGAATGAAACTTCCTGACAAGAGTAAGTTATGAATATGAGGAAGAAATTTCCTTTGTCTTCAGAAATGCTATGTATTATGGCTGAGATATAAAGTAAATAACCTGTGATTAATATAAAAAATAAAAATTGATAATAATAAAAAAGAATATAAAAAACGTTCAGTAACCCCTCCTTCCTGAGGGATGAGCAGCCTTGCTAGGCCACAGAGGAGGACATTACAGCCAGTCCTGATGAGACCTGATAAACTAGGGTCAAATGGAAGGGGAGGAGGATCTCTCCTATCAGTGGACTTAGAGAGGGGCAGGGAGGAGATGAGAAAGGGAGGGTGGGATTGGGAAAGAATGAGAGAGGGGGCAACAGCTGGAATACAAAGGAAATAACCAGTAATTAATATAAAAAATAAAAATTATAAAAAAAATAGCAATCAGAAAAAAAAAAACATTCAGTGAGAGCATGAGTCAATGGCTTCAGTTGAGTATCTGCAATAAATTCAAACTTGTCACAGGGAGAGCCGCAAGTAAGCTCCATGTGTCATGAAACAAACAGAATGAACTATATGCATGGAGGTATTTGGATGGAGATACTGGGTTTTGACAGGAATAGGGAATGTATTACCCACATGCAGAAAAATGTCAAAAAGTAAATTTAATTAATAAAATTAAAATGTTCCACAAGACATACATCAACAGCATATTTATTTGACTAGTGTATTTCTATAAAAGGTAATGTCATGCTGGCTTTCAAAGTAACTTTCAAAGTATGACAGTTTCTTGCAGGGAGTTCTTAACAGCACAAAGAGAAAGTACATATGTGGAAATTGTGGGGGAACTGTGCAGTTATGTCACTTGAGTATAAGACTATGACACTATGTTCTAAGCAATAACCTTCTCAGAGCTGCAATCACATCCTTGTTCCTAAGACTGTATAACATGGGGATGAACATGGGGGTCACAATGGTGTAGAAAAGAGAGAGGAGTTTGTCACTGCAGAATGAGTTGAACTTGGCATTAAGTAGATAATAGATGCAGAGCCGAAAAATAAAGCCGCCACCACCAGGCAGGAAGAACACGTGCAGAAGGCTTTTGCTCAGCCTTCAGCAGTTGGCAGCCTCAGGACTGTGGCAATGATTTTGCTGTAAGATGTTAGTATTAACTTAAAAGGAATTGCAGCAAGCAAGATAGCAACTGCATAGACATACAGCTCATTAACAGAAGTGTCCCGTAGGCCAGCTTAAGTACAGGAGGGATGTCACAGAAGAAGTGATCTATTTGGTTAGAGTTACAGAAATGTAGAAAGAATATCTGACAAGTTTGCCCGAGCCACCAAGCCAGGCCCCTGCTGCCAGCTGTGTGCACTTTGTTGGGCTCATGACCAGAGGATAGTGCAGAGGGTTGCAGATGACCACATAGCAGTCGTAGGACATCCCAGCCAGGAGCATACTTTCAGTGGCTGCCAGCA
>NW_026587592.1:0-3561 GCF_907164565.1 Psammomys obesus
GGAACATCTTACCTGCCTGTTGATCTCACTCACTCTGTCTTGGGCAACAGCCATCTGAGAAGGGCTGAGCACACACTTTGAGTTCACTTATAACACCTGAGAGAGGGATCAAAAAAGTTTATGACATATAGACAACCCCAACTTTTCTCACTTCACTCTCAGAATTAATTCAGACAAATTTTTATTCACTGTGATGCTTCTATTCTGAGATGAGGACTCCTGGGTGCACCATGACTTCCCATGGTCCTAAGTGTGCTTTCTCTACACTCTGTGAAAGGCAAAACTTTTTCTGGGGTAGTCCCTTTAGCGAGAATGTGGCTTCCATTCAGTACTGATTCTTTGTTTCCTGGTTTCTGATATGTGTTTAAGAATTCCAGGTGTGAGTAAATTTTAAATGTGAATGTAAAAAAAAAAATGAATTGAAAAACAGAGAAGTAGAGGGAAAATTCAGAGCTGAGGTGGTCTCAGTCAGGTGGAACATAGCTGTGGGTGAGGCCATGTCTGACTGGACCTGAGTCTCTGAGGAACAGGTATGGACACCTCATTCTCACTGAAGACTTTAGGAAGAGGCTGTGCTTTGCCTGAGTGGACTGTATGCACTGTGCCTCAGTCTACCCTGCAGGCATGGTGCACACACCTTCATCTAGGACTCAGGAGAGGAGGAATGAACATACTTAGTTCAAGATGCATCTGGGAAACTCATAGAGACCTCGTAGAAAAAAAACAACAATCATTTTAGGGAGACCCTCAAATACTCTGTTGTTAGAATCAGGAAACAAAACTTTTATATAACTTGTCTCAATGTCTCAATTAATACATAAACAATAGATGGAAAAATAAATTTCAGAGAGATTTCAAACCAAGAAGAATAAAGAGGAAACATCAATACCAAATATTGTACATTTACAGTTTAAAACTACCCTTGGATGCTCCTGAGAGGGATGGAAACTCTAGAAGAAATACACAGAATATTTGAAAACAAGGTGTCAAGTGCCAATCATCATAAAGGGTTAAATAAAAAGCTTTTGAATATGAAGTGAGAGTCAGTCCTTGAATAAGCCTTTTAACACTTGTAATCAGTTGGGTCTCATCCAAGGAGGAGGAAGCCACAGCCTGTTGTTACTGAGAAAACCTGGTCACCACGGTACAAACTCATTCTGGACCTGCCCTCCTCTGCCTGTCACAGACCAGACTTCTGCCTTACACTCCAGCATGGTGTGTCCCGTTGACTATCCATTTACCCCGGTACTCTGTTCCTTCACGCAAACTCTGGGAAGCTCTGAAGATGGGGATGTGAGGGTGCTCTAGGACTCTCTCTTTCTCTCTCTCTCTCTCTCTCTCTCTCTCTCTCTCTCTCTCTCTCTGTGTGTGTGTGTGTGTGTAAGAGAGAGATGTGTGTGTTGTGCTCATGTGCCTGAGGATTCCTTCTTGTGTGTGGAGTCCAGGGATCATTTTCAGTTGTCATCTGTTTCTCTCCTTATTTGTTGAGACAAAGTCTCTCCCTGAACCTGAGCACCACTGTTTCAACTACACTGGAGGAACAGTTAGGTTCCTCCTGTCTGAGCATGGATGACAGGTCAGTGCAGGCACACAGGTATAAATCTATATTTCTCATTTAATATGGGTGTTGGAGATCTGTTATCCAAACCTCATGCATGTACAAAAATCATTTTCTCCAGGGAGCCATCTCCCAACTCCCTTCCTAATGTTCATACACTAAATCGTTCTATATCCACTGACAGTGAGGGTGAAATAAGATGGAAGTCAGTCTCTGATGACTGGACTCTACATCTCTAATTTAAATAGGAAGCTGCAGAAAGTGAGTAGTTCATAGATGATGGGTTTCACAGAAGCTTTCAGAGAGGTCCTAGAGTGTAGCTGTTAGTACTTGTTAGAAGCCAGAGCTCTAGAGTGTGTCAGCTCCATTACATAATGATGGAGGCAGGAACAGACCTGCAGCCTGTCAGAGAACCCATTACTCATCTGTCAGATGGGGAGGGCTTACTTCCCAGGGTGTTGTGCGATTTAGGAAGTAGTAAATAGTAGGGACTCTGTGTCCAGTGAGTGCTCTCTAAGGAATCTCGGTGAAGTCTGACTTTGTGCATCCTCCCTCGAGGACATCGTCCCTGTGCCTGCCCCATGATGGGCACTGCAAAAGATATCTCTGAGAGAGTAGGTGTGGCTGCTGTCACTGTGATGAGAAATATCAGTTCCTGTGATAATAGAGCTGCTCTTTGGCTTTTGACTGAGCATAACGACTACATTTGCCTTTGATGGTCAGAAGAGGCTGGAGTGATCTGGCAAATACTGATTAAGCTGAAGATTCTGGGCCATAGGTTCTCTTCATTCTCATGCCTTCCGCATTATTCTTGACATTTTAATACTTGCAGTGGTTAAATCCTATTCCATTTTGTTTACATGTGACCCACTGTCAGGCAGTATGACTTAATAAAATAAAAATCTAACTTAACATTTCACCATACCCAATGATCGAGTTATTTCCTTCAGTAAAGGTCTAAAAGCTAGTGACATTCAAGTATAATCAAGTGCCTGGTCTGGAAGTGGAGTTAGCACTGACATATTTCTGAGAGTTGGTCTTTCAAAATATTGAGTGACACACAGTAATGTTATGTATGTGACATACACATGTGACTAGATTTGATATATCATTTTTAATGTAAATAATGCTTCAACATCATGTTTTTATGACTGAAAAAATGGCCCTTGCTCCATCTTCTGCGTATTCTAGAAGGCATAAGAATTCATTTGTAATTCATTCACATGATATCAATTTAATAGGAGAAATGGTCTCTAAAGGTTTTGAGAAAATCCAGTGTAAAGAAACTGTATAATTTGGGGCCCTTTTCTAATCACCCGCTCTAGATCCAAAATGATGTAGAACACTCCTGGCTCTCCATAAATTATGTGAAAACATACATCTACACAGTCCTTCAGCCTAGTGTTTCCAGCAGCATTCTTCCTAGTCACTGTAAGGTGTGAAGCGTGATGATGACCCAACAAGGGAATGGATGGACAGATGGACTTCCATACTGTGACTTTTTGTGCAGTACAAGAGAAGAGTAGGCTAGTGATAAATCATATTAAGTGAAAGGAGACCACAAAGGCAGTGTTTCCTGGTTCACTTCATAAGATAATCCTTCAAAGCAATATTGTTGGGCAACAGATAAGTGAGTGTTGATGGCTGATGCAAGGGTGGTGTGTAAACGAAATACGAAAATGTGCATCAGGGATTTTCAAGGTGAAGGACTGTTCTGTATTTGACAGCGAGATGGTTCCTTAATTGTATATTTGTCTAAACTCATAGAATTTCCTATCACCAACAGTTAACCTCAATATTTATAAATGCTAAAAAAGTGGAAGTTTAGTGAATTATTTTTATTTTGGTGTGCGAAAATAAAGAATCCAAAGGTGAAGGACACTGTGAAGCTCCATAAAAACTATTCTCTCAACAGGAACATCTTGCTGTTGGTTCACTTACTTGTTTATTCATTTGTTTTAGACCATGATTCAAGTAGCTGAGACTGGCATTGGACTTTCTGT
>NW_026587593.1:0-1053 GCF_907164565.1 Psammomys obesus
AAAGAAGACTCCAGGCTCCAAGGTCCAGAAAATATTTTCAAGAAAATCATAGAAGAAAAATTTCCCAACTTAAAGAAGGAGATGTCCATAAATATACAAGAGGCCTACAGAACACCAAATAGACTAGACCAGAAAAGAAACACATCACGTCACATCATAGTCAAAACACTAAATCTACAGAACAAAGAAAAGATATTAAAAGCAGCAAGGGAAAAAGGCCAAGTAACATATGAAGGTAGACCTATCAGAATCACACCAGACTTCTCATCAGAAACTATGAAAGCCAGAAGGGCCTGGGCAAGCATCATGGAGACTCTAAGAGATCACAAATGTCAACCCAGACTACTATACCCTGCAAAGCTTTCAATCAACATAGATGGAGAAAACAAAATATTCCATGACAAAACTAAATTTACACAATATCTAAACAGCAAACCAACCCTACAGAAGATACTAGAAGGAAAACTCCAATCCAACAAAAACAAATTCACCCAAGAAAACAGGGCATACAGATAATATCCCAACAAAAATGAAAAGAAAACAAGCAATGAAACAAGGTAAGATCATCGACTCCATTACAAAAGGAACTAACATGCATTGGTCAATATTATCTATCAATATTAATGGACTCAACTCACCAATAAAAAGACACAGGCTAACAGAATGGTTACGGAAACAGGACCCAACATTCTGTTGCATCCAAGAAACACACCTATGCAACAAAGATAAACACTACCTCAGAGTAAAGGGCTGGAAAAATGTTTTTCAAGCAAATGGTTCCAGAAAACAAGCTGGAGTAGCCATCCTAATATCTAATAAAATAGACTTTCATCCGAAGTTAATCAAAAAAGATAAGGAGGGCCACTATATTCTCATCAAAGGAAAAATCCAACAAGAGGACATCACAATTTTGAATATCTATGCCCCAAATACAAGAGCACC
This sequence comes from Psammomys obesus, assembly GCF_907164565.1. Classification (NCBI taxonomy): domain Eukaryota; kingdom Metazoa; phylum Chordata; class Mammalia; order Rodentia; family Muridae; genus Psammomys; species Psammomys obesus. The sequence continues at coordinate 943 of NW_026587593.1, forward strand.
TACATTCGTAAATGAAACAATATTAAAGCTTAAATCATACATTGATCCTAATACCTTAATAGTGGGAGACTTCAACACCCCACTCTCATCAAGGGACAGATCAACCAGACA
>NW_026587593.1:1153-2550 GCF_907164565.1 Psammomys obesus
ATTGATCCTAATACCTTAATAGTAGGAGACTTCAACACCCCACTCTCATCAAGGGACAGATCAACCAGACAGACACCAAATAGGGAAATAAAAGCACTCACAGAATCCCTAAATCAAATGGACCTAATAGACGTCTACAGATCTTTTCACCCAAACTCAAAAGAGTACACCTTCTTTTCAGCACCACATGGAACCTTCTCCAAAATAGACCATATAGTTGGTCACAAAGCAAGCCTCAACAGATACAAAAGGATTGAAATAATCCCTTGTATACTATCTGACCACCATGGACTAAAGCTGGACATCAACAACAACAGAAACAACAAAAAGCCGACACGCACATGGAAACTGAACAACTTACTACTCAATGACAGCTGGGTCAAGGAAGAAATAAAGAAAGAAATTAAAGACTTTCTAGAATTCAATGAAAATGAAGGCACAACATACCCAAATTTATGGGACACATTGAAAGCAGTGCTCAGAGGAAAATTTATAGCACTAAGTGCCTACAAGAAGAAATCCGTAACATCACATACAAACAACTTAATGGCCCAACTGAAAAACCTAGAAAAAAAAGAAGCAGATACACCCAAGAGGAGCAGACGGCTGGAAATAATCAAACTAAGGGCAGAAATCAATCAATTAGAAACAAATAAAATTATCCAAAGAATCAATGAAACAAAAAGCTGGTTCTTTGAGAAAATCAACAAGATAGACAAACCCTTAGCCAAACTAACTAAAAAGCAGAGAGAAACCATACAAATCAGCAAAATCAGAAAGGAAAATGGGGACATAACTACAGACACTGAGGAAATCCAAACGATTATTAGGTCATACTACAAAAGCCTATATGGCACAAAATTTGAAAATCTAAATGAAATGGATAACTTTCTTGACAGATTCCATCTACCAAAATTAAGTCAAGATCAGGTAGAAAGACTGAATAGCCCTATATCTCCCAAGGAAATTGAAGCAGTCATTAACAGTCTCCCCTCCAAAAAAAGCCCTGGACCAGATGGCTTCAGCGCAGAATTCTACAAGACCTTCAAAGAAGTACTAACACCAATTCTCCTCAAACTATTCCATAAAATAGAAACAGAAGGAACACTACCAAACTCATTCTATGAAGCCACAGTCACTTTGATACCTAAACCACACAAAGATCCAACAAAAAAAGAGAACTTCAGACCTATCTCTCTTATGAACATTGATGCAAAAATACTCAATAAAATACTTGCAAACCGAATCCAAGAACACATCAAAGATATCATCCACCATGACCAAGTAGGCTTCATCCCAGGAATGCAAGGGTGGTTCAACATACGGAAATCCATCAATGTAATCCACCACATAAACAAACTGAAGGAGAAAAACCACATGATCATCTCCTTAGATGC
>NW_026587593.1:2650-3155 GCF_907164565.1 Psammomys obesus
ATGTAATCCACCACATAAACAAAATGAAGGAGAAAAACCACATGATCATCTCCTTAGATGCTGAAAAAGCATTTGACAAAGTCCAACACCCATTTATGTTTAAAGTCTTGGAGAGATCAGGGATACAAGGCACATACCTAAAGATAGTAAAGGCAATATACAGCAAGCCTATAGCCAACATCAAACTCAATGGAGAGAAACTTAAATCAATCCCACTGAAATCAGGGACAAGACAAGGCTGCCCACTCTCTCCATATCTCTTTAACATTGTACTTGAAGTCCTAGCCAGAGCAATAAGACAACTAAAGGAGATCAAGGGGATACAAATCGGAAAGGAAGAGGTCAAAGTGTCACTATTTGCAGATGATATGATAGTATACATGAGCGACCCCAAAGATTCAACCAGAGAACTTCTTCAGCTGATAAACACCTTCAGCAAAGTGGCAGGATACAAAATCAACTCAAAAAAATCAGAAGCCCTCTTGTATACCAAAGACAAAAAGGC
>NW_026587594.1:0-5813 GCF_907164565.1 Psammomys obesus
TAAAATCTCAGGGTCGTTTTGATTTGCATTTCCCTGATGGCTAATGATGTTGAGCATTTCTTTAAGTGTTTCTCTGCCATTCCATATTCCTCTATTGAGAATTCTCTCTTTAGCTCTGTTCCCCAATTTTTAATTGGATTACTTGGTTTGCTGTTTTTCAGCTTCTTTAGTTCTTAATCTATACTGGATATGAGTCCTCTGTCAGATAAAGGGTTGGTGATGATTCTTTCCCAATCTGTAGGCAGTCGCTTTGTTTTGATGACGGTGTCCTTTGCTTTACAGAAGCTTTTCAATTTCATGAGGTCCCATTTATTGATTGTTGCTCTTAGAGCCTGTGCTGTTGGTGTTCTGTTCAGGAAGTTGTCTCCTGTGCCAATGAGTTCAAGGGTATTCCCCACTTTTTCTTTCTAACCAATTTAATGTGTCTGGTTTTATGTTGAGGTCTTTGATCTGCTTGGACTTGTGCAGAGTGATAAGTATGGATCTATTTTCATTTTTCTACATGTAGACATCCAGTTGGACCAGCACCATTTGTTGAAGATGCTATCTTTTCTCCATTGTATGGTTTTGGCATCTTTGTCAAAGATCAGGTGTCCATAAGTGTGTGGGTTTATTTCTGGGTCCTCTGTTCGGTTCCATTGATCCACCATTCTGTTTCTATGCCAGTACCATGCAGTTTTTATAACTGTTGCTCTATAGTATAGCTTAAGATCAGGGATGGAGATACCTCCAGAAGATCTTTTATTATAGAGGATTGTTTTAGCAATTCTAGGTTCCTTGTTATTCCATATGAAGTTGAGAATTTTTTTCCAGGTCTATAAAGAATTGTGTTGGCAATTTGATGGAAATTGCATTAAATCTGTAGATTGCTTTTGGTAAGATGGCCATTTTTTATTATGTTAATCCTGCCAAGCCATGTTCATGGGAGATCTTTCCATCTTCTGATACCTTCTTCTAATTCTTTCTTCAGAGACTGGAAATTTTTTTCATACAAGTCTTTGACTTGCTTGGTTAGGGTTACACCAAGGTACTTTATGTCATTTGTAGCTATTGTGAAGGGTGTTGTTTCTCTAATTTCTTTCTCAGCCCTTTTGTCTTTTGTATAAAGGAGGGCTACTGATTTTTTTGAGTTAATTTTGTACCCTGCCATTTTGCTGAAGGTGTTTGTCAGCTGTAGGAGTTCCCTAGTAGAGTTTTTGGGGTCACTCAGGTATACTATCATATCATCTGCAAATAGTGATAACTTGACTTCTTCCTTTCCGATTTATATCCCCTTGATCTCCTTCAACTGTCTTATTGCTCTAGCAAGGACTTCCAGCACTATGTAGAAGAGATATGGAGAGAGTGGGCTTGCAGCTGGATCTTATTGAGGCATCTCCTCAACTGAGGCTCCTTCCTCTCTGATGACTCTAGCTTGTGTCAAGTTGACACACAAAACCAACCGTTGCAAGGAGAGATGTAAAGACAGTGAATGGTGTCTTCATCAAACTGTGTGTGTGTGCACGCACATGCACACACGTATGTGTCTGTGTCCAGAACTTCGTAAACTATGTAAGACTAAGACGTTACTGGGTGTCTAGCATGATAGCTCAGTTAGTAAAGTGATTTCTGTGCAAGCATAAGCACCTGAGTTTGAATCCCCAACTCCTATGTAGAAAAGGCAGACACTGTAGGATGTGCCTGTGGTCACAGTGATGAAGAAACAGAGACTGGGGAATCTTTAGAACTAGCTGGCCAGCCAGTCTGGCTGAATCAGTGAGCTGTAGGTTCAGTGAGAGACCCTGACTTAAAAAATAAGGTGAAGAATAATTGAGGAAGACACTGGACATCAACCTATGCATAAGCACGAGCACACACACACACAGAGTTGCTGGTGTTTTTACCCTGTATTAATTGTATTTTTGTGTGAATGCTTGAGGGTAGATATTTGTGTATCCCTTAGTGTTTGTTCTTCGAGGTAAATGATTTATAATAAATATTTTTCTGGTAAATTACTTGAATTTATTCATTTTTTATGAACGTTTATCCTGTAACTCATTGTATGTTTGCACATCAGTCTTTGATCAGCTCCAGGAACTGCATTTTCAAAAGACTAGATTCTTCATCTGGACAAGCCTCTGACTTTCTGTGCTGCAACTGAAACCTGCTGAGGAAGGCTGGTGCAAGGGAGGGGGGTGGGACACAGGGCCAGAATCCCTGAGTGGGAAAGATGGGAGACAATTTGACACGTTCATTCAGAATTCTGTCACAACATTATAACATGTGTAAAGGCTGGCTCTGAAAGACAAACTTTTCCATGTGCTTCTAATTTTTTAGCTATAGGCAAGGGCAGTATATTAAATCTGGGGAGCACATATGTACTTACATGTACAGAGAGAGAAAGGGAGAGAGAGGATCTTCACGTAAGCCCCAGAAAATCTGTACTGATCTTTGAAACCAAGTTTAAGCACTTACTTTCTTACTTCCGATTGGCAGGGAATGTTTTCTTAATTGGTGTATGGGGTTGTCTTTCAGAAATGTCGTTCAGACATAGTGAACCTGCGAGGCACCTCTTTACATCCTCTCATATATTTTTATTGAATGATGAATGTCCTTCCTTTCTCTGAGGTCCAGCAGGCATGAAACCACATGTTACTATCTAGCAGGAACTGTGCAACCTGTGACATAAAGGCAGTAGAAAGTGGACACAATGACTTGCCATTTGATCTGATTCATTCTTCAGCTGGCAAAGGCAATATAAAGCAAAACAGTGGTCATGGGATCTGAGCAGCACAGATGTTTGGAAGCCGAGGAAGTCCTCAGCAGATTGGGAATCCTTTGTGGCACATGGGGTCAGTGACTCCTGGGCCTGTTCTTCAGAGCTGGTCTTGATGGGTGTCAGTAAATAACAGTTGTATGAGAGCGGAACCCGCCCTGCAGCTTCCTCCTAGACTGCAGTTGTATGTTTCCTAGAATGCTCTAATAACAAGTTTACAAAACGGCCACAAGCGTTGGCAGCTGCAGAGTGGACTACGGTCCAGTCATGGATGTGAAGAATAGAAAGGACAGTGTTTTTTTTTTTTTTTTTTTTTTTTTTTTTTTTTTTTTTTTTTAAAGAGGAGCCTTCACGTCTGTGTAGTGAGGAGACAGAATCCCAAGCATTTTATAGAAATGCAGTTGTCTCCAGCCCCCTCCTAGGTTCTCAGAAGAGCAGGCTTCAGGGCCTGCCATTCATTAAACAAAGCTTATGTGTCAGACCTTTTGGCCTGTTGCACCAACTGATCTCATCTTTGAATCATAGTTTCAACAGTTCTGTGAGTTTTAAAATGTTCCAATTTCTATCTCTTGCAGTTTCCCATTGTAAATGAACCTGTCTCTGTGGCTTTCCTGCTGAGTAAAAGTTTTTCTTTAATTGGTTCTTTATTTCACCTTGACTTTACACAGACATTTAAAAAAAAATTTCTGTCAGTTTTTATATGATAATTTTTTCTTTTTTAATTTTAATTTTTATTAATTACAATTTATTCACTTTGTATCCTGTAGCTTCCTCCCTCCTCCCTTCTAATTCCCTTTCCCCTCCCCCTTCTCCACCCTTACCCCAATCCACTGATAGGGTAGGTCTTCTTCCCCTTCCATCTGATCCTAGTATATCAGGTCTCATCAGGACTGGCTGCATTGTCATCTTCTGTGTCCTGGTAAGGCTGCTCTCCCCTCAGGGGGAGGTGATCAAAGAACACGCCAATCAGTTCATGTCAGAGACAGTCCCTGTTCCCATTACTATGGAATCCACTTGGACCCTAAACTGCCATGGGCTACCTCTGTGCAGGAGTTCTAGGTTATTTCCATGAATGGTCCTTGGTTGTAGTATCAGTCTCAGAAAAGACCCCTGTGCCCAGATTTTTTGGTTCTGTTGCTCTCCTTGTGGAGCTCCTGTCCTCTCCAGGTCTTACTATCTCTCCCTTCTTTCATAAGATTCCCTGCACTCTGTCCAAAGTTTGGTTATAAGTCTCAGCATCTGCTTTGATACCCTGCAGAGTCGAGCATTTCAGAGGCCTTCAGTGGTAGGCTCTTGTTCTGTTCCCTGTTTTTTTCCTCTTTTGATGTCCATCCTCTTTGCCTGTCTGAATGGGGATTGAGCATCTTAGCAAGAGTCCTCCTTGATTAGTTTCTTTAGGTGTACAGATTTTAATAAGTTTATCCTATATTATATATCTAATGCCCACTCTCTCCATATCTCTTCAATATAGTTCTTGAAGTCTGTGCTAGAGCAATAAGACAATTACAGGAGATCAGGAGGATATAAATTGGAAAGGAAGAAGTCAAAGTATCACTATTTGCAGATGATATGATAGTATACCTGAGTGACCCCAAAAATTCTACCAGAGAATTCCTACAGCTGATAAACACCTTCAGCAAAGTGGCTGGATACAAAATTAACTAAAAAAAAAAAATCAGTAGTCCTCCTGCATACAAAAGACAAAAGTGCTGAGAAAGAAATTAGAGAAACAACACCCTTCACAATAGCCACAAAACACATAAAGTATCTTGGTGTGACCCTAACCAAGCAAGTCAAAGACTTGTAGGAAAAAAAATTTCTAATCTCTAAAGAAAGAATTAGAAGAAGGTATCAATTAATATTTTTAAATAAATGATTTTTTTGTAATATTGCCAACATTTACTGAACAAGATAGTATGGTAGATATTTTGGATAACAATGCCAAAAGGTAACATTAAAATTTAAAAACTTCAACCAGACATATGCTGCTGCTGGAACTGTTAGGACTCACTGAGTGAAAATAATAAGCATATAAGAAAGCATCTGCCATAAATGTGTCTTATCAGCATACACTGAACTCTTTCTACAAACTATTAGTCTTTGAACTTCCTGCATAAACACTGTTATCTTCAGATGAAGCATATATCGTTATCTCTTCACTTTTAAAGTTAATTTTCTTTTAAAATAGGCACACTATATGGAAATTTATATTTTTCCAGCCTTTTTAAGTCTCCACATGCACATCACTTTAATTAGCTAACTTGTATTGCTAATTACTCACCATCTTTTCCTAATACACAAGTGACACAGATCAGCTACTCCCAGCTTTCCCAGGAAAAATGACATCTGCTTTCACAGCTGGGAATAATTCAGTTCTTGGCATACAGTGTCATAGCTTTCTATCTTGGGAAAAAAAATTCTGTTTTTGGTCAGACAGTTTATTACAAAAATGATTCAGGCTTCTGTTTACATGATGAAAAAAAACAAAATAAATGGTGTTATTTTGTTGAGAAACTGGGACTAATCTCTTCAAAGCATTTGAAAATTCCAAAACTGTTTGAGCTGTTTTGTTTCCTTTAGAAGAAAGTGGGACTTTGAGTGTTCTTACCCAAATCTGTGTTTCTTGACCATTTTCATGAAACAGATTCCCCTGTCTGCTCATTGAAAGAAGGGTCTTGTTAGCAAGAACCAGACAGTGGCTTCATAAAAGCAGAATAATGTATCAATTTTTTAATATTTTTAAATATTACTCATTTTCCTTACAATGGCCTTTGGAGTGAATTTGTGGGTGCCAAATTTTATGCTTTAGAAAAGGCTAACAGATACAGATTGGGAAAGAATCTTCACCAACCCTTTATCTGACAGAGGGCTAATATCCAGTATTAGAACTAAAGAAGCTGAAAAGCAGCAAACCAAGTAATCCAATTAAAAATTGGGGAACAGAGCTAAAGAGAGAATTCTCAATAGAGGAATATCGAATGGCAGAGAAACACTTAAAGAAATGCTCAACCTCATTAGCCATCAGGGAAATGCAAATCAAAACGACCCTGAGATTTTA
>NW_026587595.1:0-1008 GCF_907164565.1 Psammomys obesus
GGTTGCCACGTGACATCTCTTCAAAAGGAGATAGTATAAATGTGTGTCCTATTATTATGTGATAGTTGTCTGCTTGTAAGACCTCTTCCTCTCCAGTGACTACAATTACCCATGTTTATTCCTCCTGCTACCTAATAAGATAGATTAGTCATGTAACCTAGTCTCGGCCAATGAGCCATGGCCGTGTCTCAAGGTCTGCCTCTGGGAACCATTCCCTGCTCACAGCCCCCGTTAAGAGTAAGTCTCTCTTCTTCCTCTAGCCTAGTGTTCTCAACCTTCCTAGTACTGCACCCTTAATACAGTTCCTCATGTTGTGGTGACCCCTAACTATAAGATTATTTCACTGCTACTTCATAAATGTAATTTTGCTTTTGTTGTAAATTGAAATGTAAATATCTAAGGAACTTGATATTCAACCCCAAAGGTGTTGCTACCCACAGGTTGAGAACCACTGCTCTTGCTTCAAGTTAATGAGCAGATAAATGATATATATTGTAACTATAACTACCTTGCCACTAGCCAGTGGAGGAGGCTAGTGCTCACAAAATTGTCACAAACTTGAGCTAGAACCTAAATGTACTACATCTGAATTTCTAGCTGACTCTGCGTTCTTGATATGTAAGATGATCTGATTGTTCTCACACCAGTCAGAGTTGGGTTTTCTGTCTTGGTATGGAAAGCAGTTCAGTTGATTCAGATACACTATAATTTTCATGGACAATATTAATCATTTCATTTGATGTATTTTCTCTGGTTACTCGTCTACTCTATTGCTGTCAAATAATCATATACTAATTACTAATTTTTGGTGTTTACAAAAACACCTGTTGTTGATATTCAGAACAGTTGCCTGTCTGGTTTAACTTTTAAACCTCCTCTATACCTACCCATCATGACATAACATGAAGTGGCAACTGTGCTAAATTCATCCAAAACAGTGGTCAATAAGTTGCTCAAACAAAAGGAAGGAAGGAAGGAAGGAAGGAAGGAAGGAAGGAAGGAAGGAAG
>NW_026587595.1:1018-7297 GCF_907164565.1 Psammomys obesus
AAGGAAGGAAGGAAGGAAGGAAGGAAGGAAGGAAGGAAGGAAGGAAGGAAAGAAGGAAAGAAAGAAGGCACGGAGGAAAGCAAGAAGGAAGGGAAGGAAGAAGGAAAGGAAGGAAGGAAGGAAGGAAGGAAGGAAGGAAGGAAGGAAGGAAGAAAGAAAGGAAGGAAGGAGGTAGGTCTGGGCATAAGTACTTCAGGGCTCTGGAGACATGGCTCAGTGGGTAAGGTTACTGGCTGTGCAAGCATGAGAAGCTGAGGAGCAAGCAATAGTGAAAGCCATCCAGCAGGCAGAGACTAACTTCTTCACTGCCACTGCCCCTCAGTGTTCGACTACCTGTGCCCTTCTGCCATCTACTCAAGTTTTTAGGAACGGATCTGATTACCTGTATCACCTGTGCACATCCTTACACAGAAGAATCAGTCAAGCCACTCTGGCTAACATGATTGGAGGTGAGAACTGCTATCCGATAAGACTATCCCCAGTCAGAAATTCTCCCTAACACAAAAGATGGGGGTGCTAATAAGAAGCACTTCCTCCCCCCGAGAACAAACACCACCGTCACCACTGTTCATAACTAATTTAGCCAAACGTGTAACCACATTAACAATCCAAGCATCTGAAGTAGCTGTTGTAGGAAACTGGGAGGTTCATGTAGGGATAGGCATTGTTCAATGAGAACTTCAGCCACAGAGAAGCACCACTGCTAACATACCCATAAACACTGTTTGGCCTTTTGTTTGTCTTGAACTCAGTTAGACGTAAAATTGTCAGATTCATTATAACAAGATGTCCATGTTGCCACCATCTGAGAACTGCCCATTCAGTGGATCCTTTACTAAAAAAACAAAAAACAAAAAAACAAAAAAACAAAAAACAGCCGTGAAAGAATGAGAGGATCCAGAATGAGGGTGGCATAGAATCAACTTTTCTCTAGGAATTATTTCATTATACTAATTGGGGACTAGACATGACTCTGTCGATTTTGATGTCTTTTACTGCTTGTAATCTACAGTTACTGTTAACTTTTTCCTACCAGGAATGCTTTAATTCACTCACATGATTTCTGCCATCTATAGGTAGAAAAATTAGGCATTCGGTTTCACACTGAACGATAAAGACAAGAGCTTATTGAAGAAGTTTAAGGATAACGTTATTTTATTACACTTATTGGTTGCTAGTTTATACAATTACTAAATGTAGAATAAAACTGAGACTATTTGCTTTTATGGCTCTCTGGCACCATGCTGTATCTCAGCTCCAAAATTACCTTACAAAGAATGAGCTGATGAGCAATGAATTTCAACGTATACTTTAGCTGTCATGAATGAAAGCAGTTCACATTCATAATTGTCCCCTGGAGGCTTCTTGGGATGGTTACAGTTACAATGTTATTGGTAGGAGGAAATTATTTTCCTTCAAAATGAAATCATGTGGAAGCCAGCATGAGATTTCAACAGGTAAAAGAGCACTGGCTACACAGACCAGGAGACCTGAGTTTGAACCCCCGAATGCACATGAAGGTGAAGGAAGGAACTGACTCATGAAGCTGCCTCTCATCTCCACACATAGATTATCGCACATGTGTCCTCGTGCCCCCACACCCTATGCTAATAAGTAAGTTTTTATTTTTAAAAATGGGTCCAATGTCTGGAATCTTAATTGAGAATTTATATTTTGCCAAGATAATATATAAATACTTTTATTTACAAAAGATTCACGTACTTGGTGAAAGCGGGACGAACAGAACACTATGTAGGTCGGTGAAACAGTTTCAAGAATTGTCCACAAGATGATATTTAACATGACAGTGTGATGGGAAAGGAAGATGTGTTTTTATGAAGTAATCAGGCATGTAGAATTGTTCTTTCGTTGAAGCTGTTAAGTTTATCTCCTATGCTGGTAGGTCTCATGCACTTCTGGTCTCAGGATATAAGAGGAAAAAGTACACAGTGAAGATGTACAGTTCTTGCCTGGTCAGGTTTAAGTGGTTAGTTTGCCAACGGACCATCTACTCTTATTCCCCTTAATGACACGGCATCTTACGGTGTATGTGTACATGCTGTGACCAGGCATCTGAACAACTCCACGTCCAACGGCCTGCAATAGTAATAGTTATTAAGGAGACAAAGAACTAGCCCCTTCATGCAAGGACCTGGGACTCTCTATGTCTTCTAACCTGAAGAGTATACAACTTCCCTTACCCTGGTCTTGGTCTGTTCAAAACCGTTAAATTCTAATTGAATTGGTAGGCTATGAGCTGATTTAATAACCAATATCTTTACAATCAAACATGTGAGTCTGCAGCAGTGATTACAGTGGCTTGGTTTCCTGGATACCTAGAAACTCATGGCCAGGAAGAGGCTATTATCCCCTTTTACAGGCTCTTCACACCTTATGGTGCTTTTTACGGACTGGGACTCAGAAGAGGAGCTGGCCTACCCAGCTGCCTGGCCTGACCCGTCTGGCTGCACGTCCCTGTGGATAATGAAAACAGGCCACTGTTTCCCTGTGTCAGGACCCTGTCAGCAGGAGCAGGAATAATAACTGTCAGGCATGCAAAATCTAGTGTGTTCCTATTGCAGTGTGGCAGCTCTGCTGAGAAGCGGGCTGCCTGCACAAAAGATAGCATCCTGAAAGGTCATCTTCTATCTACAAGTCAGGGACCACCACAGGGTATGGAAGACTAGTCTACTGATGCTGAGAAGTTACTTCATATACATTTTGAGGATGCTGCTTCCCTAGAAAGAAAAAAAAAATCTCTGACTTCTGGACTGAAATATATAAAAGTTATTGCTTATTTCAATTTGGGTTTGTGGTTTCTAATTTTGAGATGTAAAAAAGAACTTTTATGGTTCGTGATGGTGGCTCTCAATTTATTTATTTACTCTAGTACTTTACATATATAGTAGCAAGTTAGTAAGTGCTTGAATAAATGAACAAATAAATCAGCAAATTTCTCAATGAGATTAACTTTGAAGCATTTTTGTAGTTTCTTTGTAGCTCAAATATAAGAAATAGTTTGTGGTTCTTTTAAATGCGTTAAATTCTTTTAACCTAAATTTTGCTTAAGTAACATAAACATGAAGATCTGTGTTTGTAAAACAAATGAAAGTGAGTATATAGCTTTACAAATGAAAAGAGAGGAAGTTAATTCCTCTAGTCTGGCTTTTGGTGCTTTCCCAGATTCATGTAAAAAAGAGAAAGAAACAGGCTCAGTTGTGCATGCCTGAAATCTTGGCACTTGGGGAGGCAGAGGCAGGTGGATCTCTGTGATTTCAAGACCAGTCTGGTCTACAAAGACAGTCCAGGACAGCCAAAGACACACACACACACACACACACACACACACACACACACACACACACAAAGAGCGAGAGCGAGAAAGAAAGATTAGGGCAATGTACTATTTTTCATAAGGCTAAATCTATCAATGTAGAGAACAGTTCCTATTCCTATTCAAAATTTAATCTTCCCAATTTCATAGTTAAAATATATTTTGTTTATTAAAAATGTGGGGATGGTTCTTCTTGTAATGTTTTTTAACTTAAATAATTTATTTATTTAGTTATTTTTTTGAGACAGGGTTTCTCTGTGTAGTCCTGGCTCTCCTGGAACTTACTTTGTAGACTAAGCTGGCCTTGAACTCACAGAGATTCTCCTACCTCTGCCTCCCACATGCTGGAATCAAAGCTATGTGCCACCACACCCAGCTTTTTTTTTAACTTGTAAATCAATGAAAACATCATATTCATAAGACTTGGTGAACTTCTACAGTTAGAATTGGCATTCAGAATGGAAACTGTAGAGTTTCACATTAAATTTTAGACTTTTAATAATATTGAGCCTATTTATGCACTTACCACCAAAAGAAAAAAGTGATAGAACCAAAAATAAAATTAGCTTTATATCTTCTTCATAATGTGTATCCATTACCTGTATTCAGACCTTCCTAATACCCTTATATTCAGCCTTAAATGTAGACAAGCAAGTACCTACATATTGCAAATATTACTGGGTAGATTCTCCTCCTGAGAACATGCAGTTTCTTTCTTTCTGAGATTGTGTGACCCTGCTTAATATGATACATCTAATTTCCTGCAATTTTAACTTCACTGTCACACTGAGTAGTAAAATAAACAAGCCTCAATTAATTAATCAGTGTATGTGTAAGACAGAGGACAACTTTTGAGTCAGTTCTCTCTACCTACATGGCCCTGGGCATCAAACTCGGATCCTCAGCTTGGTGACTGCCTGTCTAGTCATCTCAGCCATCTGCCTGTTCCTTTCTGCTTGACAAAGTGAAATTGGTCACATTATAAGGGCTTGCCAGCTTTCTGAAAAATGTTTTCATGGTTTGTGGCATCTGAGCTGCAGACTGGCTTTCAGATATGATCCATTTTATACAAGCATACACATATTTACTTATGTTTTCGGAGGGTAGGTTAACATCCACTTTAACGAACAACTCGATAATAGCTGGCATGTCCTGGGCGGCTGCTGTGATGGCGTTTAAATGTGAAAATTTCATTTATTATTGTTGTATGCGTGACTATGTGACTATGTGGATGTCGACATATGACATCCTGTGTGTGTTATAAACCCCTATGCAATACTTACGTTTGTCAGAGCTCTTTCTTTTTTCAAGATAGGATTTCTCTGTGCAGCCCTGGCTGACCTTGAACTCAGAATTCAGCCTGCCTCTGCCTCCCAGATGATGGGATTAAAGGTGTGCACCACGACTCACCAGATTAACCTGTTCTTAAAGTTTTTTGTTTGTTTGTTTGTTTTTTTAGCTTAGTGTATGCAACATTCTCCTTAAACTTCTGTTTCAATTAGTAAGCATTTTTTAAAGTTTATTTTTCAAAGGGGGCATTTCAACGACTAAAAGCCTGAGAACGTAAGTAACTCAGTACGCTTAGCCATTCCAAATAATTTAGGGCCAATTCAATCATAAACAAGCTTTATTAAATTTTCTATTTTAAAAAATATTTAAAGCTCAGCTTTCAAATGCAGATGCTCACTCCAACAACAACTCATTTAAAATGGGAAGATCAGAAATTTGGGGAGAAACTCGGATTTCCCTAGAGAGTTGCAAACATCAAGTAAGTAAATTAGGAACTAGGATTCATACTAAATTAAAAGCAAAAGGCAGTCGAACTACACATTTCGACTAAAGGATGCTAAAAGGAGCCCCCAATAAACAAAAAATACTTGCAAACCTACAGCAAACTTAAAATTTCACGGTGATTTTGGTTTTAATGATCTACGCTGCTCTTGGCAATGGTACAAACGATTTGCTTGGCAGGTGCCTATCACGTTTAACATAAATTATCAAAATGATGGACTGCACTGGGCACTTGTTTTATTTCAGTACAAACAAAAACCGGACTTTAACATTAGTGGGCTCTGGATCCTCCTGAAAATACCCATTAATCAACAAACGCAGGAGCTTGCGCGGTGTTGAGAAAGCCTGGCTGGGTCGACTCTGAGGCGTTGCAACAGCGAGCTGAATACAAGGTATCGGTTTCTTTTCCGCGGGTAACTCGGGCACTAACCCTGCAGGTCCCTGGCTGGGGCTCAAGGACCCATCCCTAGGCCACGTGCCCTAGAAAAACACAGAAGGGTTCTAGGATGTGGAACCGGCCCACTCACACCACACGCCCTTTCCCAGGACTACCTGCAAGCCGCCCCTGCAGAGCGCAGCGCGGCGAGCCCACAACAGAACCCTCCCGGCTCTGCTCCCGGAACTTCCCCCGCCCACCGCCCACGTGACACGCCAGCGCTGCACCCCACCAATCAGCAGCCGCCTCCGCCTCGCGGGGGTCTCCGACGCTCCTCTTTTGAAAACCCGGCCCCGCCTACTGTCCCCCCGGGCCCCGCCCACTTCCCCGCCCCCAGGGCGCCGACCGCCTCCAATCCCAGCTCTTGCTTCGCCCCGCCCCGCCCCGCCCCCGGCCGCGCGCCCGCCCCGATCTCGCGAGATCTGACTCGCCCGCCGCGGCCTCTCGCTTCCCCTCCCGTCTTCCCGCCCCCTCCCCCATCTCTCCACTCTCCGCTCTCCTCCCTCCCTCCTCCCCCCTCCACCCTCTGGGCCGGATCTCGTCTCGCTGAGGCGGAGGAGGAGAAGGAGGAGGAGGAGGACGTTCGGCCTGCGCAGTGAGATGTTTGTCCGTCGCCGCCGCCGCCGCCATCGCGGAGAAGCGCGATAAAGGGAGCCGAGCCCGGCGCGAGGGGAAGCCCGCGGAGCCGCCGCGCCAGCGCAGCCCCCGGCGGAGCCCG
>NW_026587596.1:0-10842 GCF_907164565.1 Psammomys obesus
CATCTCCATGAATGGTCCTTGGCTGGAGTATCAGTTGCTGAAAAGACATCTGTGCCCAGACTTTTAGGATCTGTCACTATCCTTGTGGAGCTCCTGTTCTCTCCAGGTCTTACTATCTCCCACTTCTTTCATAAGATTCCCTGTACTCTGCCCAGAGTTTGGCTGTGAGTCGCAACATCTGCCTCGATACCCTACAGGGTAGAGCCTTTTCAATGGAACCGAATAGAAGACCCAGAAATAAACCCACGCACTTATGGACACCTGATTTTTGACAAAGATGCTAAAACTATACAATGGAAAGAAGATAGCATCTTCAACAAATGGTGCTGGTCTAACTAGATGTCTACATGTAGAAAAATGCAAATAGAACCATACTTATCACCCTGCACAAAACTAAAGTCCAAGTGGATCAAAGACCTCAACATAAAACCAGACACATTAAATCTGCTAGAAGAAAAAGTGGGGAAGAGCCTTGAACTCATTGGTATAGGAGACAACGTCCTGAACAGAACATCAACAGCACAGGCTCTAAGAGATGGTTGCCTTTTTGATCATCCATCGTTCACACCATTACATCATTCGTGCGCCTTTGACCTGCATCCCCCAAGAACTGTGTCTCACCAGATCAGCCTTCTGGTTGATTTAGGGCTTTCACCCACATCCCTGCCATTAATAAAGTGGTTTAACTGGAGGGCTCTCATATTGCAATATCTTCACAGGCTTTTGGAACACCCGAGATTCCACTGTCCAGTACCAGCAATCTCATTTTAAAAGAGCTAACTGTAATGACCAGTGAGAAACTCATTTCTACCTTCCTCGTGAGACAGGGAGCCTCACTTCTCAGATGGGCCTCACCTTGAGCACTGTACTCATTGCCAAGAGAAACAGAACTTTTGATCCTGGATGTTCCTCTGTTCCCATCTGGAGCAAACAGTGCCTGGACTGACCTTCAGGAGAAATGAACCCATGTCCATTTCCTGCCAGGCAACCTGGCAACAGGAAATACAGGATTGCAGCTATGCCCTGGGACAGCCCAGACTACTGCTGAACAGACTCCCACAGCATAGCAAGCAAGACCAACAACTGAAATGTTATGTAACCAAATTTAAAAGCATACCTTAGCTTATCAGGTCTCATCAGGACTGGCTGCAATGTTCTCCTCTGTGGCCTGGTGAGGTTGCTCCCCCCTTAGCGGGGGTGGTCAAAGAGCCAGCAACTGAGTTCATGTCAGAGGCAGTCCCTGTTCCCCTTACTAGGGTACCCACTTGGATGCTGAGACCTGATAAGCTAGGGTCAGATGGAAAGGGAGGAGGACCTCCCCTATCAGTGAACTTGGAGAGGGGCATAGGAGGAGATGAGGAAGGGAAGGTGGGATTGGGAGGGAATGAGGTAGGGGGCTACAGCTGGGATACAAAACAAAGAAAATGTAATTAATGTAAAAATATAAAAATTTAATTAAAAAATGAAAAAAGCATTCATTACAGCAAGTGAATCTCCCAAATGACTGAAGAGGTGGCCCACAGAATAGGAAAAAAATCTTTTTTTTTTTTTTGTACAAATATATCATATACTTTATTCCTATTTGCCTCATACTGTCTTAGCCATTCCCCCTTTGGCTGGCCCCCTTCCTTATTCCAAATAGTTCCTCCTGCTTTGTTTTTTTTTTCTTTTCTTTTTCTTTCTTTATTAATTTTTTTAAATTTATTTATTATATATCAATTGAAACCTGCTCCCTCAGCTCCTCACAGTCCTACCCTCCCTCCCTCTTCCTTCCTACCATCTTCCCCTAGTCCATTGAAAGGGGGAGTTCTTCTCTGTCATCTGCCCATAGATTATCAAGTCTCATCAGGACTGCCTGGATCCTCTTCCTCTGTGGTCTAGCAAGGCCACATCACCAGGGGCAAGTGATCAAAGAGCAGGCAACCGTGTTCATGACAGAGGCAGCCCCTGCTCCCCTTACTCAGGAACCCACATGGAGAGTGAGATGCCAATTGGCTACATCTGAGCAGGGGGTCCAGGTTCTTTCTGTGTTTGGTGCATCAGTCTCTGCAGGACCCCCTGGCCTCAGGTTTTTTAGCTGTTGGTCTCTTCGTGAAGCTCCTGTCCTCTCCGTGTATTTCCCCACCACCACATCTTCTATATGACTCCCTGCACTCTGCCGAAAGTTTGGTTGTAAATATCAACATCTGCTTTGATCCCCTATTGGATAGAGACTTTCAGAGGACCCTCTATAGTAGGTTCCTATCCTGTTTCCTCTCTTCCACCCCTTCTGCTATCTATCTTGTTTGCCATTCTGAACTTAAGTATCCTCCCGAGGGTCCTCCTTGTTGTTTATCTTCTTTAGGTCTGTAGATTTTAGTATGGCTATCCTATATTATACAGCTAATATCTGCTTATAAGTGAGTGTAAACCATGCATGTCTTTCTGTTTCTGGGTTACGTCACTCAGGATGATCTTTTCTAGTTCCATTCATTTCCCTGCAAATTTCATGATTTCATTGTTTTTAATAGCTAAGTAGTAAATGTGCCACAAAATTTGACAGCTATAAATCTAAAAGTGTATCTCGAATACACTGAGAGTGCAAAAGCTAAACATGAAAATGAGAAACCAATTTAAAATAGGCTGTGGATTTCCTTGTTTTTTATCGCTGAGTAATATTCCATTGTGTAGATGTACCACAATTTCTGCATCCATTCCTCCACTGAGGGGCATCTGGGTTGGTTCCAGCTTCTGGCTATTACAAGTAAAGCTGCTACAAAACATGGTTGAGCAGATGTCTGAAAAAGCGCAAGATTGATTTCCAAAGTGGTTGTATAAGTTTGCATTCCCACCAGCAGTGGAGGAGGGTTCCCCTTTCTCCACAACCTCTCCAGCATGTGTTGTCACCTGAGTTTTTGATCTTAGCCATTCTGATGGGTGTGAGGTGAAATCTCATGGTCATTTTGATTTGCATTTTCCTGATGACTAAGGACGCTGAATGTTTCTTATGTGCTTCTCTGCCATTTGATAGTCCTCTATTGAGAATTCTCTGTTTAGCTTTGTACCCCATTTTTTTAATTGGATTACTTGATTTGTTGCTGTTTATATGTTGCTGTTCTTGAGTTCTTTATATATACTGTATATTAGCCCTCTGTCAGATATAGGGTTGGTGAAAATTCTTCCCCAATCTGTAGACAGTCATTTTGTTATATAGAGTGAAGTCACTCAGGCTCAGTAAAACAAAAGCACCTAATTCTTGTTTGACATGTGGATCCTAGCTCCAAATTTTTTGTTTGGTATGTTGAGTACATGTGCAGGCCAGGTAAGTAAAAATGGGATATTGTGATCAGACACGGTAATAGAGAGAGATAGTAAAATATAGGTAAAATGAGGTAGAGAGAAGGGAGTATGGGAGGCTTTAAGGCCAAACATAGGAGATATGGGTGATGAAGAGAAGGATTAACCAGAAGATCAAAATTCACCTTATTTATGAATGAAAAATTCAAAGAATGAATAAAAATATCATTTTAAAAATAGAATAGTGACATACAGAAAAAATTAAAAGTTATTACCCCATTACTTTTCCTTTCTTAGAGTAAAGAACACATTGGAGATACTGGAAGGCTCTTTGAAGTAATTCATTTCAATCATCATAACTAAGAGTGATCATTTCTTCCTTTCTTCCTCCTTCCCTCCATCCTTCCCTCCTTCCTTTCTTCCTTCCTTCTCCTCCATTTCCCTTCCTCCCTTCCTCCTTCCCTTCTTTCCTCCTTCCCTCCTTCCCCTTCTTCCTTCCTTCTTTCCTCCATTCCTCTTTTCCTCCCTTCCTCCTTTCCTTCCTTTCTTCCTTCCATATTAAAGTTTTGTCAGGAGGCCACTAGTAGTTTTATTTCATTACAGTATCTGTTACATTTCCTGCATAACACGTGTGTTGCAACACTGCATTATTATCTTACTAGAAATCACATAACTGGAACAAAGTTAACTGAGACTGGAGTTTACGCTTTTAAAACGCACTTCACAGTCAAGCTGAAAATTTGTAAATGGACTTGTGTCTTGAATATGTCATGCTGACTATAAAACCTCAACATGTGACTTATGGTGGTGCTTGCATTCTATCTCTTGAACAAATGTGAAGAGATCTTTAATGCTTTTAACTATTGACCTATCCCTTCATCCCTTCTAACTTTAAGTTTTGAGGAAATCCCAAGTTGTTTTCTGTAATGGGTATACCAACTTACACTCCTACTGAGACTGGCGCTGCACTGTTGCCCCTCATCCATCTGTGGCCGCCATTTATCATCTTGATAATAGCCATCATAGCAGATCTGAGATGGTGATAGCTAATCATTTGTTTACTTTGTACTTGTCTAAGGAGTAAGGATTTCCACACATCTATTGGCTAATAGTATTCCTTCTTTTGGGAAATGACTCATGCTCTCTTGCCTCTTTTTTGAAGCAGTGTTGGAGTTTGTTACAAGATTTTATCAAAGATCTGAGACATAAGAAATGAAAGAAGGTCTTGGGGGCAAAAGTAAGACATGACCAAGTATGTGGATGTGGGCTGCCCAATGGGAAGTCTAACCATTGCCGATTTTCAAGGTCTTACAGGCATTGAGTTGAGTTTTCTGCACATTTTGGATAGTAATCCTCTATTAAACATATAGTTTACAAGTATTTACTTCCATTCTGCTCATGATCAGTTAGGTTTGTAATTGTCTTACTTGATATGCAAAAATTTTTAACTTGTTGATAACTAATAATGTTTCATTTAACAATACCTTCTGTACGCATGTGATGGACACCTTACAAATAGGTCATTTAATTATCAAAATATCTCTTAAGATAAGTATGTGATTCATGGGTGTATTTCCAACACCCATTAATTAAGGCAGGACAGTATGAACTTGAGGACAGCATGGGCTACATAAATTTCAGGTCAGCTCTAACCTACAGAGTGAGCACCTGTCTTTGTTTTTTTGTTTGTTTGTTTTAAACTTATTATGTTTTATCTTTTTAATTAATTTTTTAAATTCTTTGTTAATTACACTTTATTCACTTTGTATCACCCCTGTGGTTCTCTCTCTCCTCCCATCCCAATCCCTCTCTTCCTCCCACCTCATCATGAATGCCCCTCCCCAAGTCCACTGATAGGGGAGGTCTTCTTTTCCTTCCTTCTGATCCTAGTCAATTAGGTCTCATCAGGAGTGGCTGCATTGTCTTCTTCTGTGGCCTGGTAATGCTGCTCCCCCCTCAGAGGGAGGTAATTAAAGAGCAGGCCAATCAGTTCATGTCATAGACAGTCCCTGTTCCTATTACAATGGAACCCACTTGGATACTGAACTGCCATGGGCTACATCTGTGCAGGGTCTTAGGTTATCTCCATGCATGGTCCTTGGTTAGAGTATCTGTCTCAGAAAAGACCCCTGTGCTAAGATTTTTTGGTTCTGTTGCTCTCCTTGTGGAGTTCCTGCCCTCTCCAGATCTTACTGTTTCCCATTTCTTTCATAAGATTCCCTGCTTATTTATTACAATTTATTCACTTTGTACACCACCTGTAGCCCCCTCCCTTGGGCCCTCCCAATCCCACCTTCTCTTCCTCTTCTCCTTCCCTGCCCTACCCCCAGCTCACTAACAGGTGAGGTCTTCCTCCACTTCCATCCTAACCCTAGCTTATCTGGTCTCATCAGGACTAGCTGCATTGTGAACACCTGTCTTAAGAAAACCAAAACTTGAGGGGGGCCAAGATGTCTGCACCGGGAGAACACCGTGTCTGAGAAGCAGGACAACACACTCCGTGCAGCGACCAGGAGACTGAACTCTGGGCCCTAAAACAACAGCGATCGATTGTGTTTCCCAGGTGAGGGGAGGCTCCCATGGCATGGGAATCGGTCGGGTCCACTCTCGGCTGCCCAGCCAGAACCCGGAAGAGAACCCGGCTAACTCGGGCTTTCGGTCTCGGGGCTGGTGCCGCAAGCCTGCTTGTTCCGATCAATTTCCCAGGCTGATTGGTAGGCACAAGGGTGCCTGAGGCTGAGAGTCCCAGTCGCAAAAAAGCCCCATGGGGAAGCAAAGTTGCCAGACTGGTCACAGGTCACCCAGTCTTTCCCTGGAAGGTCTCTCCGAACTCGGCGGGTACCTGCCGCCATCACAACTGAGCTCCCGCCGCTGGCGGATAGCAGCTGCGCGCCCAGCTCAAAATCCCTACTCCCTCTTCGGAGGAGGCAGGAGGCTTCCAGCAGAATCTGCCACAGACCACATTGTCTGTACCCCAACCCGAGATCGGGGCTGAGAAAACGCAATCCTTTTGGGCACTCCCCCAAACGCCGCCATAACCCTGCCACAGTTGAGCAGAAGGATAAAGAGGCGCACAGCAGCTTCACAGTGCTGGAACTCCAGTGCTGCCAGCCGCTCCTAGCAAACAAACTACAGCTCGGGATCTGGGACTGTGGTCATTCTACACGTCCTGAGATTATCCTTGGTCCAGCGCAAGAAGGTCTAGCAGCAAGTTCTATCACCGGTGCCCCCCCAACCCCTGGCAGAGAAACGCCCGCTCAGGGCTCAGGATCTGACTGAGAAGCCCCAACCCCTGCTGGCACTCCCCTGAGAGCACCTCCATAAACTTGCCCTAGCAGAGGGGAAGGTCAGAGGGGAAGGACAGAAAGGCAGCCTGCCCAGGACACAGCACCCTCTCTCCAGCTCACTCAGTGGCCCCTAGCAAAGAAACCCAAGCTCTGGATCTGAGGACACTCAACCCTACCCGGTACTCACTTGGGATCAGCAAACATAGATTCTACCGCTAGGCTGCTTCTGGCAGAGAGATCTGGGCCCAGGATCTGGGATTGAGTACACTCACCCTAACTCTTTCCCGAGCCACCCAGGGACCAGTCAACATAACCCCTCCTGGCAGAGGGAAAGAACAAAGAGGCAGCACACAGGAAAGGTGGACACCGAGTCCTGCAGCCACAGTGTCACAGAGCTGACTGTTAGCCTACCCGTGCACTTCCGAAGCAGGACCAAAACAGAGAGTAGTGACCAAGGGGAACCCCTGTGCATTCCAACAGGTCCTGCAAGAGAGTGAGTGAGCCTTCTAGGGAGAGATTGCCCCAGACCCAGGGCCTCTACACAGAAGCAACCAGACGAGATCCCTGCCACCCACACCCCTAGTGTGGGCATCATAGTGATTCTTGGGATAGGGACCCCAACATTGAAGCCTCTGCCTTGTGGGTCCACCAGGGTAATCCAGGCAAACAATCCCTGGATCTCAGTCAGAACTGCGTAATAGTGGCTTGCAGGCCACTGCAATAGTCAGAGAATCTGTGCATGCACACTGCGCCCGCTAAAAGCAAACGTGAATAGCGCCAGCGTCGCATTCTTTACTTAGGCAAAACTGAAAACACAGTGCACACTCCCAAAGCAGTGAACCTCTCTCATCTTCCTGAAAAAACAGTCCAGAAAACAGAAAGAGAGGATCATAGCCCAAACTACAATCTCGAGGAACAACCAATGAGGATTATAAATAACCAGATGGCTAGAGGCAGACTTAAGAACACTCCCAACAAAAATCAGGACATAATGACCTCACCAGCAACCCCACAAAACAATGGACACTTCAATTCACTAGATATACAAGAAAACGACCTCAAAACTATGTTTCTCCAGCTATTAGAGGCCCATAAAGATGAAATGAACAAAGCCCTCAGAGAAATAACCAAAGAAATCGAGACTAACCAAGAGGAAACAAATCGTGCTCTCAGAGAAATGACCACAAAAATTGAGGCAAACAGAGAAGAAATGCACAAAGCTCTCAAAGAAATGTCCACACAAATGAAGGCAAATAAAGAAGAAATAAACAAAGCTCTCATAGAAATACAGGCAATTATACCCAAAGAAGTAGAGGCACAATTAGTGATACATAGAGAGGAAACAGACAAAAAAAATAGAAGCTATCATTGAAAAGCAGGAGTCCACATTCAAACAGATGAAGGAAATGGTGCAAGACATGAAAACAGAATTAGAATCAATAAAGAAAACACAAATACAGAAAAACCAGGAGCTGGAGAACATAGAGAAAAGATCAGGAACTACAAAGGTAAGCATCACCAACAGAATACAAGAGATGGAAGAAAAAATCTCAGGAGCCGAAGATACACTTGCAGAAATTGACACTTCTCTCAAAGAAAAAATAAAATCAGAAAAGTTCCAAACACAAAACATCCAAGAAATCAAGGACACCATGAAAAGACAAAACCTAAGAATAATAGGAGTAGAAGAAAAAGAAGACATCAGGCTCAAAGGTCTGGAAAACATTTTCAAGAAAATTATAGACGAAAACTTTCCCAACTTAAAGAAGGAGATGGCCATAAACATACAAGAGGCTTACAGAACACCAAGTAGACTAGACCAGAAAAGAAATTCTTCACGTCACATCATAGTCAAAACACTGAACCTACAAAACAAAGAAAAAATTCTAAAAGCAGCAAGGGAAAAAGGCCAAGTAACATATGAAGGTAGACCTATCAGAATCACAACAAATTTCTCAACAGAAACTATGAAAGCCAGAAGGGCCTGGACAGAAATCATACAGTCCTTAAGGGACCACAGATTCCAACCCAGACTACTATACCCAGCAAAACTTTCAATCAACATAGACGGAGAATTCAAGTTATTCCAAGACAAAACCAAATTTAAACAATATCTGCATAGTAACCCAGCTCTACAGAAGTTACTAGAAGGGAAACTCCAAACCAAAGAAAACAACTACATCGAAGGAAACAGAGGAAATAGATAACTACACAACAACAACAACAACAAAAAAGAAGACAAGCAATGAAACTCAGTGACACCACCAACACCACATCTAAAGTAAGTAACAATTGTTGGTCACTAGTTTCTATCAACATCAACAGACTCAACTCCCCAATTAAAAGACACAGACTAACAGAATGGTTGCGGAAACAGGATCCATCATTCTGCTGCATCCAAGAAACACACCTATGCAACAAAGATAAACACTACCTCAGAGTAAAGGGTTGGAAAAATGTCTTTCAAGCAAATGGTCCCAGAAAACAAGCGGGAGTAGCCATCCTAATATCTAATAAAATAGACTTTCAACCCAAGTTAATAAAAAAACATAAGGACAGCCACTATATTCTCATCAAAGGAAAAATCCACCAAGAGGACATCACAATTTTGAATATCTATGCCCCAAATACAAGAGCACCTACATTCGTAAATGAAACAATATTAAAGCTTAAATCACACATTGATCCTAAAACCCTAATAGTGGGAGACTTCAACACTCCATTCTCACCAAGGGACAGATCAACTAGACAGAAAACAAATAGGGAAATAAAAACACTTACAGAGACCCTAAATCAAATGGACCTAATAGACGTCTACAGATCTTTTCATCCAAACTCAAAAGAGTATACCTTCTTTTCAGCACCACATGGAACCTTCTCCAAAATAGACCATATAGTTGGTCATAAAGAAAGCCTCAACAGATACAAAAAGATTGAAATAATCCCTTGTATTCTATCGGAACACCATGGACTTAAACTGGACCTCAACAACAACAGAAATAACAAACTGCCTACACATACATGGAAACTGAACAACCTGTTACTCAACGACAGCTGGGTTAAGGAAGAAATAAAGAAAGAAATTAAAGACTTCCTAGAATTCAATGAAAATGAAGGCACAACATACCCAAATTTATGGGACACACTGAAAGCAGTGCTCAGGGGAAAATTTATAGCACTAAGTGCCTGCAAGAAGAAATTCGTAACAGCACATACAAACAACTTAATGGCCCAACTGAAAACCCTAGAAAAAAAAAGAAGCAGATACACCCAAGAGGAGCAGAAGGCTGGAAATAATCAAACTCAGGGCTGAAATCAATCAATTAGAAACAAATAAAACTATTCAAATAAAACTCTTCAAAGAATCAATGAAACCAAAAGCTGGTTCTTTGAGAAAATCAACAAGATAGACAAACCCTTAGCCAAACAAACTAAAAAGCAGAGAGAATCTATCCAAATCAACAAAATCAGAGATGAAAAGGGTGACATAACTACAGACACAGAGGAAATTCAAACAATCATTAGGTCATACTACAAAAGCCTATATGCCACAAAATTTGAAAACTTAAATGAGATGGACAATTTTCTTGATAGATTCCATCTCCCAACATTAAGTCAAGATCAGGTAGAAAGACTGAACAGCCCTATATCTCCCAAGGAAATTGAAGCAGTCATTCACAGTCTCCCCTCCAAAAAAAGCCCTGGGCCAGATGGTTTCAGCGCGGAATTCTCCCAGACCTTCAAAGAAGTGCTCACACCAATTCTCCTCAAAATATTCCACAAAATAGAAACAGAAGGTACATTACCAAACTCATTCTATGAAGCAACAGTCACCCTGATGCCTAAACCACACAAAGACCCAACAAAAAAAGAGAACTTCAGACCTATCTCTCTTATGAACATTGATGCAAAAATACTTAATAAAATACTTGCAAACCAAATCCAAGAACACATCAAAGATATCATCCACCACGACCAAGTAGGCTTCATCCCAGGCATGCAAGGGTGGTTCAACATACGGAAATCCATCAATGTAATCCACCACATAAACAAACTGAAGGAGAAAAACCACATGATCATCTCCTTGGATGCCGAAAAAGCATTTGACAAAGTCCAACACCCATTCATGTTTAAAGTCTTGGAGAGATCAGGATACAAGGCACATATCTAAACATAGTAAAGGCAATATACAGCAAGCCTATAGCCAACATCAAACTCAATGGAGAGAAACTTAAATCAATCCCACTGAAATCAGGGATAAGAGAAGGCTGCCCACTCT
>NW_026587597.1:0-6549 GCF_907164565.1 Psammomys obesus
ATCTAGTCATTGGACATATGTCAGAGAAAATGAGTCCATCACTCAAAGAAAATGTTAAATTCAAATACTCCTGAAACTAACAAACAAACAGAAAATCTGGGTTGAAAATACCATTCCTTACATCCATGTTTTATAACAGACATTGGTCTATAGCTCCCTTTCTTGTCATGCTTTTGGCCAGCAGTTTTCTCTTTCAACACTGCCACCAATTGCATCCAAATGGATTACTAAGTACCAACGTAGTTATTCATAGATTTGTTTTTGTTTTTTTTATTTTTTATTAATTACACTTTATTCATTTTGTATCCCCCCATAAGCCCCTCCCTCCTCCCCTGCCGATCCCATCCTCCCTGCCATTTCTGCATGCATGCCACTCCCAAGTCCACTTATAGGGGAGGTTCTCCTCTTCTTTCTGATCTTAGTCTATCGCAGGAAAAGGGGGGATACAAAGTGCATAAACTGTAATTAATAAAAATAAAAATAATTTCAAAATGCTCTATGAACTAAGAAATGTTTGTATTAATTGCAATTAAATTATATTTTGGCCGTAAACACTAAAAAAAAAAAGTAAATAAATCCAAAAAAGTATAAAGTGATAAAAAAAAAGAAAAGACCATTCCTAAAAATAACAGGTATAGAAGGAGAAAGAACCCATCCTAAGGGTCTATAATAGGTTTTAAACATAATTAGAGAATAAAATTTTCCTGAGCTAAGGAAGAAGAAGCTTATAAAGGTATGTGAAACATAAAGAAAACCAACTGTATAGAACTAAAGAAGAAAGATACTTCATCCCATAATAATAAAAACACTAAACATAAGAACAAAGAAAGAATATTAAAAGCTCAGGAAAGACCCTTGTGCTCAGATTTTTTGGTTCTGTTGCTCTCCTTGTTGAGTTCCTGTCCTCTCCAGATCTTACTTTTTCCCACTTCTTTCTTAGATTCCCTGCACTCGGCCTAAAGGTTGCCCATATGTCTCAGCATCTATACTGATAGTCTGCAGGGCAGAGCTTTTCAGAGGTCCTCTGTGTCAGGTTCTTGACTTGTTCCCTCCTTTCTCCTTCTTCTGATGCCCAGCCTCTTTGCCTTTCTGGATTGGAATTGAGCATTTTAGCAAGGATCCTCCCTCTTGATTAGTTTCTTTAGGTGTACAGATTTTAGTAGGTTTATCCTATATTAAATGTCTATATGAGTGAGTATATACCGTGTGCATCTTTCTGCTTCTGGTATAGATCACTCAGGATGATCTTTTCCAGATCCCATCATTTACCTGAAAATTTCATGATTTCCTTGTTTTTTTATTGCTGAGTAATATTCCGTTGTGTAGATATACCACAATTTGTGCATCCACTCCTCCACTAAGGGGCATCTAGGCTGTTTCCAGCTTCTGGCTATTACAATTAAGGCTGCTACAAAGATGGTTGAGCAAATGTCCTTATTGGGTACTTGAGAATCTTTTGGATATATGCCTAGGAGTGTTAAAGTTGGATCTTGAGGAAGTGCTGCTATTCCTAATTCTCTGAGAAAGCACCAGATTGTAAAGACTATGCATGGAGATAACCTAAGACCCCTTCACAGATGTACCCCATGGCATTTCAGTATCCAAGTGGGTTCCAATGTAATAGGAACAGGGACTGTCTCTGACATGAACTGATTGGCCTGCTCTTTAATTATCTCCCCCTGAGGGGGAAGCAGCATTAACAGGCCACAGAAAAAGACAATGCAACCACTGCTGATGAGACTGGAGGAAGGAGAGAACCACGGGGGCATACAAAGTGAATAAAGTGTGATTAATAAAGAAAAAAATACTCATCACATAAACAGCTTTATATACAGGCAAGAGAGAAATAAGAGGAGACCATGAAATCTGTTTCCAAATAACAGACTTATTAGAAATAAGTCTAAACTCTGATTTCCAATCATTCCAAATGTATCATGGATTTGACGTATTCCTGTGCTTTGTGGGGACCATGGACTTGATATATTCCTGTGCTTTCTGGAGAGTGGAATACAGAAGAGCCGGTAGCATCACCGGTTATCGTCAACAGCCATCTGGGAAACTTAATAAGTGTTGGGTACATGTTCTGGAATAATGGTTCCCAGTTAAACAAGAAAAGTCATTCCTAGGAAGAGAACATCATTAGTTTATTTGGTTAAAAAAAGAATATTAAAAGCTGCAAGAGAAAATTATAAAATATAATACAAAGACAGACATATTAAAAATTCACCTGACATCTCAGTAGAGACTCTCAGTCCAGAAGGGCCTGCCTGTCTCTAATACATCATAGATGTCAGCACTTAATACTTTATCCAGCAGTTTGGTCAACAAAGTTAAAAAAATAAAATATTCATAATAAAGTCTAACTTAGACCACATCAATCTTAATTCTAGCTCTATTATATGAGAGAGTAGGGAAACTCCAGTCTAAGGAGTTAACTACAGTGATGAGAACACAGAAAACCAAAAATCTTACAAGAATAGTAAAAGTAGGGATAAACCACAGACACACACACACACACCTTCACTACCAGATGCAACAGCAGCAACATACACAAAATAAAAGTAATCAACAGTCATTGGTCACAGATATATTTCAGTATCAATGGCCCCAATTTCCCAATAAAAAGGAACAGAATAACAGAGTGCATGTGAAAAGACGTTCTATCCTGTTGGATCCAAGAAAAACACCTCAAAATAGGACATTACCTCAGGGTAAAGGTTTGGAGAAACATTCCAAGGAAATGATCTTAAGAAACAAGCTTGCGTGGACATTTTACTATCTAAAAAATAGGCTTCACAGCAAATGTAATCAAAAAGAGATGAGTAAAAATACTACATATACTGCTACATATACATATACTAATCAAAGTAAAATTCCATCAAGATGACATTTCAATATTTAACATCACTGCTCGAAAAACAAGAGGACAAATGTTTGTAAAAGAAACAATACTAAGGTCCTCCTCTTTCCTTAGCTTCATTAGCACTATAGATTTTAGTATGTTTTTTTCTATATTCTATGGCTAATATCCACTTATAAGTGAGTATATACTATGTGTGTCTTTCTGTTTCTGGGTTACCTTAGTCAGTCTCATCTTTTCTAGTTCATTCCATTTGCCTACAAATTTCATAATTTTCTTGTTTTTAATTGCTGAGGAGTATTCCATTGTGTAAATGTAAAGCACTTTCTGTTTCTAAAGCAGAAATAAATTAGAAACTGAAAAACAGATGAGGAGGCTACACCTGATGAGTCCACTGAAAATGCTTGTACTTTTTCTGCAAATAGTTCACAATAATTATCTGATTTTGTGTGCTTATGCTATTTTTAAAAAGAAAGATTTCTACAGCTTAAATACCATATTGACACTCCATCCCTGTTAGTGGGGGATCTCAGTACTCCACTCTCACTAATGGTCAGGTCATTCAGACAAAACTAACAGAGAAATACTGGAGCTAACAGGTGCTTTAAACCAAAAGGACCTAACCAAGTTATAGATCATTTCACTCAAACATGAAAGAATATACCTTCCTTCTAGTACCTTATGAACTTTATCCAAAATTGACTACATACTCAGACAAAAAACAAGTCAAAGCAAAACAGTAAAAATGAAATAACTCCCTTAATCTTAGAAAACTACCACTGATTTAAACTGGACTTCAACGAAAACAGATACAAAAGAAAACTGACAAACCCATAGAAACTGAAGAACTATCACAACTATCTACTGAATGAAACAAACAAACAAACAAAGAAACAAACACAAAATAGGTTAAGACATAAAGAAAGCAGCTAAAGTCTTTCTAGAATTCAGTGAGAATGGAAGCACAGCCCACCAAATTTGGAACACAATGAATGTGGTATAAAGAGAAAAGTCCACAGCTCTCAGCCCCTACTTTAAAAAGTGAAGATAGTAATGGGAACAGGGACTGTCTCTGACATGAACTGACTGGCCTGCTCTTTGATCACCTCCCCCTGAGGGATGAGCAGCCTTACCAGGACACAGAGAAGACAATGCAGCAACTCCTGATGAGAACTAATAGATTAGAATCAGAAGGAAGGAAAAGATCTCCCCTACCAGTGGACTTGGGGAGGGGCATGCATGGAGAAGGAGAAAGAAGTTAAGGACTGGGAGGAGAGAAGGGAGGGAGCTACAGGGGGGATACAATGTGAATAAAGTGTAATTAATAAAAAAGTAAAGATATCTTATTTGAAGAACTTAACAGCACACACGAAAGCTCTAGGGCAAAAAGTAAGCACACTCAAAATGAGTAGATGGCAAAAATAATAAAACTAAGGATGCAAAACAACAAAATAGAAATAAAGAGAACTATACAGAGAATCAATAGGACAAAGAGTTGGTTCTTTGAGAAAATAATAAGATTGACAAATCCTTATCCAAATTTCCCTAAAGGTGAATGGAGATCAAAAAAATTAATAGAATCAGAAACAAAAAATGAGAAATATTACAGACACTGAGAAAATAAAGACAATAATAGGAGGTACTTTTTAAAAATGCATGTCATAAAATTGGAAAATCTAAAAGTAATGAATAATTTTGTCATTAGGCACTATATAACAAAGTTAAAGCAAGATCAGATAAATAATTTAAATAGACCTTTAACCAATAGCAAAATAGAAGCAGTCAGTAAAATCTCTCAAACAGGTACAGCCCAGGAAATGATGGTTTTAGTGAAGGAGTCTCCATGATTTTCAAACAAGATTTAACGTCAATTCTCTTACAATTATTTAATAAGAAGAAACAGAAGGAACACTTCCCAATTCATTTTGTGATGCCACAGTTAGGCATCATTCTAGAGACTCCAGGATGGTTCAATATACAAAAATTAGTAAATGCAACACAGCATTTAAACAAAGTGAAAGAAAATAATGAATGATGATCTCATTAAATAAAGAAAAGAACTTTGACAAAATCCAACACACCTTCATGATAAAGTCCTGAAGATATTAGGGAAACAATAAAGACAATTTCTCACAAGCCTATAGGCAACATCAAATCAAATGGAAAGGAACTCAAATAAATTTACTAACCTCAGGAAAAAGACTAGTTTGTCTACTCTTTATATGTCTATTCAGTATATTACTAGACAATTTAGCTAGAATAAGACAACTTAAGGAATTGAGGGAGATAAATTTTGAAAAAAAAAGAAGTCAAAGTATTGTTATTTGCCAATAATATGAAAGCCTTTATAACTGATACTGAAACTTCCATGAGAGTACTCCTTTAGCTGATCAATACTTTCAGCAATATAAGATTAATACAAGATTAACTAAAATAAAATAAAAAAAATCAGTAACCAAAGAAATAAGAACAATGTCTTCAGGGATTTTAATAAAAATGCCCCCCCCCCCACACACACATAGGGTCATAGATTTGAATGCTTAATCATCAGGGAATGGCACTACTTGAAAGATTAGGGGGTGTGGTTTTGTTGAAGTAGGCAGGACATTGTTGGAGGAAGTGTGTCACTGAGGGTAGGCTCAGAGTTTTCAAAAACCCAAACCCAGTGTTTCCTCTCTCTCTGCCTGCTTCCTGTAGCTCCATATGGAGAAGTCTCAGCTGTCTCACTAGCACTGTGTCTGCCTACATGCCACCATGATACTCACCATCAGGATAATGGACAGAACCTTTGAACCTGTAAGCAAGCCCCAGTCAAATGCTTTAAAAAAAAGGAGTTGACATGGTCATGGTGTCTCTTCACAGCTATGGAACACTAAGACAATAGCTTCAGGCTGGCTATAGAGGTGTGAAGACCCTTTCCCCTTGTCCAGACTCTTGGCCTGCTTTGGGGTCCTTTTCTTCTTCCCCAGAGAAGGAAAGGATTCTCTCCAAATCCTATTTCTTGACTCAAACCCCATAGTTGAGCTGAGATTCAGGAGAGGTGCCTCCTCACTGCTGGCCCCAGCTTTGCCAGATTAAGATTAAGATTAAGATTAAGGTTGCATCCCCACCATGTACCCTGTGCCCTGTTGAGAGACCACCTTACCAGGGTCTATGAAATATGCTTTCTGATATTTTCCCCAAGGGTTACACTGGCCACACCTTGGGGTTTGGCTTGCAGCTCACTCCAAGTTCCACCAGCAAAATTATCTTTAATCAATGCTGCTCAGTCTTCGGCTACTCCTGGGGGAATAGTGCTAGGCAGTCTGTTTCACAATCACTGGCTTCACATCAGGACCAGAGGAACAGGGTGTAGTGGAAGTTGCACCAGGCTGGGAGATAGGAGCCCTAGACCAGCCTTCCTGACCCTAACAAGGTGGCCTTTGTTTCCCTACCTTACCTCTTTCAAAGAGTACAGTCAGATGAGGGTAACAATGTCTGCAATTGTGTTTTACTGAGAAGCTTGGTGCCTCAGTGTGAGCTCCTCTTAACCACTTTCATAGATGTGATTCTATAGCTGATGTCATCAATAGTGACTCTGTCTACACCTCAAATAGGGCTAGTGAACACATTTTCCCTAAGTGCTTTGGGATAGGAAAAAATAGAGAGAGAGAGAGAGAGAGAGAGAGAGAGAGAGAGAGAGAGAGAGA
>NW_026587597.1:6559-10309 GCF_907164565.1 Psammomys obesus
AGAGAGAGAGAGAGAGAGAGAGAGAGAGAGAGAGAGAGAGAGAGAGATCAGAAGCTGGGATAATTATTTTCTCAACTGAGCCATCCAGGGAGTGGAAAGGATTTTCAAGGAATGGGGAAGGGGGCAGGCAGATTGCAATTCAAGCTTTAACCTTCTAGGTTAAAGCTTTTATCAAGCTGAGGTGTGTGTGTGTGTGTGTGTGTGTGTGTGTGTGTGTGTGTGTGTGTGTAGAGGCTGAAGGACAATCTAGGCTGCCATTCCTTAGGTGCTGTCTTGCTTCTTTTCAAGACAGGATGTCTCATCAGTCTGGAGCTCCCTAGTTCATCCAGACTGGAGTGCTAGTAGGTCCCTATCTTTGCCCCATCCCAGTCCTGGGACATAAGCATGCACTATAATATCTGTTTTTTTTTTTTATGTGGGTGCTGGTGATTGATTCAGGTCCTTATGCTTCAGAGTAGTAACTTTACAAACTGAGCCACCTGAACCCTTTGAGCTGGCTTTTACATATAGACTTGAGGGCTCTGATCAGTCTGCTCCTGATCAAGGGAGCAAATATTAACAAGCCTATGTCCTGCTGGTCCCTATAGCTTCCTGGTCCTGCTCCACAAATCCAGCCAGGTTCTGGTCCTCATCTGTGTATCATGCCATTTCAGACCCCAGTGCAGTGCTTTGGCTACAGTAAGTGTTCCATAAACTCATGTCAGGTTGAGACAGAGGAAAGCCAAAGCCAGCATTTTTGTGAGGTGTGTTCCTGGCCAACTGCTTCTCCTTCCCTGGGCAAGGTTGTCCACAATGGATCTGTGACCCCACATAAGGTCAGGAATCAATCTCTGATTCAGGCATCCCACAGCTTTCCATCTTTTATTTTTATTAATCCAACTTGAAAATTGGACTGCACTCCTGGCTGTGCTGCAGAACAGATGCTGGATCTGGACTCTGCTTTCCTAGATAAACATATTGTGATAATATGCATCTACCCATGAAATGCTCACTGTGGCAGCACTTGGCGGCTCTCTAGAAGAAAGAAAAACAATGCCAAAGGTACATTCGAGGCTTCTCACTCCCCTTCCTGGCCAGCAGCAGGCTGATTCCCTCCCTGCTGGGTCCCCTTGTCCTCTCCTTTTTCTGGCCAGGAATTTAACCGCTTCTAGAAAGAACACTGGGCTTTACCCTTTTCTCATGTCTTGATCAAGTGCCTTCCTCTGCTCTCCCACCATCCCCTTTGTGAACTCCATCCTAGCACAAGGAGATGCTATGTACTTCAGTTTGTGTGGTGTGTCTGCCTCTTCCAGACCTGACAAGCAGTGGTATACAATGGTCTACAGAATGGCAGAAGAGTTACAGACATCCTCCAGGTTGGAACCTCTGAGAACATACAGTGACCCACAGGAGCACAGAGAGGAAGGACAAACATTTGAGAGAAGCAAAAATATCACTGAGACATGTGTACCGGATGCAGGGTCAGGTCCTGTCACTTTCTCCTTGCTCATGTGCCGAGTCTCTCTGAACCTCAGCTGCCGGTGTGGTGGGAAGTGAAAATCTTGTCACATTGTGCCCAGGGGAAAAGCTTATGTTGGGAGTGTGAGCACAGGATTCAAGTAGCTACCAGGAAAACTGCAACCCCACCCGCTACTGTTTCCAGAAATGTCTCCCTTTCACCAGTACAATTCAGAATGTGGTGGCTGTGTTCTGAGGCATCAGAGACATCAGTCACATCATAGAGAGGCATGCAAACACTGTCCCTCACCCAGCAGCCTTTGACTTTAAATATATGCCATTAGGTAGAGAGATGGAGCCCACATTATCATTCAAGGAGAATGGGGATACAAAGCAGGCTCTTCAGTAAAAACAAATGAAGACCAGAAGAGGATTTAGCCAATAAAATGGCATCTGCGAGTATACAGCTTAAATTGTGACCTGTTTTATGTGGATGAAAAAAAAAATGAGTATTTTTTAAAATGAAGAAAATCTAGGCTTTTAGTTTAAAATAAACATAAAAGACAGAAAGTTGACACAACTATGGCAGCTCCAAAGGTCAACCTTGGTCCCCAAATATAAATAGAAAATTCTAGAAATAAACAATTCAGAAATTCTAAACATTTTTACAGCATATTGTTCTAATTATTCTACTTTATTGCTGCTATTGTCAGCCCACTGTGCCTTTATAATTTTTTAAAAAAAATTATTAATTACACTTTATTCATTTTGTATCCCCCCATAAGCCCCTCCCTCCTACCCATCCCACTCTCCCTCCCCTTTCTGCATGCATGCCACTCCCCAAGTCCACTGATAGGGGAGGTTCTCCTCTTCTTTCTGATCTTAGTCTATCAGTTCTCATCAAAAGTGGCTGCATTGTCCTCTACTGTGGCCTGGTAAGGCTGCTCCCCCCTCAGGGGGATGTGATCAACAAGCAGGCCAATCAGATTATGTCAGAGGCAGTCCCTCTTCCCATTACTTCTGTAACCCACTTGGACACTGAACTGCCATGGGCTACACCTGTGCAGGGGTTCCAGGTCATCTCCATGAATAGTCCTTGGTTGGAGTATGATTTTCTGGGAAGTTCCCTGTGTTTAAATTATCTTGTTCTGTTGCTCTCCTTGTGGAGTTCCCGTCCCCTCCAGCTCTTACTATTTCCCACTTCTTACATAAAATTCCATTCACTCTGCCCATCAGTTGGCCATCAGGCTCAGCATCTGTTTGACAGTCTATACTGCAGAAGCTTTCAGAGGCCCTCTATGGCAGGTTTCAGGGTTGTTTCCTGTTTTCTTCTGGCTTTCAGAGGCCCTCTGTAGCAGGTTGTTTCCTATTTTCTTTTTCTTTTGATGTCCATCCTCTTTGCTTTTCAGGATGGGGATTGAACATTTTAGTTAGGGTCCTCTCTTTTGTTTAGTTTGTTTAGATGTACAGCTTTTAGTGGGTTTATTCTATATTGTATGTTTATATGAGTGAGTATATACCATGCGTGTCTTTTTGCTTCTGGGACAACTCACTCAGGATGATCCTTTCCAGGTCACAACATTTACCTGCAAATTTCATGATTTCCTTATTTTTCATTGCTGAGTAATACTCCACTGTATAGATGTACCACAGTTTCTGCATCCATTCTTCAGTTGAGGGGCATCTGGGTTGTTTCCAGCTTCTGGCTATTACAAATAAAGCTGCTACAAACATGGTTGAGCAAATGTCCTTTTTGTGTACTTGCGCCTCTTTTGGGTATATGCCTAGGAGTGGTATGGCTGGATCTTGATGAAGCGCTATTCCTAGTTGTCTGCGAAAGCGCCAGATTGATTTCCAGAGTGGTTGTACCAGTTTACATTCCCACGAGCAGTGGAGAAGGGTTCCCCTTTCTCCACAACCTCTCCAGCATGTGTTGTCCCTTGAGTTTTTTATCTTGGCCATTCTGATGGGTGTAAGGTGAAATCTCAGGGTTGTTTTGATTTGCATTTCCCTAATGGCTAATGACGTTGAGCATTTCTTTAAGTGCTTCTCTGCCATTTGATATTCCTCTACAGAGAATTCTCTCTTTAGCTCTGTTCCCCATTTTTTAAGCGGATTACTTGGTTTATTGCTTTTCAGCTTGTTTAGTTCTTTATATATATTGGAACTGCATAGTACTGGCATAGAAACAGAATGGTGGATCAATGGAATCAAATAGAAGACCCAGAAATAAACCCACACACTTACGGACACCTGATCTTTGACTAAGATGCCAAAACCATACAATGGAAAAAAGATAGCATCTTCAACAAA
>NW_026587598.1:0-9767 GCF_907164565.1 Psammomys obesus
GAACAGTTCTGATTTGGTGATAAATATACAATACTTGCATCAACAAACACCAGCTATAAGCTCAGACCAATCATTACCTATCTCAGCTGTGGAAGTTGCAAATAAATTTCTATAGTCTTTGACATCCTTTGACTCAGGACAGGACTCTTTCTCTTCCATTATTAATTCCAAAATAATCCTGGAAATTTTTCTAATTTTCACTCTTGTTCTTCAAGTAATATTCTTAAGACTAAAATGTGACCTACATGTCATAAATACAATAAATCTACAAAAATGTTAAATCAGAAAGGAAGAATGACACAGCCATATACACTGAAATTGTTCATAGTCATGAAGCCAGTACAGTTTCTTGGTGCTATTCCAGCAAATCTGAGTACATTGTTACAATTGTTCTTCTGTCTCTAACTTCTGTTGTTTTTTTTTTTTTTTATTTGAGTGTTGCATTACTAGGGACTTTCTGCACTATGATTAAATTTCTGGTTTCTTTTTTCTAGAGAAAAATTATGTCTGAGTTTTTTTTTAATTAGGCATTTTTAATTAATTATAGTTTATTTACTTTGTATCTTAGCTGTAGCACCCTTGCTCATTCCTTATTCCCTCCACATCTTCCCACACTCATCTCCTCTTATACCCCTCTCCAAGTCTGCTGATAGGGAGGGCTTCCTCCCCTTCCCTCTGACCTTAGCTTATCAAATCACATCAGAGCTGGCTGTCTTGTAAGTGGAACAAGGACTGCCACTGACATAAACTCAGTGGCTGGCTATTTGATCACATCCCCTTAAATGGGGAGCAGCCTTACCAGGCCATAGAGGAAGACAATATAGCCAGCCCTGATGAGACCTGAGCCTTATAAAAATACTAAACATAAATAATACTAAACTTTATCTGTGCACTCTTTGCAAATCTTCTTTATGCCCTGGAGATTATTAAGCAGCGTTAAGCAGATAGAGAGATGAGTCCATTATTTCAGGAGTTTTCTTGGGGTTTGTGCCCCTAAACAGTATATTGGTGAAGGGTAAACAAAGGCAATATGTGAAGCCTGAAAGGCCTGGAGATTCATATATAGGTTTAAGATCTTTTATTATAGGCTTAGAGCTCCCTGAAAATGTAGTTTAAAGATAGAAGGTCACAGAGGGTACACTCCCAATGAAATAAAACTTAGTAAATAAGATAGATTGGCTTAAATAAACTTTTTCTACTTTGTAGCATAGATATAGTAAAGGGAGCTATTTATTTGTATTTGCTATGCATAAAGAGACCAGTTAAAGTGTTTTCTGTTTCTCTGGACTACACTCATACTGTAAACAATGGGAGCCTGAAAGCAGGCTTTCACATATTAAATGTGTTTTCTTTGAAGGAGACATTCTTTAGATTCTTTAAAGTAGAGTTATAGGGCTAAGAATGATAATCAAATATGTCCTGTGTGTACTGCTTAAACTGTAACTGAACTTTTATCCCTGGATAATGAAAAAAAAGTCAAACACCCATTCTGTACCACTTGTATAATCATTAATCCGTGTTTGTACTATGAAACTTGTATAAACAAGAAGAGCCTTGTGAACAATAAGTCAGAGCCAAAGAAAGGTCTGAATTTTAGAAGTCAGCTGCTAGATTCCTCTGACCACTTCAGCTGACTAATTCTCTCTCTTTCATCGCTGACTCCTCATCTGCTTTCTGTAGCACCCTGCAGGCAAAGACCTCTCCTTTCCATGCTCAGGATTGCCCCACAGAAAGGCTCCTAGCACAAGCTCACAGAGAATGAACTCCCAACAATAGAGCATGCATGGGACAGATCTAGGCTCTCTACACATATACAACAGTTGTGCAGCTTGGTCTTTATGGGGACATCTAACAGCAAGATCAAAGATGTCTCTGATTCTTTTGTCTCCTAATTAGACTGCCTTGTGTAGCCTCAATGACAGAAGTTGTGCATAAACTTATTGCAACTTTATATGCCAAGGTTGGTTGATATCCATGGGAAACTTCTTAAAAAAAAAGAAAGGGAAGAGGGGCACATTGGGTTGGGAGGTGAGGTAAGAGAGAGAGTCTGGGAGGAGAGGTGTGAGCAGATGCTGTGATAGTACACACACAAATTAATTAATAACATAATAAGATGATATAATAACATTATAATAGAAATGAATGAAATAGAAACAAAGAAAACAATACATAGAATTAGCCAAAGGAAGAGCTGGCTCTTTCTGAAGGTAAAGAAAATTGACAGACCCATATCTCAAATAAATTAAGAAAAAAATAGAGTACTCAAATTAACAGAATCAGGAATTACAGAAAAACATTACTACAGAAACCAACAAAATTCAGAATATTCTAAGGAAATGTTCTTAAAACATACTATATTCCAGTAATCTTAAAAATGTACATGAGATGGATAAGTTTTAGCTTTGCCCAAGCAACCATTATTCAAAGATGAAGTCAACAATAAATCAACAACCTAAATAGACCTAAACAGACCCATGAGGAAATTCAAAAGGCCACAAAAGGCTCCCACCAAAAAAGAAAGGAAGAATGAAAGATCAAAAAAAAAAAAGGAGACTCTAAATTGTGGAGACCAGTGTGCAGAGACCAGTGTGAGGGGCAGAGATTCAGAGACTCTGAGACCAGTGTATGGGCAGGTGGCTAGATCCAGAACATCAACTTTGCGGCTTCCTGTTATAGACGGGTCATCTAAGAAATATAGTTGATCTGATCTAGGCCCTCTGTGGCCATCTCACTGATCCAGGATTAGCAAACATTGGGCCACCTGTCTCTTCACATACTCTAGTGAATTTGGATTCCCATATCCAGGTACTCTCTGCTCCAGCAGCCAGAATTCAGAAACCTCTTGTTCCATATGGGTCAGCTTCAGGATTACTAGGAGTGCATCCCAGCCACCAAGCCACTGTTCTTCTGGTCACCCTGTGGACACCAGGTGAACAATAGAATTACAGGGATCCCAGATCTAAGGTGGAAGAGCTGAGGGGAATCTGAGTACAGGAAGCACAGTTTGGGGCAGGCCTGTAAGCGGTAGCTCAGCTTTATTCTGAGGAACCCCATGAATGTCACCTGGGGCACCTGCACCTTTACCATGCTCATGATGAGAACCAGTACTTATACCCAAAATTCAGGGTTCCAGTGAATGCACACCCATATCTTTCAATTCACTAGCCCCTACATTTTTTGTGCCTGTACACTGCCTGTGCCCTGCCCTTCAAGATGTTGGCATCTGAATCGCCAGCACCCATTTTTGAGCCAGTGCACATTTGACATCTTCCTGAACACTAAACTCCAAAGACAGGAGAATCCCGTCTTTGGTGCAGGTTGCAAGAAGAAACAAGTAAGGCTACAGACAACCAGATGGCTAAAGGCCAGCATAGAAACACAGTCAACAAAACCCAGGACATCCTGGCTCCACCAGAACCCATCCCACAGAACAAAAGACAGTATAATGCAGCTGAAACACAGGAAAATGACATTAAATCCATGATTATGTAGTTATTAGAGGCATATAAAGAGGAAAAGAACAAATGTCTCAAAGGAATACAGGGAAATACAAAGCAAACATAAAAAAGTCATCATAGAAAATAAACCACAATTAAACAGGTGAAGGAAATTATTGAAATTATTCAGTTCTTGAAAATGGAAACTGAATCACTAAGAAAACATACACAGAGAAAACCCTGGAGATAGAATACTTAGAGATGAGATCAAGTACCACAGAGATAAGCATCACCCACAGAATATAAGA
The DNA here is from genome assembly GCF_907164565.1 of Psammomys obesus. Taxonomy (NCBI): domain Eukaryota; kingdom Metazoa; phylum Chordata; class Mammalia; order Rodentia; family Muridae; genus Psammomys; species Psammomys obesus. Next base: position 3,746 of record NW_026587598.1, read on the forward strand.
GATGGAGGAGAGGATCACAGGCATTGAAGATACAATGAAGAAGCCGATATATCTCTCAAAGAAAACATACAATTTGAAAAGTTCAAGGACTCCATGAAAATGTGAAACCTAAGAACAATAGGAATAGACTAAATAGATGATTCCAGGCTCCAAGGTGCAGAATATACTTTTAATAAAATCATAGAAGAAAATTTCTCCAACTTTAAGAAAAAGATAACCTTAAAAATACAAGAGGCTTACACTACACCAAATAGACTAGACCAGAAAAGAAAATCCTCTTGCCTTATAATAATCAAAACAGTAAATCTACACAATGAAGAAAAAATATCAAAAGCAGTAAAGGAAAAAGATTAAGAAACATATTAAGACAGACCTATCAGAATCACACCAGATTTTCCAACAGAGGCTATGAAACCCAGACGGGCCTGGGAGGATGTCATGCAGATGTGAAGAGATCACATATGCTAACACAGAATACTGTATTCAGCAAAACTTACAATAAACACAGATGGAGGAAACAAGATATTCTAAACTAAATTAAATCAATATTTATGCAGCATCCCTGACCTAGAGAAGCTACTAGAAGGAAAACTCCAACACAATGAGGTCAACTACACCCAGGAAACAGGAAAAATCAAAACAGAACAAGCACACAAACAGAGTATCCAGAGCAACACCACAATGAAAAGAAACTAAAATTCATTGGTGACTAATATCTATCAATACCAATGAAATTAACAATCCAATAAAAAGATAAATGCTAACAGAATAGTTATGGAAACAAGATCCAATATTCTGCTGCATACAATAAACACACGTCAGTCTCAAAGATAGACACTACCTTGGAGTAAAGTGCTAGAAAAAAGTTTTCCAATTAAATGGACCCAAGGAGCAGGTGGAAGTACCATCCTAACATCTAATAAAATAATCTTCCACCCAAAATTAATCAAAATAAAAATGAAGGATACTTAAGCCTCATCAAAGAAAAATCCACTATGAGGACAACACTATCCTGAACAGCTCTGCCCCAAATAGAAGAGCACCTGCATTTGTAAAAGAAACATTATTAAAGCTTCAGTCACACATTATTCCCAACACAGTAATAATGTAAACTTCAACACCCCACTCTCGCCAAGTGACAGATCATTGTCACAGAAGCTAAATGGTGTAATAATGAAGCTTACACAGGTCATGAAGCAAATACCTAATAGAAGTTCTCAGAAAATTTCACCCAGGCACAAATATATCTTCTTTGCAAATCAATGAACTTCCTCCAAAATTGAACATATAGTCAGGCACAAAGCAAGTCTTAACAGATATAATAAGCCTAAAATAATCTTTTGGATCCAAGTACACCATGTTCTAAATCTGGACATCAACAATGACAGAAAGAGCAAACCGCCTACACATACACATGGAACCTGAACAATTCTATTCAATGACTGATGCCATGGAAGAAATAAAGAAAGTAATTAAAGATTTCCTAGAATTCAATGAAAATTAAGGCACAACATGCCCAAACTTATGGGACACAATGAAAGCAGTGCTAAGAGGAAAATTCATAGCACTAAGTGCCTACGTATAGGAATTTGAGACATCTCATACAAGCACTCTAGTAACACAACTGAAAGACCAAGAAAAAGAAAAAAACAAAAACAAAATGTAGACAAGGCCAAAAGGAGTACATGGATGGAAATAATCAAATTCAGTGCTGAAATTAACGTAGTAGAAATGAAATAATTCAAAGAATGTCAGGAGCCGTGACTCCAAGCAGCCGGCTTTGATATTTAAATCTCGGTGGAGAGATGGCTTTTAGCAGGCCTTTACTAATGGCAGAGAACTTGCAAGTCCATCTCCTTTTGTTTGTGACAGCAGGTGGGATAGCTTGTGAGGGTCACACCTCTTCCTCTAGCTCCTTGTGCAAATTAACCTATTGTTCTGAGATGTTTCTACTGTGGCTCAAAAACTCTACAATAAAAAGACAGGCCAACAGTTACGGCAAAAGAAGGCTGGAGACAAAAAAGAAGGCTGGAGACAGAGAAGAAGGCTGGAGACAGAGGAGGCAGGCAGAGACTTGAGACTTGCTGCTGACGCTGCTTGCTGCAGCAGTCTGCCTTTTGCCGTGGCTGTTGAGTCTGGACCTTTAAAAAGTTTCCTGTGTGCTGTGTGTTTATTTTATTAATTTTAATCCTCACGCCCAACTCAAGAACCGTTCGACTCTGCCCGGCTGGCCCCGGGCAAAAGAAGCAACAAAACCAAGAGCTGGTTCTTCGAGAATATCAACCAGAGACGAACTCTTAGACAAAGTAACTAAAAGGGAGAAAGATACTATCCAAATAAACAAAACAAAAAAAAGGAAAAGGGTGATATAAGGACAAAAACCGAGGAAATTAAAGGAATCATTATGTCTTATTGCAAAAGCCTATACAACACGAAAATTTAATATCTACATAAAATGGACAATTTTCCTGATAGATTCCACTTACCAAAGTTAAATCAAGATCAGGTAAATAAAAAGTCCTAACTCCCCTAAGGAAATAGAGGAAGTCATCAAAAGTCCCCATCCAAAAAAGTCCAAGGCCAGATGGTTTCAGCTTATAATTCTAACAGACCTTCAAAGAAGAGTTAAATACCAATACTCTTCAAACTATCCCACAAAATAGAAACAAAATGAACAATAACAAATTCATTCTATGAAGCTGCAGTCACATCACAGTCAAGACCCAAGAAAGACATGAACTTCAGACCAATTTCCCTCATGAACACAGACACAAAAAACTCAGTAAAATACTCGCAAACCAAGTACAAGAACACATAAAAAGATATCATCCACCACTGCCAAATAAGCTTTATCCCAAGCATGCAGGAGTGGTTCAGTCTATAGAAATCCATCAATTTAATCCACCACATAAACAAACAGAAGAAAAAGAATTCCATGATCATTTCCATAGATTCCAAAAATCCAATGCCTGTTCATGTATAAAATTTTGGAGAGATCAGAGTCACAAAGCCCATACCTAAACATAGTAAAGTCAATATACAGCAACGCTATAGCCAACATTAACCGAAACAGACAGAACCTCAAATCAATCCCAATTGAGGACTTCTATTAGGTATTTGACTCATGTCCTATATAAGCTTCATTATTTCACTGAAATCAGGGATAAGGCAAGGCTGCCTGCTTTCTCCATATCTTTTAACATAGTAATTGAAGTCATGTGTCACTCTGCAAGGAATTTAACCTATGATAGCATTAGATCTTAGAATATAAAGAATATTTAATTTTCAACATTTGATCATTTGCAATAATACATAAAAAATTCTGTTTGTATTATGGTTGTCTAAGGATTGGCCTTTTTAATATAACAAATAGTAGATTCTCACCATTATATTAATATATTTTCCTTCTGACTTTTTATTTTTTTAATTTTCATTTTAAAAATAATATAATTGGTTTCCCATAGTAAGAAGAACAGGGATTATCTCTGATAAGAACTCAATGGCAGGCTCTTTGACCTTCCCACCTCCTTCCCAATGGAGGAGAAGTCCTGCTAGGCCACAGAAGAGGACTTTGCAGCCAGCCCTGAAGATACCTGATAAAACAGGGCCAGACAAAAGGGGAGGAGGTCCTCCCCAAGCAGTGGACTTGGAAAGGGGCAGGGAGAAGCTAAGGGAGGGAAGGTGGGATTGGGAGGGAATAAGGGAGCAGGATACAGCTGGGATACAGTTAATAAAATGTAATTAATAATAATAAACAATAAAAAATAATATAATTCCCTCACTATGCTTCTTTTTCATTTCTCTAAACCTTCTCCCGGACCCACCTCATATTTATTCATTCTCAAATACATAGGCTCTTTTTTCATTATATGTGTTTGTTTCTTTGTGTGTGTGTTTGTATATAACAATGCAACCTGATCATTCCATATTATGTTACTTATATATGTTATCACACAGTTGACCACAACCCTAAACAGGCAGCAATGTTTTCAATTACAAAGACTTGCTTTTTTCTATTGTTGATACTGAAAATGACAACTGTGTTGTAAATGCAGTTCAGTTTCTTGTGCATTCAGCAACCATCAGATATGTAGTTTTCCTGGAGTTACTTTGAGGCAAGAATCATTAGTTTTCTTAATCACAGAAATACAGATTGATCCTGGACAACTGGAGATCTCTCATTTAGTGGGTAGCTCATAGCATGGATCACTGCAAGAACTGAGATGGCCATTCCATGCACCAAAAGGCAGGTTTTTAAAAGTAGGGTGCATATGACACAATAGCATGAGAATTGCCACTCTAAACTTCACACATTGTGCAGCGATGATTAATAATGGATTCAGGGATGAGTGTTAGAGGCAGAGGGAACAGCATTACATTAGGACACCACGGTCACTTCTTAACATCTCCATTCCCAAGCAGTTAGAGTAAAAATATCATTTTTCTACCTGTTTGGTTGGAAATGTGCTGCTCTGGACAAAATGCACAAGAAAAACAGCAAACCGGTCTTTCTTTTTGTAGAACTTTCCAGAATCCTGGACCACAGCTCTGTGTACATACTGATTGTGGAGTCTGAAGGAAACACAGAAAAACTGGTCACAATATCGAACATCAGTTTAAAATAATTTAGGCTAAATACATGTAACCTATGGAAATTGTATTTGTTCATGAGGAACTCTGAGGTTTTAATGTGGGAATATAGAATGGAGATTTAAACTTACCTCACTTTCCAATACTAAATGTTCAACATCCCTTTTTGGTGACCAAACTATGACTCACTACTGTGCCTATTCTGTGTGAAATGTGTAGGACATCAAGATATTCTCTTCTGTGAGGCAATAAGCCAGAACTCATGTTATTGTATGAATTTTGGGACACTTGCATTTTAAGATAAGAATCCAATCATAATTGCCTCCAAGCACACTTGTTTCTACCTTTATATTTCCAGTCTTGTAGTAACACCCATGCACTCTGATTCAGCTGCAAAAGGAACTTCAATTTTCTCATGAAAATGATTTGGCCATTGGTGAATTATAATCTGTTACTGTGACTTTTACCCTTGACTCCAAATGCTAGAGATTGTTCTATGCCTTTCTTTTCAAATGTTAGTGATGTCATCAAGTGAGACTTTCACCAGTTGCATTCTCAATCACATAACTACTAAAATCCTAATGCAATTTTAGTTTGTTATATGTTAGAAATATTGTAGGACAGGAAATATTTCTATCTTAGACCTCTTTTCTGCCTTGATTTGGATTCAGTTTCTGTCTATTGAATATGCACATATTAACTGGAATATGTTTCTGGATAACTGGACCAGCTGTTAAGAGTGCATACAGCTCTTGAACAGAAATATGACTTCAGTTCCTGACACACATATTGGGCAGCTCATATACATTGTTTACAGAAATGTCTTGTGTCCAAATCCATAATCTATTAATTATTTATGCTAGTTCAAAAATTGTAAAATTATTGATATGCTTGAGTGTGAATTGTGTGAATGGAAGGATGCTTGAGCATCAGCTAGCCTTTATATTTAAGATGTGAAAGTTTACATAAGTTTGTGTACATGTGTGTGTTTACATATAAAAACACTCATACATGCCTCTATATAACCATGAGCATGCATTCATTCATTCACTGCATTATGAACGAACGCAAACATTTAAATTCAATTCACCTAAATCTAGCTAAGAAATTAGCTGACATAATGTGCGCATTTGTATGTATGTGTATGTATATATCCATATATGTATATATATGTGGATGTATATATCCATATATGTAATTCTGAAATATTGGTTCATTTCTGATTTAATGTCATCAACGAGAATAAAAGATATGTTTTAGTACTTTACATGCTTGCCACATAAGCAGGAAAACATGAATTTGATCATGATGAAAGGATGGAAGAAATGTTGGGTACAGAATAATAAGACTGTAATCCAAATTTTATGATCATGAAGACAGAGAGAGAATCTAGGTAATGCTGTCTACTGAGTTCAGCAAAATCAAAAAGCAA
>NW_026587599.1:0-1413 GCF_907164565.1 Psammomys obesus
ATATCTGGGCACAGGGTCTTTTCTGAGACTGACACTCAACCAAGGACCATCTATGGATATAACCTAGAACTTCTGCTCGGATGTGGCCTGTGGTAGCTCAGTAACCAAGTAGTTTTCCAAAGTAAGGGGAACACGGACTATTTCTAACAGGATCTCAAGGGCAGGCTGTTTGACACCCCCCCCAGGGGAGGAGCAGTCTGTTAGGCCACAGAGGAGGACTTTGCAGCCAGCCCTGAAGATACCTGATAAAACAGGGTCAGATGAAAGGGGAGGAGGTCCTCCCCTATCAGGGGACTTGGAAAGGGGCAGGGAGGAGACCAGGGAGGGAGTGTGGGGTTGGGGAGTGAATGAGGGAGCGGGATACAGCTGGGACACAGAGTTAACAAAATGTAACTAAAAAGAAAAATAAAATAAAAAAAAAAGAAAAGAAAAAAAAATAAATAAATAAAATGCTTGTGAAATACAAAAAAAAAAAAAAGAACTATCCAATTTTTCTTCTTGTTTTCTCTAGTTTCATATTTAATGAGCAAGTAAGTAAGAGAAAAATAACTATCCAATTATGAAAAGTAATCATAAGAGTATTTTCTAAATTCTTTTTTTTTTTGAATCTTATTTTTTTCTTATCAGTTACATTTTATTAACTCTGTATCCCAGCCGTGTCCCACTCCTTCATTCCCTCCCAGTCCCTCCCTCCCTCCCTCCCTCATCTCCACCGTGCCCCTTTCCAAGTCCACTGATGGGGGGACCTCCTCCCCATTCATCTGATCCTGTTTTATCAGGTATCTTCAGGACTGGCTGCAAAGCTCTCCTCTGTGGCCTAACAGGAATGCTCCTCCCTTGGGGGGTGGGGAGGCCAAAGAGCCAGTCATTGAGTTCCTGTTAGAAATAGTCCTTGGTGTTCTGTTCAGGAAGTTGTCTCCTGTGCCAATGAGTTCTAGGCTGTTTCCCTCTTTTTTTTCCAGCTGATTTAGAGTATCTGGTTTTATGTTGAGGTCCTTGATCCACTTGGACTTTAGTTTTGTGCAGGGTGATAAATATGGATCTATTTTCATTTTTCTGAAGATCATTCTGAGTGAAGTATCCCAGAAGGAGAAAGACAAACTTGGTATATACTCGCTTATATAGACCTACAAGACATGATAAACATAAAGAAATCTACACACCTAAAGAAGATAATCAAGAAAGTGGACACAGGCGAAGGTGATTAATCCTCATTTAGAAAGACACATGGGATGTGCATTGAACTTATGACAGGAGTCTATCACAAAAGGCATCTGAAAGACTCTACCTAGCAGTGGTTCAAAGCAGACACTAAGACTCATAACCAAACCCTCGGCAGAGTGCAGGGAATCATATGAAAGAAGGAAAGTTAGTATGATATGGAAAGGATAGGAGCTCTACAAGGACCAAACA
>NW_026587600.1:0-1694 GCF_907164565.1 Psammomys obesus
CGGGGACGGAGGGCAGAGACGGGGAGGGAGGGCAGAGACGCGGTGCTGCGGGCGCCGCGTCCCCTGACGGCCCTCCTCCCCGTGCTCCCCGTGCTCCCCGCTCCCCGTGCTCCCAGGGCGCTGCTGCCGGTGCTGCACCACAAGTCCAAGAAGGGGCCGCCGCGCCAGGCCAAGTTCGCCGTGCACTGCATCCACGCCATCTTCTCCAGCAAGGAGACGCAGTTCGCGCAGATCTTCGAGGTGAGCCGCCCGCCCGCGGGCCGCGGGTTCGGGGCCGCCCCGGGCCGGAGGCCCGGCGCCCGCTCTCCGTGCTCCTTCTGGCCGTTGCTATCGCCGGGGTCATTGTCGTCGTTGTCGTTACTATCGTTATCCTCGTTATCCTCGTTATTATCGTTATTGTTATTATTATTATCGTTATCATCGTTATTATCATCATTCTTGTTATTAGTATTATTACCGTTACTATTATTATTGTTATTGTCATCATTATTATTATCGTTATCATTATCATCATTATTATTACCGTTGTTATTATTAACGTTAACATTATTATTATCGTTATTATTATCATTATTGTTATATTATAGCTATTATCGTTATTATCATCATTATCATCATTATTATTATCGTTATTATTACATTATTATTATCGTTATTATTATCATCGTTATTATCATCGTTATTATTATTGTCATTGTCATTATTATTGTTACTATCATTATCATTAGTATTATTATCGTTATTATTATTATTATTATCGTTATATTATAGTTATTAGCGTTATCAGCGTTATTATTATTATCATTCCCATTATTACCATTATTATCATCGTTATTATCATTATATTGTAGTTATTATCGTTACTATTATCATTATTATTATCGTTATTATCATTATTATTATCATTACCATTATTATCGTTATTATTATCATTATTGTTATATTATAGTTATTATCGTTACTATTACTATTATTATTATTATTATCACTACCATTATTATTACCGTTATTATCGTTGCTGTTATTACCGTTATTATCCTCGTTATGCTGTAGTTACTAGCGTTACCGTTATCGTTACTATTATCATCGTCATCATTGTCGTCCCTCCCCCCCGTCCCCCCCGCCCCCCCCCCCCCCCCCCCGCCCCCCCCGACCCCCCCCCCCCCGTCCTCCCCGCAGCCCCTGCACAAGAGCCTGGACCCCAGCAACCTGGAGCACCTCGTCACGCCGCTGGTCACCATCGGCCACATCGCCCTGCTGGCCCCCGACCAGTTCGCCGCCCCCCTCAAGTCGCTGGTGGCCACCTTCATCGTCAAGGACCTGCTCATGAACGACCGGGTGAGGAGGCGGGGGCGGGGGCGGGGCGGGGGGGCGGTCCCGGGCGGGGGGGCGGGGGTCCCCGGGGCCACCCGAGTCCTCCGCCCGCTCCAGGGCTGCGGGGCGTCGTGTCCACGCCGGGCCTAGCAGGAAGGTCAGGGAGCCGGCCGGGTGCCCGGGGCGGGTGAGCCGGCCGGGTGCCCGGGGCGGGTGAGCCGGCCAGGTGCCCGGGACAGGTGAGCCGGCCAGGTGGGCTCTAGCCAGGTGCGGCCAGGTGTCCCGGCCAGCTGAGCCGGCCAGGTGGACTAGCCAGGTGGACTAGCCAGGTGAGCCGGCCAGGTGGACTAGCCAGGTGAGCCGGCCAGGTGGACTAGCCA
>NW_026587601.1:0-2490 GCF_907164565.1 Psammomys obesus
ATCTGAGAGCCCATCCAAGAATGCAAACAACTGTAAAAGAAAAACAGGTGTGATTATTCCCATCCATGAATTAAAGCCAGAGGCACATAGCTCTCGAATGGTAGGATGAACTGCTCTGAGATAGCCTTGAATTGAAGCCAGAGGCAGATAGCTCTCAAAGGGCAGAATGGACTGCTCTGAGAGAGTTTTTAAAAAATAAGGGCAGGGTGAATTGTTTTGAGAAAACTCACAAACGGCCAAAAACTGCAAACAACTAGCTGTAAACTATCTTCATGCTTTTCTTGCAGACCAATCAATGTATAGAGCAAAAGTGGTCAGATTTTTAAGTATAAAAACCCTGTGCTTTGCATGATCGGGGTCGTCTCCTGTCTTTGGAGGGGCAACCCTATCACAATTGGAATAAAACTCTTGCTTTTGCATCGAGTTGTGGTCTACGAGTGTTCCTGAAAAGGGCACAATCCTGAGCTATTGAGCAGTGAGACTGAAGGTCTTACAATATGAAACTAAAATGCTTTTGCAATCCATTCTTTTAGGTGGTGAAGCAGCTTATAAAATGGAAAACCTCTTTTCCAACAGACAGATTTATATCTAGACCATTCAAAGAAATCATAAAATGTAAACATGAAAAACAAACAATCCAGAAAAGATCATCCTGAGTGAGGTATCCCAGAAGCAGAAAGATATACATGGTATACACTCACTTTTAAGTGGATGCTAGACCTATAATATAGGATAAACATACTAAAATTTGTACACCTAAAGAAGATAAACAAGAAAGAGGACCTGGGTTAAGATGATCAATCTTCACTTAGAAAGACAAATGGGATGGACATAGGAGAAAGCAAGAAACAGGACAGAAGCTTACCACAGAGAACCTGTGAAAGACTCTACCTAGCAGTGTATCAAAGCAGATGCTGAGACTCATAACCAAAACTTGGGTAGAGCACAGGGAATCATATGAAAGAAGGGGGAGTTAGGATGACCTGGAGAGGACAGGAACTCCACAAGGACCAAATAAATCAAGACACCGGGGTCTTTTATGAGGCTGTATCTCCAACCAAGGACCATGTATGCATATAACCTAGCACCCCTGCTCAAATGTAGTTCATGTTAGCTCTGCATCCAAGTGGGTACCATAATAAGTGGAACAAGGACTATTTCAAACATGAACTCAATGGCTGGCTCCTTGACCTCTCCCCTCCCAAGGAAAGATCAGACTTGCTAGGCCACAGAGGAGGAAATTGCAGCCCGTCCTGATGATACCTGATAAGCTAAGGTCAGTTGGAACAGGAGGAGGCCCTCCCCAATTAGCGGACTTGGAAAGGGGTAGGGAGGAGGTGAGGGAAGGAAGGTGGGATAGGGAGGGGATGAGTAACTGGGCTACAGCTGGGATACAAAGTTAATAAGCTGTATCTAATATTAAAAAATAAAAATTAAAAAGTGGGACATAAAACAAAGTTCCTAAAGATGAAACACAAAATGCTGACAGTTTTCGTTTGTTTGAAGACAGGATTTTTCTGAATAATTTTGGCTGCCCTGAACTCTTTGTAGAACAGCCTGTGCTTGAAGTCACAGAGATCCACCTACCTTTAACTTCCTGAGTGCTAGGACTGCAGGTGCTCACCAACAGGCCTAGCTGCTGATAGTTTATTTTGTTGTAGCATTTTATTTTTGTTGTTGTTTCATGCACTACATCTCAACTGCAGTTACCTGTTCTTCCACTTCTTCCAGCCACAATCTATCCACCTCTACTCTGCCCACCTCACCTCTCCTTCATCCACTGCTTCTTTATTTTCAATGAAAAAAATCTGATGGCCTAACAAGTTACAATAAGACTAGGAACAATCCCTCACATCAGAGTTGGTCAAAGCAATACATGAGGAAAGTGTAGCTAGAGCAGGAAAGAGTCAGAGACAACCCCCCCACTCTTACTGTTGGAAGTCCCTCAGCAACATCAGGCTTATAATCATAAGATGTATGCAGACAACCTAGCTCACAAGACTCATAGAATGTTTGTTTTTTTTTTTCTTTCAGTCTCTGTAATCCCCTATGAGTCCAATTGACTCAGTGGGCCGTGTTCTTGTTGTGTCCTTAATATCCTTGGTTCCTACAATACATATTCCCTCATTTGTGGGGGTCCCCTGGATATATCATTGTGTTTGGCTGTGGGTCTCTGCATCTGCTCCCATTAGATGCTGTGTGATGTCTCTCTGATGACAACTGGGCTAGAGACTCATCTAAGATTATAGCAGAGTATCTTTCATTGACATTTTTTTTGCCTGTCATATTTGCATATATTGTGTGTCTCTAGGCTGTCGTGACTCTGGTTCATGGTCATCCAGGCAGTGTCAGGCATGGACTTCCACTCAGGGTGTTGGCCTCAATGTGTTTTTTTGAGTGTATTTAATATTATTGGGTTGGAATTTTCCTTCTAGTATCTTCAGTAGGGCTGGATGGCTGCATATATACTGGGTATAGTAGTCTGGGTTG
>NW_026587602.1:0-1494 GCF_907164565.1 Psammomys obesus
ATACAGGCATGAGTGTGACCTGAAAAGAACTAGATTGCAAAAATATTATTTCACAACCTGGGAGATATTATGAACATTGAGTAGATTGGGGCCACTCAGTTAACCCGTTTAACATCAGGAGGCATTATAACCTCCAGAGACTAAATGAAGCCTATTATTATTCAGTAACTCCCAGCCCTTTGGGGCCTAGGTTACCACATCAGGGAGTATGTTGTAGTTCCACACATCCATTTTTAAGTATTGTGATTTCACTTTTCTTTATATTTGACTAGAATACTGCCTTATATATGTACTATATTTTCATTGTTTAGTTGTTGAAAAGATGGATAATTTGGGGAGATCAACCAGTGACCTTGGAAACCTCCTGTGTATGAGGGATTACCCTGGTTCCCTCTGTCCACTGACTCAGTGTGAGAACACTTAGAGTAACACCATTCTTCTAATTCAGTTGTTTATTGTAGATGGTCATTATATAATTTGGAATCTGCTGCTGTGGGGATTTGAGAGAAAACCTGATAGAACCATAGCAATGAACCCCCGGGTTTAGGTAACAGACATCCTTCATCTTTATAAAAATAAACACAGACAGTCCTTGTTTGTGAAAAACTTACTAGGACCAAAGTTGTAAGCAGGAAGCCAAGGCTCTGAAGCTCAGAGTGAAGGGAAACCCCTGAGGCTGAGAGGAAACATGTGCCCCCTCCACACTTCATGCACTGAAGGAGGAAACACAGAGCTGAGGACCAGCCTGAAATACAGTACAGCTGCAAACAGAGGCTGTGTCAGTGTGTTCTCCGAGCACAGTAGTATGTGGCAGAGTCTGCAGTGTTCACACTGGCGATCTTGAGGAACACCTGGTTGTTGGAGCTGTCCTTGGAGATGGTGAGCCGGCTCTTCAGGGACGGGTTGTAGTACTTATTATCATTCCCCCAAATATCTGCCAGCCACTCCAGACCCTTCCCTGGAGGCTGACGGATCCAGCCCACACCTATATTAGTAGTGCTCAGTGAAAACCCAGAGAAAGTGCAGGTCAGACTGAGGGTCTCAGAGGGCTGCAAGAGCCCAGGGCCAGACTCCTTCAAGGTGACCTGGGACAGGACATCTGTGAAGAAAGAAACAGAAAGTGAGGTTGGACTAGGCGAGGATAGGAAGGTCCATCCCGTGGGTGGCCTTGACACTCACATGCAGGGACAAGCAGCAGCAGCAGGGAGGAAGCAAGCCTAGCCATGGCTGCACACCAGTGAGCACCCAGGCCCAGCTTTGGCTTTTCAACCCAGGGGTGGGTGGAGCCAGGGGAGATTTGCATTCCTCAGTAGGTGCTGGCCCTGAGGGTGGACTTAAGTTTCAGGACCAGTAGAAGCCTGTCTGTGATGGGAAGCACAGGAGCCCTCAGGGAGCTCACCTCTGCTCCCATAGAGAGTGGCTAATGGAGACCAGAGTCCTTAGAATAAAACACTTGTGGTGAGTGCTGAGTAAGAGCAGGACTGAGAGAGACCC
>NW_026587603.1:0-1600 GCF_907164565.1 Psammomys obesus
AGTGCCCACATCCTAAGAGGTTAAAAGGGAAGGATTAGAACGAGGGCTCTTGAGGAAGGGAGAGAGGAAAGAACAGTCAGGTGCCTTCCATCAGAAGCGCCGACACCCACCCCTGGTCTGAAAGATGAGGCTATGGTCCCACTGCCTGGAAGTCCCATATCCAAGGGACAGCAGCATACACCGTGGCTGAGGGTGAACTACCGTCCTCCTTCACAAGGCACTACAGTCCCTGCTGCTCAGCTGCAGCATCCTAACATCTTCTCAATTTAGTCACCAGCCGGCAGGTCAGGAGAACAGCAAAAGTACCAGCTCATCTACTTCTCCCTGGTGCTCTTGACAGAGTGTCTCATGGCTATGAAACCAATGGATTCTGGAAGCCTGCCTCCATGGTGAAAGGATTTGTTGCCAGATAAACAATTACAACATAAACATTGTTGCTGAACAGTTGGTGGGTGTCAGATGAAAGGATACCTCACAGGCACCTGATTCTCAACACTGGGAGATCTTTGGGGATGCTGTTTGGTTTTTTAGATGTGTTCATTTTATTTTATATGTATAAGCATATTGCCAACATGTGGTATGGATATGCATCACATACATGCCTGGTGCCCACAGAGATCAGCAAGAATGGTATCTGGACAGGAGTTAGAGATGGTTGTGAGCTGCCCTATAGGTGCTGGCAACTGAACCTGGATCATTTGCAAGAGCACTGTGCATAATCTCTAAGCCATCCCTCCAGTCCCCATTTGACTCAACATTTGGACAAAGGCAAAGACCTACCAAACAAATCTCTGGGTGACATGAAGCAAATTCTTAGAAGGGTTTTGTTTTTTAGCAGAGTCATAAGCTCACTCATTGGACAATATTTCCTCAACCAGCAGAAGGGAAGAGTGGCAGGGCAACCAACCACTCTTAGGTCCTTGATTCCAGGCATGGTGATAGTACATTATGTTTTATATCATTTGTTTGTTAAGCCTCTATGTGGTTCTTAATATCTGTAAACTTCTAGGAATCCACCTCTCAATCCTATGATATGTTGATAAAATGAGACCAGAGAGACACAGTCAGACTCAAGTTCTCAACAGCATTGTTTGACAGGAGCATACAGCCCAATAATAACACATTCCCATTTGCACCAAACATCAATTTTACTCATCTAGTTTTACACACACGCACACACAAACAAACGCACGCACGCACACACACACACACACACACACACACACACACACACACTTACCTGGGTTGAGAAAACACAGAACTACCTACACATGCAGTTATCACCTGACATAAATAGAAATTCTCAGTCGTGGAGATCTCTACCAACCTTGAACAAATGAGGCAGCTGCTGCGTGACCAGTTCCTTAAACCCACTGAAGCTCAGGCATCCTCTCTGTTCTATCGGTGATGCAAAACTGTAGAACTTATTGACCACGGTCTCAATGGCCGCCTCCAGTTCAGTCAGGGGCTCTGCTGCCATCACTACGCCAAAGAAGGAGCTGATGTCCTCACAGACTGACCTGCCTGGGAAGAAACAGGCCAGGAGAGTCAAAGATCCAAGAACAGGTGAAGTGGCTGCCTGAAAGAGTCAACATGGGAG
>NW_026587604.1:0-2365 GCF_907164565.1 Psammomys obesus
GTTCCAAAGGCCCCAGTCTGTTACTGGCTATGCCAAGAATGTTAATGAGTTTGAGAAAGAACTATGCCATTCCCCTTATATGAAGGCCTCTTGGAATGCCTTTATTGATAAAGTCAGCCATGAACCCAAACAACTCAACCAGTATAGACTTGCCCCTGTGGCAAAACTATTCTTTTCTCAAAAAGAAAACTGGACCTTTAGGTAAATGAATTTTAATTCAGAACATGGCTGTTCTGGAAGAGATCACATCCAAAGACTTTCTAGGTCTATATGATCTGGTTGGAATACAGACACACCTTTACTCCCAGTAGAAATAGATAAGCAGTCTTTGTGGTCAAGGCCAGCCAGGTATAGAGCAAGCTTCAGGCAAAGAAAAGCTTAGGTCTGGGTGTGGTGGTATAAAACTTTAATCCTAGACCTCAGGAAACAGGCATGCAGATGACTAAGTTCTAGACATTTCTGCACAAGCTGTTCAGGTAAGTCAGTGAGTTGAGAGCCAGTGCACTCAAACTGAGTTTGCAGAATTCAGAGACAGATTTTCCTGGCAGACTTTTATGGACACAAGTTGAAGAGAGAAAATAGACACAGGTGAAGACAGAGGAGGTAGAGAATAAGAACCATCCAGAAAATTATAACATATTTCCAAAGTTAGTATGAGGACAAGCAGAGCAATTCAGTCATAAACTAGGAAAAGGCAGATTGATTCAGTCACCTTGGAGGGGAGTCTGAGCCAGAGCAGCTGAGATGAACAGGCCAACAAGAGTTCAGAAAGAACTAGAAAGGGTGAGCTTATTCAGCACCAAGTCTCGGAGGATGAAAACATTCAAGGCCTAGATTAGATTGTATGGAGGCTAGAAGCTTGCAGGACTAGGCATAGGTTAGCCGATGAAGGCACTAATCTCCTGGAGGACAATTATATCAGGGGAATAAAAGTTACGTTAACACCTTTATGTCATCACAGGCTGTAATGTTGGTTATGACCCTGTAAAACCGCCTTGAGCAGCTTGGTAGAGGACTGTTCTTTGATATGAGGATCGCCTGGAAGCTGGTTGTAAATCAAAGTTGTCTCTCTCCTTTTCTAGGGTTGGAGCCAAATTTCCGGACAAACCCGGTGAACATGCGTATGTTAGCATGCTATTATCTAACAGGCCACATCTCTAACTATGTAAATAGTTAGCATACTATTTACCTGTGGGGTGATTTAGAGGTAGTCCTCCCCCTGGCTAAATTCTACTTAGTGTCACCTACTATTTTCCCAACTGTTGGCTATCCTTTACATCATCAATTCTCCTCTTCCTCATCACAGCTTAATATTGGAGTGCTACCCAACACAAGAGACGCCATTTACAACCCCCACAAAACTACCTCCAAATGGATCTCACAACTAAAGGTTAAATGCTAAGAGCAGAACGTGTAGCAGACATAAGAGAAACTGGAACACTGAAGACAAACTAAAGTACTCCGAATTTGGCATCCCGCCACGAGGATGATTCTGCACACAAACTCCTGCTATAAAGCTCTGTGCGGATGCGGCTCCCGCACTGGAGTGACTCAGTTACCACTACTGGGTCTAGCGAGCATCCAGGACCACAAGGTGAGGGACCAGGGGCTGCCATTGACCAACCAGTCCTGGAAGAGACCCCGCACAGCAGCTCCAGCTACTCAGCCGCCTTCTCCTCCCTGGAACTCACCATGTTGCGACTTCGGAGCTTGCCTCAGTTTCTCTCACAGCACCCAAGCAGCGGCGGCGGCACTCGGAGCACTTCTCCCCGAAACACGTGAGCCTGCTCAGCAGCAGGAGCTGAACCCACAGCAAGGCATCCGAAAGGACACGCCTCCTCTCTTGACTGGCGGGTCCAACCGGAGGCCCTGATTGGCCAGAGAGTCTTGAGTGACAGGAGCCCCTTCCTTAGGTTTAGGGTGTCTCCTTTTTGGTTAGAGTGTGCGGAAGAGACACAGCCCTTTAGTCCCTGACCCTGGCTTCCAGTCCAGGACTGCGCCTTCTCCAGATCTGCGGAGATTCGCATTTTAGCAGTGCTAATGCCTGACCTCAGGTAGTCTACATGTCTGCCTGCACACCCAGCCTCGGGAACACCCAGCCCTCCCACCCTGGCTGCTCAGCCACTTGCTGCTCCCCTCTGTGGAAGGGGACCCTAGGCTCCCCAATTCAAGATCTCAGGGCATGCCTAAGCTCCCCCACAGCACTCTGTAGGCAGTTCTGCTTCTTCCTCCTGGTGGATCAGGCTTCCACTCAAGTGCAGTGGAGTTACCCATCTGTCCCACAAATGGAAGGGGTCCTAGAATATTAACAAGAAAATTTTTTAATTATTTTACATTTTATAATTAAAGAACAAAATACAAATTA
>NW_026587605.1:0-5600 GCF_907164565.1 Psammomys obesus
AATAAAAACTTTAACGGGTCAAAGGTTGCTTGAAAGTCAATCTTCATTGACTGTTTTCACATACCTAAAATTTTCATATAACTATAATCACTGTACAATGAACATGAGCTTGTCTAGTATGTAAGATTATTTTGAATACTTTTTTCTTTGTTGTCATACTTGTTTCTTCTCTCTTTTGATTACTTTTCTTCTGTAAAAGTTGAGGAAAAATCTGTTATGTATCTTGGGCTAGACTTAAACCTAAGTTTCACCTGCTTCAGCCTTCTGAGTTCTAGAAGTTTGTGTTCTTAGTGCTAAGCAAACTTGGAATATTAACTCAAACTGGTAAGTTTACAATCTAAATTCAGTTATTTCATTATTTTTAAAATTGTAAGAGCTACAAACTTTGTAAAATATACACAATTTTACATTAGGAATCAGTTTGTTTACTTACTGAACAAATATTAAACACCAATCCACTTGGCATTAACTAAATATTTTTCTCTAATGACTACCTAAATAATGCAGCAAAATAGAGAATTTTAAAAGCATGGTGTGGACAGGATATTTGGTATGGTACAGTTATAATATTGTCAATTGATGGAGTGTCTCAAAAGAGCGGCTCATCCCCCATCCTGTCAATCTTTCTAAATGATTATTTTGGGAGTTGGAGGTGTAGACATTGGGGTAAAATGTCCTGATATTGTCAGAGTTTTTAATCTGCACAGTTTTAAAGACTAAGCTACTAAAATTTCCAATATGGTCTGCTTACGACATTTTAAAGATGATTCCTTCCTTTTGTATGCCAGCTTCTCATGACAATTTTAATGGTAAGTTTCTGTACTATATTATCTTTATGTATCAGCTAGTAATGATAATAAAGACTGTTATAATTATTCAAGATTTACCAGGAAATTTTTATGTATAAGTTATACATATTCTTCTATAATAAACTGTACAACAATTTTAAAATTTGTGATATTAAAATTAATAATCACAGTATGAATTAAATATATCTTCACAGAAAATTGTTTTTAGAACCATCTACTGATATAAAAAGTTAAATCATATGCATTTCTAAGCCAGCTGAAGGTATTTAATCCTATTAATTAAGTACTAAATTTAACATTCTACATAAAATTTTTGGGAAGATTATGAGCTTTATTTTTGTTTTTTTTTTATTGTATGAACTCAGGAATTTAATTAATCTTAAACCCCCACATCACAGTGATCCGCTACATTTTCCCCATCAGAGCTCTGCCCCTGGCAGTCACCAGAAAGCCAAACTCCGACCTTTCCTCCTGTGACTCGAAGATTGAAGGTAACACTGGTTTGCAAGGGACAGAGGGCTGAGGACAGGGCACTGCTGCTGGCAGGGAGGAATGTCCAACATCTTACCACAGTCTCAAAACAATCAGAGAAAATAACTGAGAGTCATCCATGCTGCCGAGGGAAGCCAGAGCCTGCCACTTCAGCCTGCAGGGGAAATGCAAGCCTAAGAAAGCCACCACTAAATATGAACTTGGCCTAATGTAAAACATTTTACGAATTTTGCCATGAATAAATATATTATATGTACAATTTCTGCCTAAAACCTTTCTTCAAGAAACACATGGCACAGCCTTTGGCATTGTTCAGAGGTAAAACCCCATCTAGAAATATTGGCTTCATAACTTCAAAGTCCAACTTGCAGTTTCCACTTAAGGTGGCTTTGGAAGGGTGTCTTTTTATTGATGACTTCCTCACATCCTGGAGCACGATGATCATTCTTCAATAAAAGCTGTCCTGTGCTCAGCTGTACTCATGAGCTCTCTTTCTTTTTTTTTAATTTTATTTTTATTTTTAGTTACAATTTGTTAACTCTGTGTCCCAGCTGTATCCCGCTCCCTCATTCCCTCCCCCTCCCCAACTCCCTCCCTGGTCTCCTCCCTGCCCCTTTCCAAGTCCACTGATAGGGGAGGACCTCCTCCCCTTTCATTTGACCCTGTTTTATCAGGTATCTTCAAGGCTGGCTGCAAAGTCCTCCTCTGTGGCCTAACAGGACTGCTCCTCCCCTGTGGGGGGGGGGAGGACAAAGAGCCTGCCCTTGAGATCCTGTTAGAAATAGTCCTTGTTCCCCTTGCTTTGGAAAACTACTTGGTTACTGAGCTACCACGGGCCACATCCCAGCAGAAGTTCTATGTTATATCCATAGATGGTCCTTGGTTGAGTGTCAGTCTCAGAAAAGGCCCTGTGCCCGGATATATTCCTTACTTGTAGAGCTCCTATCATTTCCATTTTATACTAACTCCCCTTCTTTCATATGATTCCCTGCACTCTGCCATGGTTTGGTTATGAGTCTTAGTGTCTGCTTTGAAACACTGCTAGGTAGAGTCTTTCAGATGCCTTTTGCTGTAGATTCCTGTCATACATTCAATGCACATCCCATTTGTCTTTCTAAATGAGGATTGATCATCTTCACCCATGTACACTTACTTGATTATCTTCTTTAGGTAGGTAGATTTCATTATATTTATCATATCTTGCAGGTCTATATAAGTGAGTATATACAAAGTTTGTCTTTCTCCTTCCGGGATACTTCACTCAGAATGATCTTTTCTAGATCCCACCATTTGCCAGCAAATTTCATGATTTCCTCCCTTTTGATTGCTGAATAGTATTCCATTGTGTACAAATACCACAATTTCTGTATCCATTCCTCTGTTGATGGACATCTGAATTGTTTCCAAGTTCTGGCTATTACAAATAAAGCTGCTACAAACATGGTTGAACAAATGTCCTTGTTGTGTACTTAAGCAAATTTTGGGTATATACCTAGGAATGGTATAGCTGGGGCTTGAGGTAGCACTACTCCTAATTGTCTGAGAAAGCGCCAGATTGACTTCCAGAGTGGTTGTACCAGTTTACATTCCCACCAGCAATGGAGGAGGGTTCCTTTTTCTCCACAACCTCTCCTGCATGTGTTGTCACTTGAGTTTTTCATCTTGGCCATTCTGATGGGTGTAAGGTGAAATCTCAGGGTCGTTTTGATTTGCATTTCCCTAATGGCTAATGAGGTTGAGCATTTATTTAAGTGTTTCTCTGCCACTTGATGTTCCTCTTTTGAGAATTCTCTGTATAGCTCTGTTCCCCATTTTTTAATGGGATTACTTGGTTTGTTGCTTTTCTGCTTCTTTAGTTCTTTATATATACTGGATATTAACCCTCTGTCAGAAAAAGGGTTGGTGAAGATTCTTTCCCATTCTGTAGGCAGTTGTTTTGTTTTGATGACAGTGTCTTTTGCTTTACAGAAGCTTTTCAGTTTCATGAGGTCCCATTTATTGATTGTTGCTCTTAGAGCCTGTGCTGTTGGTGTTCTGTTCACGAAGCTGTCTCCTGTGCCAATGAGTTCTAGGCTGTTCCCCATTTTTTTTCCAACTGATTTAGAGTATCTGGTTTTATGTTGAGGTCCTTGATCCACTTTGACTTTAGTTTTGTGCAGGATGATAAATATGGATCTATTTTCATTTTTCTGCATGTAGACATCCAGTTGGTCCAGCACCATTTGTTGAATATACTGTCTTTTTTCCATTGAATGGATTTGGCTTCTTTGTCAAATACCGAGTATTCATAGGTGTGTGGGTTTATTTCTGGGTCTTCTATGCGGTTCCATTAATCCTCCTTTCTGTTTCTATGCCAATACCATGCAGTTTTTATTACTGTTGCCCTGTAGTACAGCTTGAGATCAGGGATGGAGATACCTCCAGATGATCTGTTGTTGTACAGGATCATTTTGAAGATTCTGGGTTTTTTGTTTCTCCATATGAAGCTGAGAATCTTTTTTTTCAAGGTCTGTAAAGAATTGAGTTGGTATTTTGATGGGTATTGCATTGAATCTGTAGATTGCTTTTGGCAGGATGGGCATTTTCACAATGTTAATCCTACCAATCCATGAGCACGGGAGATCTTTCCATCTTCTGAGACCTTCTTCGATTTCTTTCTTCAGAGATTTGAAGCTTTTCTCAAACAGGTCTTTCACTTGCTTGGTTAGAGTCACACCAAGGTACTTTATGTTATTAGTGGCTATTGTGAAGGGTGTTGTTTCCCTAATTTCTTTCTCAGCCTTTTTGTCTTTGGTGTACAGGAGAGTTTCTGATTTTTTTGAGTTGATTTTGTATCCTGCCACTTTGCTGAAGGTGTTTATCAGCTGAAGGAGTTCTCTGGTTGAATTTTTGGGGTCGCTCATATATACTATCATATCATCTGCGAATAGTGACACTTTGACCTCTTCCTTTCCAATTTGTATCCCCTTGATCTCCTTTAGTTGTCTTATTGCTCTGGCTAGGACTTCAAGTACTATGTTGAAGAGATATGGAGACAGTGGGCAGCCTTGTCTTTTCCCTGATTTCAGTGGGATTGATTTAAGTTTCTCTCCATTGAGTTTGATGTTGGTTATAGGCTTGCTGTATATTGCCTTTACTATCTTTAGGTATGTGCCTTTTATTCCTGATCTCTCCAAGACTTTAAACATGAATGGGTATTGGACTTTGTCAAATGCTTTTTCGGCATCTAAGGAGATGATCATGTGGTTTTTCTCCTTCAGTTTGTTTGTGTGGTGGATTATGTTGATGGATTTCCGTTTATTGAACCACCCTTGCATGCCTGGGATGAAGCCTACTTGGTCATGGTGGATGATATCTTTGATGTGTTCTTGCATTCGGTTTGCAAGTAGTTTATTGAGTATTTTTGCATCAATGTTCATAAGAGAGATTGGTCTGAATTTCTCTTTTTTTGTTGGATCTTTGTGTGGTTTAGGTATCAAGATGACTGTGGCTTCATAGAATGAGTTTGGTAGGGTTCCTTCTGTTTCTATTTTTTGGAAGAGTTTGAGGAGAATTGGTGTTAGCACTTCCTTGAAGGTCTTGTAGAATTCTGCGCTGAAGCCATCTGTTCCAGGGCTTTTTTTGAAGGGGAGACTGTTAATGACTGCTTCAATTTCCTTGAGAGATATAGGGCTATTCAGTCTTTCTACAATGATCTTGGCTTAATTTTGGTAGATGGAATCTGTCAAGAAAATTATCCATTTCATTTAGATTTTCAAATTTTGTGCCATATAGGTTTTTGTAGTATGACCTAATAATTGTTTGGATTTCCACAGTATCTGTAGTTATGTCCCCATTTTCATTTCTGATTTTGCTGATTTGGATAGTTTCTCTCTGCTTTTTAGTTAGTTTGGCTAGGGGTTTGTCTATCTTATTGATTTTCTCAAAGAACCAGCTTTTTGTTTCATTGATTCTTTGAATAGTTTTATTTGTTTCTAATTGATTGATTTCAGCCCTGAGTTTGATTATTTCCAGCCGTCTGCTCCTCTTGGGTGTATCTGCTTCTTTTTTTTTTTTTTTTTAGGGTTTTCAGTTGGGCCATTAAGTTGTTTGTATGTGATGTTATGAATTTCTTCTTGCAGGCACTTAGTTCTATAAATTTTCCTCTGAGCACTGCTTTCAATGTGTCCCATAATTTGGGTATGTTGTGCCTTCATTTTCATTGAATTCTAGGAAGTCCTTAATTTCTTTCTTTATTTCTTCCTTGACCCATCTGTCATTGAGTAGTAAGTTGTTCAGTTTCCATGTGCGTGTTTTTTT
>NW_026587606.1:0-4767 GCF_907164565.1 Psammomys obesus
CTTCTTTAAGTTGGGAAAGTTTTCTTCTATAATTTTCTTGAAAATATTTTCCGGACCTTTGAGCCTGATGTCTTCTTTTTCTTCTACTCCTATTATTCTTAGGTTTTGTCTTTTCTTGGTGTCCTTGATTTCTTGGATGTTTTGTGTTTGGAACTTTTCTGATTTTATTTTTTTCTTTGAGAGATGTGTCAATTTCCACAAGTGTATCTTCGGCTCCTGAGATTCTTTCTTCCATTTCTTGTATTCTGTTGGTGATGCTTACCTTTGTAGTGCCTGATCTTTTCTCTATGTTCTCCAGCTCCTGGTTTTTCTCTATTTGTGTTTTCTTTATTGATTCTAATTCTGTTTTCATGTCTTGTACCATTTCCTTCATCTGTTTGAATGTGGACTCCTGCTTTTCAATGATAGCTTCTATTTTTTTGTCCGTTTCCTCTCTATGTATCACTAATTGTGCCTCTACTTCTTTGGGTATAATTGCCTGTATTTCTATGAGAGCTTTGTTTATTTCTTCTTTAGTTGCCTTCATTTGTGTGGACATTTCTTTGAGAGCTTTGTGCATTTCTTCTCTGTTTGCCTCAATTTTCGTGGTCATTTCTCTGAGAGCTCGATTTGTTTCCTCTTGGTTAGTCTTGATTTCTTTGGTTATTTCTCTGAGGGCTTTGTTCATTTCATCTCTATGGGCCTCTAATAGCTGGAGAAACATAGTTTTGAGGTCGTTTTCTTGTATATCTAGTGAATTGAAGTGTCCATTGTTTTGTGGGGTTGCTGGTGAGGTCATTATGTCCTGATTTTTGTTGGGAGTGTTCTTATGTCTGCCTCTAGCCATCTGGTTATTTATAATCCTCACTGGTTGTTCCTCGAGATTGTAGTTTGGGCTATGATCCTCTCTTTCTGTTTTCTGGACTGTTTTTTCAGGAAGATGAGAGAGGTTCACTGCTTTGGGAGTGCGCACTGTGTTTTCAGTTTTGCCTAAGTAAGGAATGTGATGCTGGCGCTATTCGCGTGTATTTTTAGCGGGCGCAGTGTGCATGCACGGATTCTCTGACTATTGCAGTGGCCTGCAAGCCACTATTACGAAGTTTTGACTGAGATCCAGGGATTGTTTCCCTGGATTACCCTGGTGGACCCGCAAGGCAGAGGCTTCAATGTTGGGGTCGCTATCCCAAGAATCCCTATGATGCCCACACTAGGGTTGTGGGTGGCAGGGATCTCGTCTGGTTGCTTCTGTGGAAAGGCCCTGGGTCTGGGGCAATCTCTCCCTAGAAGGCTCACTCACTCTCTTGCAGGACCCGTTGGAATGCACAGGGGTTCCCCTTGCTCACTACTCTCTGTTTTGGTCCTCCTGCGGAAGTGCACGGGTAGGCTAACAGTCAGCTCTGTGATACTGTGGCCGCAAGACTCGGTGTCCACCTTTCCAGTGTGTTGCCTCTTTGTCCTTTCACTCTGCCAGGAGGGGTTATGTTGACTGGTCCCTGGGTGGCGCGGGAAAGAGTTAGGATGAGTGTACTCAATCCCAGATCCCAGGCCCAGATCTCTCTGCCAGAAGTAGCCTAGCGGTAGAATCTATGTTTGCTGATCCCAAAAGAGTACCGGGTAGGGTTGAGTGTCCTCAGATCCAGAGCTTGGGTTTCTCTGCTAGGGGCCGCTGGGTGAGCTGGAGAGAGGGTGCTGTGTCCTTGGCAGGCTGCCTCTCTGTCCCCTCTGACCTTCTCCTCTGCTAGGGCAAGCTTATGGAGGTGCTCTCAGGGGAATGCCAGCAGGGATTGGGGCTTCTCAGTCAGATCCTGAGCCCTGAGCCGGCGTTTCTCTACCAGGGGTCGGGGGGGCGCCAGTGATAGAACTTGCTGCTAGACCTTATTGCGCTGGACCCAGGATAATCTCAGGACATGTAGAATGACCACAGTCTCAGATCCCGAGCTGTAGTTTGTTTGCTAGGAGCAGCCGGCAGCACTGGAGTTCCGGCACTGTGAAGCAGCTGTGTGCCTCTTTATCCTTCTGCTCAGCTGCGGCAGGGTTATGGTGGCGTTTGGGGGAGTGCCCGAAAGGATTGGGTTTTCTCAGCCCCGATCTCGGGTTGGGGTACAGACAATGTGGTCTGTGGCAGATTCTGCTGGCCGCCTCCTGTCTCCTCCGAAGAGGGAGTAGGGATTTTGAGCTGGGCGCGCAGCTGCAATTGGTGCGAGGAGGGAGCTCAATTGTGATGGCGGCAGGTACCCGTGGTCGGAGAGACCTTCCAGGGAAAGACTGGGTGACCCATGACCAGTCTGGCAACTTTCCTTCCCCATGGGGTTTTTTTGCGACTGGGACTCTCAGCCTCAGGCCTCCTTGTGCCCACCAATCAGCCTGGGAAAGTGATAGGGACAAGCAGGCTTGCAGCACCAGCCCGGAGACCCAAAGCCCGAGTTAGCCGGGTTCTCTTCCAGGTTCTGGCTGGGCAGCCAAGAGTGGACCCGACCGATTCCCACGCCGTGGGAGCCTCCCTTTACCTGGGAAACACGATCGATCGCTGTTGTTTTAGGGCCCAGAGTTCAGTCTCCTGGTCGCTGCACGGAGTGTGTTGTCCCACTTCTCAGACATGGTGTTCTCCCGGTGGCCCCTCCCACTTTATTCATTTTGTATCCCCCCCATAAGCCCCTCCCTCATCCCCTCCCGATCCTACCCTACCTCTCCTTTCTTCATGTATGCTCCTCCCCATATCCACTGATAGGGGAGGTCCTCCTCTCCTTCCTTCTGATCTTAGTCTATCAGATCACATCAGGAATGGCTGCATTGTCTTCTTCTGTGTCCTGGTAAGGCTGCTCCCCCCTCAAGGGGAGGTGATCAAAGAGCAGGCCAATCAGTTTATGTCAGAGGCAGTCCCTCTTCCCATCACTATGTAAGCCACTTGGACACTAAACTGCCATGGGCTACATCTGTGCAGGGGTTTTAGGTTATCTCCATGAATACTCCTTCGTTGGAATATTGGGAAGTTCCCTGTGTTCAAATTTTCTTGTTCTGTTGCTCTCCTTGTGGAGTTCCTCTTCTCTCCAGCTCTTACTATTTTCCACTTCTTACATAAAATTCCATTCACTCTGCCCATCAGTTGGCCATCAGGCTCAGCATCTGCTTTGACAGTCTGCAGGGCAGAGGCTTTCAGAGGCCCTCTGTGGCAGGTTCCTAGGTTGTTTCCTGTTTTCTTCTTCTGGCTTTCAGAGGCCCTCTGTGGCAGGTTTCTAGGCTGTTTCCTGTTTTTTTTTTTTTCTTCTGATGTCCATCCTCTTTGCCTTTGAGGATGGGGATTGAGTGTTTTAGTTAGGGTCCTCTCTTTTGCTTAGTTTGTTTAGATGTACAGATTTTAGTGGGTTTATCTTATGTTGTATGTTTATATGAATGAGTATATACCGTGTGTGTCTTTTTGCTTCTGGGACAACTCACTCAGGATGATCCTTTCCAGGTCCCACCATTTACTTGCAAATTGTATAGATGTACCACAGTTTCTGCATCCATTCTTCAGTTGAGGGGCATCTGGGCTGTTTCCAGCTTCTGGCTATTACTAATAAAGCAGCTACAAACATGGTTGAGCAAATGTCCTTTTTGTGTACTTGAGCCTCTTTTGGATATATGCCTAGGAGTGGTATGGCTGGATCTTGTGGAAGCGCTATTCCTAGTTGGCTGAGAAAGCACCAGATTGATTTCCAAAGTGGTTGTACAAGTTTACATTCCTACCAGCAGTGGAGGAGGGTTCCCCTTTCTCCACAACCTCTCCAGCATGTGTTGTCACTTGAGTTTTTCATCTTGGCCATTCTGATGGGTGTAAGGTGAAATCTCAGGATTGTTTTGATTTGCATTTCCCTAATGGCTAATGAGGTTGAGCATTTCTTTAAATGCTTCTCTGCCATTCGATATTCCTCTACAGAGTGTTCTCTGTTTAGCTCTGCTCCCCATTTTTTAATTGGATTACTTGGTTTGCTGCTTTTCAGCTTCTTTAGTTCTTTATATATACTGGATATGAGTCCTCTGTCATATAAAGGGTTGGTGAAGATTCTTTCCCAATCTGTAGGCAGTCGCTTTGTTTTGATGAGAGTATCCTTTGCTTTACAGAAGCTTTTCGGTTTCATGAGGTCCCATTTATTGATTGTTGCTCTCAGAACCTGTGCTGTTGGTGTTCTGTTCAGGAAGTTCTCTCCTGTACCAATGAGTTCTAGGGTATTCCCCACTTTTTTTTCTAGCCGATTTAATGTTTCTGGTTTTATGTTGAGGTCTTTGATCCACTTGGACTTCAGTTTTCTGCAGTGTGATAAGTATGGATCTATTTTCATTTTTCTACATGTAGACATCCAGTTAGAACAGCACCATTTGTTGAAGGTGCTATCTTTTCTCCATTGTATGGTTTTGGCACCTTTGTCAAAAATCAGGTGTCCATAAGTGTGTGGATTTATTTCTGGGTCTTCTCTTCAGTTCCATTGATCCACCATTCTGTTTCTATGCCAGTACCATGCAGGTTTTTTTACTGTTGCTGTATAGTACAGCTTGAGATCAGGGATGGAGATACCTCCAGAAGATCTTTTATTGTAGAAGATTGTTTTAGCAATTCTGGGTTTCTTGTTATTCCATATGAAGTTGAGAATTTTTCTTTCCAGGTCTGTAAAGAATTGTGTTGGTAATTTGATGGGAATTGCATTGAATCTGTAGATTGCATTGGGTAAAATGGCCATTTTGCTATGTTAATTCTGCCAAGCCATGAGCATGGGAGATCTTTCCATCTTCTCATATCTTCTTCTAATTCTT
>NW_026587607.1:0-1602 GCF_907164565.1 Psammomys obesus
GATTAAAGGTGTGTCTGTATTCCAACCAGATCATATAGACCTAGAAAGTCTTTGGATGTGATTTCTTACCAGAACAGCCATGTTTTGAAGTAAAGTTAATTTACCTAAAGGTCCAGTTTTCTGTTTGAGAAAAGAATAGTTTTTCCACAGGGGCAAGTCCATACTGGTTGACAACTGTTTGAAAAGGAAAAACAAAACAAAACTTGTGTTTAGGCTGACCTGAATAATGAAGGCATTCATGAAGCCTTCAGGTAAGAGGAATGGCATAGTTATTTCTCAAACCTATTAACATTCTTGGCATAGCCAGGAACAGACTGGGGCCTAGGCCTCGAGGGCTTTCACCAAGTTCTCCATGTATTGAGAATAAAGTGGAGTTTCTTCTCAAAAGTGAGGATCATATTTGGGAGTGTAATATTGTCCATTGTAGTTACAGTGAAGTGATTTGCATGTGGAGCATGGTTTCTGCCGTCTGTTCAGAACAGGAAGAACAATTTATTATGTACAATTGCTGGGTGAAACAGGGTAGGCAATAGCTAGATCATAGAATAAAGTTTAAGGCAATCAGCTGCAGGGGTCACCCTATAAAAAAGGACATTATTCCCACACGGTTGGTGATTTTTAAATTTCTACCATGTATTAACTATTGCATGTGAGTGAAACCACATTGGTGAGTGTTCAATTTGGGTAGGTTAGAGGAAGCCAGTGAGTATTGAATTCCCAAGTAGGTCTATCCTATGAATTTATTCATGGTCTACGTAGACAGGGTTATGGCTGCTCAGAAATTTGAGACTCCGCTACTGGCAGTAGCTTTGTATGTCAGGTTATCAATCGCAGCAGGTAACACTGCAGGTAGAATCAAGGTCAAACAGTATCTGATTAATACCATTAGCTCTACCAGAGAATGGTGTGCTTTTGTTCAAAGTCAGGATATGTACTTAGTTTTTCAATTATATTTATCTTTCTAAAAATGTCAATTGTTGGTATTACTTACTAAGTTTTATTTTCTTTATGCATCACTGCTCTAATATCTTATTTCTCTTCTCCAACATTTCCCAGTCATTAAGAATTTCATTCCTGGGACTGGAGAGATGGCTCTTTGGTTAAGAGTACTGTCTCTTCTTCTAAAGGACCCAGATTCAATTCCCAGCACCCACGTGGCAGATCACAACTGTTTGTAATGCCAATTCCAAGGGATTTGACACATTCACAGTAATGCACAGAAAATAAATTTAAATACATTTTTTTTCCAAAAAAGAATTTCATTCCTATTTAAAAAGGGATTTCTCATTAGTTTCTGTTTAGAGCAATATCTCCCAAAACTCAGCCTTTCTTCATGTTGTATAGTTAAGACTTGCTTTGAACACCTAATCCTGCCTCTCTGACCCAGTGTCTTGCAACTCATTTCAGGCTGGACCTTAACCTGGTCAGTGAAATGGAAAAGAGAACAGTGAATGAGGTTCCTCAATCATTCCTGGCTCTCGTAGTGTAGGCAGTTACAAATAAAGAGGAACCTGTATATGAATTGAGTTCACTGACCAACTATGAAGCTAGTGTCATCATAGCACAGAAAGGGATGGAGAAAAAGGATGGTGAGAGCATCTG
>NW_026587608.1:0-2669 GCF_907164565.1 Psammomys obesus
TAAACAATCTACATTTAAATGACAAAAGGAAGAGCAGGTTCTGCAGGGCCCATCTATCCTTGAAGTAGGGAAGACAGGGACAGGAGCATCCATGAAGCTTGCTAATAAACCATTTAGCTGAACTGGTGAGTTCCAGATTCAGTGGATGTTGGTGGTGCAGGCCTTTAATACCGGAACTCAAGAGGAAGAAGCAGGCAGATCTCTGTGCCTTTGAGGACAACCTCGACTTCAGATCGAGCCTAGGAGAGCCAGGACTGCTATACAGAGAACCCCTGCCTCGAAAAGCCTCTAGATAGATAGATGCATATATATAGAGAGAGAAATGGATGGATGGAAGGATGCATTGATGGATGGATGAATGTGTAGATGGGTGAGTGGATGGAAGGTTATGTGGTGGTTGGGCGAGTGGTTGGAATATATATATATATATATATATATATATATATATATATATGTAAATAGATAGACTGACAAACAGATACAAAGATAGAGAGATAGATGTATTCAGGTATGGTGACAGGAGCAGACAGACCTCTCCAAGTTCAAGCCCAGTTGGTCTATATTGCACGTTCCAGGACAACTAGAGTAGAGACTGTCTCAAACAACAACAACAACAAAATCTTACAAAATAAAGAGTAATTGAGGAATGTATCTGTCTTACCAAAAAGCAAGTAGGGAAGGAAGGGGATTATTTGGCTAACAGTCCATATTGCTGTTTCTCACTAAAGAAAGTCAGAATAGGAAATCAAACAGGGCAGAAACCTGGAGTCAGGAGCTGAAGCAGAGGCCATGGAGAGGTGCTGCTTACTGGTTTGCTCAGCCAGCTCTCTTATACAAGCCTGGACCACTATTCCAGGGATGGCACCACCCATCTTGGGCTGGGTCTTCTTCCATTGTTCACTAATTGAGAAAATGCCTTAAACTGGATCTTATGGAGGCCTCTTCCTCTTCAATGACACAAGCCTGTATTAGGGAGACACAAAACCAGCCAGGACTCTATCCAAGAGCAACCATTGGCCTATGCACATACCACAGAAACATGAGGCAAGTTCATCTGCACACTCAAATGAGGGAGCACGCCTGAGCGAGCACACACACACACCACGGACTTGTTATTTCTCTCTCTCACCCACACACACACTACACATTTTTCCACATTTCTCTCTAATTCTCTCTCTCTCTCTCACACACAAACACACATACACAAATGCACATATACATACCAAAAAGGAAAAAAAAAAGAGAAAATACAAGCTAAAGCCAGAGGTGATGGCACATTTCTGGAGCTCCAGCTCTTAGAAGGCTGAAGCAGGATGGTTGTCAGGGAAACACATACTGAAACTGTCAAAGTCCCTTTTCCCCAAATCAAAACAAATGTTAAAGTCTCTTTAAGTGGGCAAGGAGGAAGCGTAAGGAAAAGAAAGATAAGGCAAGTGACTGAAGGCTTAAAGGAATAAATGAATATACACATGAAAGGCTAAAGAAAAAAATAAGATCAATGTCCAAAAGGAAATGTGAGGAAAGAAGTTCAAATCACACATTTAGGACATGAACAAAAGCACACTTATAGACGCAAAGAGTTATTACATTCTTTTTAATCCTTGAATCAAATGTTGAGTTGGATGGGCCGGTGTGGAAGTAGTGGAGGGGGATCTGGACCATAGAGTGAATAGAGTAAGAGGGATTGGTCTGCAGGAAGGAACAATGCTTTCTTTAGTCATCCCATTCATCATCGTCTTCATCCTCCCGTTCATCTGGAAGAAGAGAGGTTCAGAATTAGATTCAAGAGAGGCTGGTATGTCCAAAGGCCCTGAGAAAGTTCCTGTGGCCTAGGAGGTAAAGACTCAGCCACACGGGATTGGAGTCTTCTGAAAAGGGCACACTTTGGGCAACATAGGGATCCTTTTCAGAGGGGGTGCTTTAGCTGGACAGTTCAAGTCCATGCAGTATTAAAAAAAAGTTAGGCAGCCTGGTGTGCTGGCACATGCCCGAAATCCCAGCATTCTGTGAGGTACAGTCAGGTGAGTGTCTATGAGTTCGAGGCCAGGTTGGTCTCTAAAGAGAGTGTGGGACAGCCAAGGCTACACAGAGATAGCATCTCTTGAGAAAGAAAAGAAAAAAGAAACAGAAAGAGAAAAATTTAGACTATTATAGTGGCACATGCCTTTATTCTCAGCATTCTGGAGGCAAAGGCAAGTTGATCTCTGTGAGTTTGAGGTCAGTCTAGTCTACAGCCTGGGAGGTCTAGCACAGCCAGGGCTACAGAATAGTGAGACTCTGTCTTTAAAAAGAAAAGCAAACAAAATCCCAAAATGACAAAAATGTTAATGGAGCTGCAACATTGGTGCATGTGTGTAACTTCAGCACGCAGGAGGTTCAGGCAGGAGGATAATGAATTTGAGACCAGGCTAGCTTATGGATACTGAGTTCCTATTAGCCTGGGCTATATACCTAGAACCTGTCTAAAACAAACAAATAAAGGCAGCTCCCTCTGAGCCTAACAACCTTAGCTCATCTCTGGGACTATACAGTGGAAGGAGAGAACTGATCCTTACACACATGTAGTTTAATGTATTTGTGCATTTATTTCTTTCCCCTGTGTGTGTGTGTGTGTGTGTGTGTGTGAGTGTGTTTGTGTGTGTGTGTGCACCAACACACACACACACACA
>NW_026587609.1:0-6909 GCF_907164565.1 Psammomys obesus
TAAAGCTGCTCTGAAAACAGTTGAACAAAAGTCCTTATTGAATGGTGGGACATATTTTGGGTGCTGGAAAACTTATGGAAAAAGAGGGAGATAGAAATAACTGCAGGGGACAGGAAATTCACAAGGAGAAAAACAGAGCCAAAAAACCTGGGCCCAGGTGGCCTACACAGACCAATACTCCAACCAAGGACCATGCATGGAAAGGACCTAGACCCACTGTTCAGAGGAAGCTGATAGGATGCTCAGTTTCCAAGTGGGTTCCCTAGTAATGGGTACAAGGGCTGTCACTGATATGAACTCAGTGGGTTTTGGCTCTTTGCACTCATCCCCTTGGAAGGTGCAGCCTTGCCAGACAACAGAGGAAAATGATGTAGTCAGCCCTAATGAGACCAAATAGTCTAGGGAAGGAGGTCCTCACCTATCAGGGGGAATAGGGAAAGAGAGAGAAGGGGAAGGGTAGGTGGGACTGCAAGGAGATGCTGCAGCGGGGATACAAAGTGAATAATTCATAATAAATATATTTTAATTTTAATTTTTTATATTAATTAGTTTATTCACTTTGTATCCCAGCTATAGCCCCCTCTCTCATTTACTCCCAAACCTACCCTCCCTCCCTCATCTCTTCCCATGACTCTCTCCAAGTCCACTGATAAAAAAGTTCCTCCTCCCCCTCTGTCTGACCTTAGCCTATCAGGTCTCCTCAGGACTGGATGCATTATCATCCACTATGGCCTGGTAATGCTGCTCCCCCCTAAGGAGGAGGTGATCAAAGAACTAAACACTGAGTTCCTGTCAGAGACAGGTCCTGTTTTCCTTACTAGGGAACTCACTTGGATACTGACCTGCCATGGGCTAATACCTCTTTTTCCAGAAACAGTTTCATGTCCTATAACCTCCAGGTTTGTGTTCTTATGCATTTCCTATGGAGGTGAAAATATGGTATTTTCAAATATAAAACTCACACTGCAAAGGTAGTCTACACATCCTGTTAGGTAAGGTGAATTATCATTTTGACTTATTGCCACAGTCCTTGAGCAACTTCACAGGTGGAGTCCATTCCCTGCTGATAAGCACAGCCGCCCTCAGTCAGGGACTTACATTACTAGAGGAAATGGCAGGGACTAGAAAACCATTAGGTGTGCTTATCTTTTATCACTAACATCTCAGCTGTGGAATTGTTCTGTACATTCTCTCTCTGTTCCACAGATCTCTTTATACCTCAGATTTCTAATACTAGAAATGAACAACTATGCAGGCCTACTCTTTGCTGCCTCTGCAGCTCAGACTGAAATTGAACATACTCACCTGGCTTCTTGCCTCTGCAGGATGGTGGGTTCACTAGGCACATCCAAGACTCACTAATAAGCAGTGCTGTAGGTGCCAACTGAAGCCTGAGGTCTGTGACTCTGTGACCTCACCTTTCTCCAGAGCTGTAATTATCATTTCATCAGCAGTGGCAAAGACAAGGCTGGCTTTGGGATTCATATCATTTATGGATCACTTCCAGTTGCTAAATAGCAAACATAATTAAGAGTTGCTCTTTAACATCTCTAAAGAGAAAAACGTGTTTTGAGAAGGCATTGTGTGTCCTTTTTCGTGGCTGGTGTAGATGCTAGAAATTTTGAAGCAGATTGAGGAGATAGAGAACGTCCTTTTTGGTTCTGTTTTTGTTTTTGTTTTGTTTTTTACCAGACTTTAATGACTTCTTTTTTTTTTAATTTTTATTTTTCTTTTAGTTACAGTTTGTTAACTCTGTGTCCCAGCTGTATCCCGCTCCCTCATTCCCTCCCAATCCCACCCTCCCTCCCTCATCTCCACCGTGCCCCTTTCCAAGTCCACTGATAGGGGAGGACCTCCTTCCCTTTCATTTGACCCTATTTTATCAGGTATCTTCAAGGCTGGCTGCAAAGTCTTCCTCTGTGGCCTAACAGGACTGCTCCTCCCCTGGGGGGGGGGGAGGTCAAAGAGCCTGCCCTTGAGATCCTGTTAGAAATAGTCCTTGTTCCCATTACTTTGGAAAACTACTTGGTTACTGAGCTACCACATCTGAGCAGAAGTTCTATGTTATATCCATAGATGGTCCTTGGTTGAATGTCAGTCTCAGAAAAGACCCTTTGCCTGGCTATATTTGGTACTTGTAGAGCTCCTATCCTTTCCGTATCATACTAACTCCCCTTCTTTCTTATGATTCCCTGTACTCTGCCAAGGTTTGGTTATGAGTCTTAGTGTCTGCTTTGAAACACTGCTAGGTAGAGTCTTTCAGATGCCTTCTGCGGTAGACTCCTGTCATACGTTCAATGCACATCCCATTTGTCTTTCTATGTGAGGATTGATCATCCTCGCCCATGTCCACTTTCTTGATTATCTTCTTTAGGTGTGTAGATTTCATTATGTTTATCATATCTTGTAGGTCTATATAAGCGAGTATATACCAAGTTTGTCTTTCTCTTTCTGGGATACTTCACTCAAAATGATCTTTTCTAGATTCCACCATTTGCCTGCAAATTTCATCATTTCCTCCTTTTTGATTGCTGAGTAGTATTCCATTGTGTAAAAAAACCACAATTTCTGTATCCATTCCTCTGTTGATGGACATCTGGGTTGTTTCCAAGTTCTGGCTATTACAAATAAAGCTGCTACAAACATGGTTGAACAAATGTCCTTGTTGTGTACTTGAGCAAATTTTGGGTATATACCTAGGAGTGGTATAGCTGGGTCTTGAGGTAGCACTATTCCTAATTGTCTGAGAAAGCACCAGATTGACTTCCAAAGTGGTTGTACCAGTTTACATTCCCACCAGCAATGGAGGAGGGTTCCCCTTTCACCACAACTTCTCCAGCATGTGCTGTCACTTGAGTTTTTCATCTTGGCCATTCTGATGGGTG
Source organism: Psammomys obesus (assembly GCF_907164565.1). Taxonomy (NCBI): domain Eukaryota; kingdom Metazoa; phylum Chordata; class Mammalia; order Rodentia; family Muridae; genus Psammomys; species Psammomys obesus. Next base: position 2,886 of record NW_026587609.1, read on the forward strand.
TAAGGTAAAATCTCAGGGTTGTTTTGATTTGCATTTCCCTAATGGCTAATGAGGTTGAACATTTCTTTAAGTGTTTCTCTGCCATTTGATGTTCCTCTTTCGAGAATTCTCTGTTTAGCTCCATTCCCCATTTTTTAATGGGATTACTTGGTTTGTTGCTTTTCTGCTTCTTTAGTTCTTTATATATACTGGATATTAGCCCTCTGTCAGATAAAGGGTTGGTGAAGATTCTTTCCCAATCTGTAGGCAGTCGTTTTGTTTTGATGACTGTGTCTTTTGCTTTACAGAAGCTTTTCAGTTTCATGAGGTCCCATTTATTGATTGTGCTCTTAGAGCCTGTGCTGTTGGTGTTCTGTTCAGGAAGTTGTCTCCTGTGCCAATGAGTTCTAGGCTGTTCCCCACTTTTTTTCCAACTGATTTAGAGTATCTGGTTTTATGTTGAAGTCCTTGATCCACTTTGACTTTAGTTTTGTGCAGGGTGATAAATATGGATCTATTTTCATTTTTCTGCATGTAGACATCCAGTTGGACCAGCACCATTTGTTGAAGATGCTGTCTTTTTTCCATTGAATGGATTTGGCTTCTTTGTCAAATACTGAATATTCATAGGTGTGTGGGTTTATTTCTGGGTCTTCTATGCGGTTCCATTGATCCTCCTTTCTGTTTCTATGCCAATACCATGCAGTTTTTATTACTGTTGCCCTGTAGTACAGCTTGAGATCGGGGATGGAGATACATCCAGATGATCTGTTGTTGTACAGGATCGTTTTGGAGATTCTGGGTTTTTTTGTTTCTCCATATGAAGCTGAGAATCTTTTTTTCAAGGTCTGTAAAGAATTGAGTTGGTATTTTGATGGGAATTGCATTGAATCTGTAGATTGCTCTTGGCAGGATGGCCATTTTCACAATGTTAATCCTACCAATCCATGAGCACGGGAGATCTTTCCATCTTCTGAGATCTTCTTCGATTTCTTTCTTCAGAGACTTAAAGTTTTTCTCAAACAGGTCTTTCACTTGCTTGGTTAGTGTTATTAGTGGCTATTGTGAAGGGTGTTGTTTCCCTAATTTCTTTCTCAGCCTTTTTGTCTTTGGTGTACAGGAGGGCTTCTGATTTTTTTTTGAGTTGATTTTGTATCCTGCCACTTTGCTGAAGGTGTTTATCAGCTGAAGGAGTTCTCTGGTTGAATTTTTGGGGTCGCTCATGTATAATATCATATCATCTGCAAATAGTGACATTTTGACCTCTTCCTTTCCGATTTGTATCCCCTTGATCTCCTTTAGTTGTCTTATTGCTCTGGCTAGGACTTCAAGTACTATGTTGAAGAGATATGGAGACAGTGGGCAGCCTTGTCTCATCCCTGATTTCAGTGGGATTGATTTAAGTTTCTCTCCATTGAGTTTGATGTTGGCTATAGGCTTGCTGTATATTGCCTTTACTATCTTTAGGTATGTGCCTTGTATCCCTGATCTCTCCAAGACTTTAAAAATGAATGGGTGTTGGACTTTGTCAAATGCTTTTTCAGCATCTAAGGGGATGATCATGTGGTTTTTCTACTTCATTTTGTTTATGTGGTGGATTACATTGATGGATTTCTGTATGTTGAACCACCCTTGTATGCCTGGGATGAAGCCTACTTGGTCATGGTAGATGATATCTTTGCTGTGTTCTTGGATTCGGTTTGCCAGTATTTTATTGAGTATTTTTGCATCAATGTTCATAAGAGAGATAGGTCTGAAGTTCTCTTTTTTTGTTGGATCTTTGTGTGGTTTAGGTATCAAGGTGACTGTGGCTTCATAGAATGAGTTTGGTAGTGTTCCTTCTGTTTCTATTTTGTGGACTAGTTTGAGGAGATTTGGTGTTAGCACTTCTTTGAAGGTCTTGTAGAATTCTGCGCTGAAGCCATCTGGTCCAGGGCTTTTTTTGGAGGGGAGACTGTTAATGACTGCTTCAATTTCCTTTGGAGATATAGGGCTATTCAGTCTTTCCACATGATCTTGGCTTAATTTTGGTAGATGGAATCTGTCAAGAAAATTATCCATTTCATTTAGATTTTCAAATTTTGTGCCATATAGGTTTTTGTAGTATGACCTAATAATCGTTTGGATTTCCACAGTGTCTGTAATTATGTCCCCATTTTCATTTCTGAATTTGCCGATTTGGATAGTTTCTCTCTGCTTTTTAGTTAGTTTGGCTAAGGGTTTGTCTATCTTGTTGATTTTCTCAAAGAACCAGCTTTTTGTTTCATTGATTCTTTGGATAGTTTTATTTGTTTCTAATTGATTGATTTCAGCCCTGAGTTTGATTATTTCCAGCCGTCTGCTCCTCTTGGGTGTATCTGCTTCTTTTTTTTCTAGGGTTTTCAGTTGGGCCATTAAGCTGTTTGTATGTGATGTTATGAATTTCTTCTTGCAGGCACTTAGTGCTATAAATTTTCCTCTTAGCACTGCTTTCAATGTGTCCCATAAATTTGGGTATGTTGTGCCTTCATTTTCATTGAATTCTAGGAAGTCTTTAATTTCTTTCTTTATTTCTTCCTTGACCCAGCTGTCATTGAGTAGTAAGTTGTTCAGTTTCCATGTGCGTGTCGGCTCTTTGTTGTTTCTGTTGTTGTTGATGTCCAGCTTTAGTCCATGGTGGTCAGATAGTATACAAGGGATTATTTCAATCCTTTTGTATCTGTTGAGGCTTGCTTTGTAACCCACTATATGGTCTATTTTGAAGAAGGTTCCATGCAGTGCTGAAAAGAAGGTGTACTCTTTTGAGTTTGGGTGAAAAGATCTGTAAACGTCTATTAGGTCCATTTGATTTAGGGATTCTGTGAGTGCTTTTATTTCCCTATTTGGTGTCTGTCTAGTTGATCTGTCCCTTGATGAGAGTGGGATGTTGAAGTCTCCCACTATTAAGGTATTAGGATCAACGTATGATTTAAGCTTTAATAATGTTTCATTTACGAATGTAGGTGCTCTTGTATTTGGGGCATAGATATTCAAGACTGTGATGTCCTCTTGGTGGATTTTTCCTTTGATGAGAATATAGTGGCACTCTTTATCTTTTTTGATTAACTTTGGATGGAAGTCTATTTTATCAGATATTAGGATGGCTACTCCAGCTTGTTTTCTGAGTCCATTTGCTTGAAAAACATTTTTCCAGCCTTTTACTCTGAGGTGGTGTTTATCTTTGTTGCATAGGTGTGTTTCTTGGATGGAACAGAATGTTGGATCCTGTTTCCACAACCATTCTGTTAGCCTGTGTCTTTTTATTGGTGAGTTGAGTCCATTGATATTGATAGATAGTAGTGACCAATGCATGTTAGTTCCTTTTGTAATGGAGTCGGTGATCTTACCCTGTTTCATTGCTTGTTTTCCTTTCATTTTTGTTGGGATATTATCTGTATGCTATGTTTTCTTGGGTAAAGATGTTTTCGTTGGATTGGAGTTTTCCTTCTAGTATCTTCTGTAGGGTTTGTTTGCTGTGTAGGTATTGCGTAAATTTAGTTTTGTCATGGAATATTTTGTTTTCTCCATCTATGTTGATTGAAAGCTTTGCAGGGTATAGTAGTCTGGGTTGACATTTGTGATCTCTTAGAGTCTCCATGATACTTGCCCAGGCCCTTCTGGCTTTCATAGTTTCTGATGAGAAGTCCGGTGTGATTCTGATAGATCTACCTTCATATGTTATTTGGCCTTTTTCCCTGGCTGCTTTTAATATCTTTTCTTTGTTCTGTAGATTTAGTGTTTTGACTATGATGTGACATGATCTGTTTCTTTTCTGGTCTAGTCTATTTGGAGTTCTGTAGGCCTCTTGTATATTTATGGACATCTCTTTCTTTAAGTTGGGAAAATTTTCTTCTATGATTTTCTTGAAAATATTTTCTGGACCTTGGAGCCTGGAGTCTTCTTTTTCATCAATTCCTATTATTCTTAGATGTTGTCTTTTCATAGCGTCCTTGATTTCTTGGATATTTTGTGATTGGAACTTTTCTGATTTTACTTTTTCTTTGAGAGAAGTATCAATTTCTGCAAG
>NW_026587610.1:0-8388 GCF_907164565.1 Psammomys obesus
TTTATTATACTAAAGTTATCACTAAACAGGTTGATGTCAAACTCTAGACATAACTATAAAAGATGATTAACCTTGAGATTTTTTAGAGAAACTGGCTTGAACACACATAATATCTCCTGAGACAATTTCATCAGTTTGAAGTTGGAGATTTATTTTTCTCAGTAAGAACTTTAAAATAGTTGCTGCCTTCCACTCTCCATAAAGTTTAAAGAAACTTATTTGGTTCTTGTCTTAATAAGATTATTGTTAAAGATAAGAGAGAAAGTGATTAAGAATCAGAATCAGTGAAAACTAGGAGCAACACAAAGCTGATTAGGAAAAAAAATCTTGTCAAATATAATTTAGACCCTTGAGATTCAATTATTTGCCAATTATTTAGACAATACAACCTTTCTGGAAAAAAAAACATAATTCTTTGAAATGTATGGTTTGTAATTTATATGGACTTGCTTAAAAAAACAATCATAAACAGCTTACCTGTCCATTCTTCAATAAGTTTAAAACTGAACATATTAAAATATCACTCATAGTGAATACCAGGACAAATCTTGGAAAAACTGACTCATTTTTAATGCCACCTGCTTTACTCACAGAAAGTCTCCAAGAACCATGTAGTTAAATAATCCAAATAATGTCAGCTTCACAGTATATTTATGGCATTCTGCAAAGATCTTCATCTATTGCAAGTAGACATTCTTTTTTTCACATTTTTAATTATTTTTATACACTTTATTCACTTTGTATCCCCCATAAGCCCCTCCATTCTTCCCTCCCAATCCCACCCTCCCCTCCCCTTCTTCATGCATGCCCCTCCCCAAGTCCACTGATAGGGGAGGTCTTAGTCTCCTTCCATCTGATCTTAGTCTATCTGATCACATCCGGAGTGGCTGCATTGTCATCTTCTGTGGCCTGGTAAGACTGCTCTCCCCTCAGGGGGAGGTGATCAAAGAGCAGGCCTATCAAATTAGGACAGACGCAGTCCCTCTTCCCATTACTATGTAAACCCATTCAGCATTCAGACACTAAACTGCCATGGATTACATCTGCGCAGGGGTTCTAGGTTATCCCCACGCCTGGTACTTGGTTGGAGTATGGGCCTCTGGGAAGACCCCTGTGTTCAAATCTTCTAGTTCTGTAGCTCTCCTTGTGGGGTTCCTGTCCTCTCCATAACCTACTATTTCCCACTTCTTATATAAGATTCCATGCACTCTGCCCAAGAGTTGGCCATAAAGTCACAGCGTCTGCTTTGATAGTCTGCAGGGCAGAGCCTTTCAGAGGCCCTCTGTGGAAGGTTCCTAGGTTATTTCCTGCTTTCTTCTTCTTCTGATGTCCATCCTCTTTGCCTTTCAAGATGGGGATTGAGCATTTTAGTCAGGGTCCTCTCTATTGATAAGTTTCTTTAGATGAACAGATTTTAGGTTTATCCTATAAGTCTATATGAGTGAGTATATACCGTGTGTGTCTTTCTGCTTCTGGGACAGCTCACTCACGATGATCCTTTCCAGGTCCCACCATTTACCTGCAAATTTCATGATTTCCTTATTTTTCATTGCAGAGTAATAAACCATTGGGTAGATGTACAACAATTTTTTCATCGACTCCTCAGTTAAGGGGCATCTGGGCTGTTTCTAGCTTCTGGCTATTACAAATAAGGCTGATTCAAACATGGTTGGGCAAATGTCCTTATTGTGTACTTGAGCCTCTTTTGGATATATGCCTAGGAGTGGTATGGCTGGATCTTGAGGAAGCACTATCCCTAGTTGTCTGAAAAGCAGCAAATTGATTTCCAGAGTGTTTGTATAAGTTTACATTCCCACCAGCAGTGGAAGAGGGTTCCCCTTTCTCCACAACCTCTCCAACATGCATTGTCCCTTGAGTTTTTCATCTTGGCCAATCTGAGGGGTGTAAGGTGAAATCTCAGGGTTGTTTTGATTTGCATTTCCCTAATGGCTAATGAGGTTGAGCATTTCTTTAAGTGTTTTTCTGCCATTCTATATTCCTCTACAGAGAATTCTCTGTTTAGCTCTGTTCTGCTTTTTTTAATTGGATTACTTGGTTTGCTGCTTTTCAGCTTCTTTAGTTCTTTATATATGCTGGATACTAGCCCTCTTTAAGATAAAGGGTTAGTGAGGATTTTTTCCCAATCTATAGGCAGTCATTTTGTTTTCATGACAGTGTCCTTTGATTTACAGAAGCTTTTCAGTTTCATGAGGTCCCATTTATTGATTGTTGATCTTAGAGCCTGTGCTGTTGATGTTTTGTTCAGGAAGTTGTCCCCTGTGCCAATGAGTTCTAGGGTATTCCTCACTTTTTTTTTTCTACCCGATTTAATGTGTCTGGTTTTATGGTGGATCTTTGATCCACTTGGACTTCAGCTTTGTGCAGGGTGATAAGTATGGACCTCTTTTCATTTTTCTACATGTAGACATCCAGTTGGGCCAGCACCATTTGTTGAAGATGCTATCTTTTTTTCCACTGTATGGTTTTGGCATCTTTGTCAAAAATCAGGTGTCCACAAGAGTGTGAGTTTATTTCTGGGTCTTCTGTTCGGTTCCATTGATCCAACATTCTGTTTCTATGCTAGTACCATGCAGTTTTTATAACTGTTGCTCTATAGTACAGCTTGATCAGGGATGGAGATATCTCCAGAAGATCTTATATTGTACAGGATTGTTTTAGCGATTCTCAGTTTCTTGTTATTCTATACGAAGTTAAGAATTTTTCTTTCCAGGTCTGTTAAGAATTGTGTTGGCAATTTGATGGGAATTGCATTAAATCTGTAGATTGCTTTTGGTAAGATGGCCATTTTTACTATGTTAATCCTGCCAAGCCATGAGCATGGGAGATCTTTCCATCTTCTCATATCTTCTTCTAATTCTTTCTTCAGAGACTTGAAATTTTTTTCGTGCAAGTCTTTGACTTGCTTGGTTAGGTTTACACCAAGGTACTTTATGTCATTTGTGGCTATTGTGAAGGGTGTTGTTTCCCTAATTTCTTTCTCAGCCCTTTTGTCTTTTGTATATAGGAGTGCTACTGATTTGTTTGAGTTGATTTTTTATCCGGCCACTTTGCTGAAGGTATTTATCAGCTGTAGGAGTTCCCTGGTAGAGTTTTTGGGGTGACTCACGTATACTATCATATCATCTGCAAATAGTGATAATTTGACTTCTTCCTTTCCAATCTGTATTCCCTTCATCTCCTTCAACTGTCTTATTGCTCTAGCAAGGACTTCCAGCACTATGTTGAAGAGATATGGAGAGAGTGGGCAGCCTTGTCTTATCCCTGATTTCAGTGGGATTGCTTTAAGTTTCTCTCCATTGAGTTTGATTTTGGCTATAGGCTTGCTGTATATCGCCTTTCCTATGTTTAGATAAGTGCCTTGTATCCCTGATCTCTCCAATACTTTAAACATGAATGGATGTTGGATTTTGTAAAATGCTTATTCAGCATCTAGGGAGATTATCATGTGGTTTTTTTCTTTGAGTTTGTTAATATGGGGATCAAATTGATGGATTTCCGTATATTGAACCACCCCTGCATACCTGAAATGAAGCATACTTGGTCATAGTGGATAATATCTTTGATGTGTTCTTGGATTCGGTTTGCAAGTATTTTGTTGAGTATTTTTGCATCAATGTTCATAAGGGAGATTGGCCTGAAATTCTCTTTCTTTTTTTGGGTCTTTGTGAGGTTTAGGTACTAAGGTGACTGCGGCTTCATAGAATGAGTTTGATAATGTTCCTTCTGTTTCTATTTTATGGAATAGTTTGAAGAGATTTGGAGTTAGCTCTTTTTTGAAGGTCTGGTAGAATTCTGTGCTGAAACTATCAGGTCCTGGGCTTTTTTTTGGATGGGAGACTTTTGATGACCACTTCTATTTCCTTGGGGAATATAGGACTATTTAATTTATTTACCTGGCCCTGATTCAGCTTTGGTATGTCAAATCGATCAAGAAAATTGTCCATTTCATTTAGATTTTCAAGTTTTGTGCCATATAGACTTTTGAAGTGAGTCCTAATGATTGTTTAGATTTCCTCAGTGTCTGTACTTATGTCCCCTTTTTCATTTCTGATTTTGTTGATTTGGGTGGTGTCTCTCTGCCTTTTAGTTAGCTTGGCTAAGGGTTTGTCGATCTTGTTGATTTACTCAAAGAACCAGCTCTTGGTTTCATTGATTCTTTGAATTGTTTTTTTTGTTTCTAATTGATTGATTTCAGCCCTGAGTTTGATTATTTGCAGGCTTCTACTCCTTTTTGGTGTGTCTGCTTCTTCTTTTTCTAGGGTTTTTAAGTGAGCCATTAAGTTTCTTGAATGAGCTGTCTTGAATTTCTTCTTGAAGGCACTTAGTGCTATGAGCTTTCCTCTTAGCACTGCTTTCATTGTGTCCCACAAGTTTTGGTATGTTGTGTCTTCATTTTCATTGAGTTCTAGGAAGACTTTAATTTCTTTCTTTATGTCTTCTCTTACCCAGCTGTCATTTAGAAGCAAGTTGTTCAGTTTCCATGTGTATGTAGGCTTTTTGCTATTTCTGTTGATGTTGAGGTCCAGCTTTATTCCATGGTGATCAGACAGGATACAAGGGATTATTTCAGTCTTCTAGTATCTGTTGAGGCTTGCTTTGTGACCAACTATATGGTCTATTTTGGAGAAGGTTCCATGAAGTGCTGAGAAGAAGGTAAATTCTTTTGTGTTTGTGTGTAAGGTTCTGTAATGTCTGTTAGGTCCATTTGATTCATGACCTCTGTTAGAGACATTGTTTCTTCGTTTAATTTCTGTTTAGTTGACCTGTCCTTTGTTGAGAGTGGGGTGTTGAAGTCTCCCACTATTAATGTGTGGGGATCTATATGTGGTTTAAGTTGTATCAATGTTTCTTTTACAAATGTGTGTGCTCTTTTATTTGGGGCATAGATGTTCAGGATTTTAATGTCTTCCTGGTATAATTTTCCCTTGATGAGTATGAAGTGTCCTTCCCCATCTTTTTTTATTAATTTTGGTTGAAAGTCTATTTTATCAGATATTAGAATGGCTACTCCTGTTTGCTTCTTAGGTCCATTTGCTTGGAAAGTTGTCTTCCAACCCTTTACCCTCAGGTAATGTCTATCTTTGTGCCTTAGGTGTGTTTCTTGTATGCAACAGATTGCTGGGTTTTGTTTACATATCCATGCTGTTAGTCTGTGTCTTTTTATTGGGGAGTTGAGTCCATTGATGTTGAGAGAGATTAATGACCAGTGGCTGTTAGATCCTTTGATTTTGATGTTGGCTGTGGTCATAAGGTTGTGTTCTTGGTTGCTTTTTGTTTTACTGTAGTAAGGTTAATTATTTCCTGTGTTTTCTTGAAATTAGCTAATTTTCTTGGGTTGTATTTTCCCTTCCAGTGTCTTCTGTAATGCTGGATTTGTGTGTAGGTATTGTTGGAATTTGTTTTTGTCATTGAATATCTTGTTTTCTCCGTGTATGAGGACTGAGAGTTTTGCAGGGTACAGTAGCCTGGGCTGACATCTGTGTTCTCTTAGGGTCTGCATGATATCTGTCCAGGCCCTTCCGGCTTTCATAGTCTCTGTTGAAAAGTCAGGTGTGATTCTAATAGGTTTGCCATTCTATGTCACTTGTTTTTTTTTTTCCCTTGCAGCTTTTAGTATTTTTTTCTCTGTTCTGTATGCTCACTGTTTTGATTATTATGTGGCAGGAAGATTTTCTTTTCTGGTCAAATTTGTTGGGTGTTCTGTAGGCTTCTTGTATTCTCATTGGCCTCTCCTTTAAGTTGGGAAAATTTTCTTCAATGATTTTGTTGAAAATATTTTCTGGGCCTTGGAGAAGGGAATCTTCTTTTTCCTCTATTCCTATCTATTCCTATTATTGTTAGGTTTTATCTTTTCATATTGTCTTGGATTTCTTGGACAGTCTGTGTCAAGAATTGTTGGGATTTAACATTTTCTTTGACAGATACATCGATTTCTTCCATTGTATCTTCTACACCTGAGATTCTTTCTTCCATCTCTTGTATTCTGTTGGTTATGCTTACCTCTGTAGTTCCTGTTTTCTTCCCTAAATTCTTCCTCTCCATTATTTCCTCCATTTGTGTTTTCTTTAATTTTTCTAGTTCTATCTTCATATTTTGAGTTGTTTTGTTTACTTCCTTCACCTGTCTGATTGTATTTTCCTGTTTTTACTTCAGCTCTGTTTCTTTTATTTCTTTCAGTGATTTAATTATTTCTTCTCTGAAGGCCGCAAACTGTTTGGCTGCATCTTCCTGTATTTCTTCATGGATGGCCATAATCTGCTTGTCTTTAACTTCCTCCATTTCTTTATGGATAGCCATGATCTGTTTGGTTTTATCTTCCTCTAATTCTTTGCGTATTTTATTTGTTTCCTCTATTATCCTCTTCATCAGCATAGATGTAAGTTCATCTTCTTGATTTTCTATTATGCTGGGTTGTCCAGGGCTGTTCACCCTGGATGGCTGGGTTCTGAAGATGCCATATTGCTCTGTCTTTTGTTGTTTGGGCTTTTACGCTAACCTCTACCCATTGGGCTGTTTTAGGTGTTGGCTGTTAGTTTCTGTGCTTCCTGGAGTCCTGAGGTAGGGAGAATCCCATTGGCTGAAAGATGATTTTTCCTGAAGGAGGCCTCCTCTGGTTTTTGGGTATAGTCACTATATGGCCAGTGTTTCTCAGGAATTGCCACTGCTCACCTCATGTGTATAGATCTGAGTAGTAGCTGTGGTCTTTGTTAGTTAGGGGAGCTCTCCTCTCACCCATAGAAGTTCCTCAGACAGTTGCCCCGCTGCTGGGTTTCTCGTTCTGAATTTAGTGAGTTGTTGTTTTTGTTGTTGTTGTTGTTACACTGTTTTCCAGGTACAGCCCTCTTGAAGATCCTGCTGATTCCCTACGTGTGGGGTTTTCTCCCAACAGGGAAACTCAGTCTGGTGTCCTGGGGCACACAGTTCTGTTTGGGAAGGTGAGAGGAGCACCCAGCAAGTTTCTGGGCCAGGGGCTGAGTGCTCTGCTCTGGGCCTAGAGAATGAGCGCCTAGGTTGAGTTGGTGCCTGGGGGCGCTGCTCTGGTCTGGATGCTGTGCATGCCTCTCTAGGCTGGCAACTAAGGGCTCCTCTCTGGTCAGGAGGCTGGGCGCCTCACTCTGAGCTGGACGCTGTGCACCTGGGTCTGGAATGGCGGCTGAGGGCGCTGCTTTGTTCCAGAGGGTCTATGCTCTGATCTGGGCTGGCAGTGTGTGTCCCCTTCTGGGCCAGATTGGAGACTGCGGTTCTCTCTGGGATAGTGAGTAGAACCCGCAGGCACAGATGTGTTTGGCTCTGCCTTTCTGGCCTTTGGGAGTCTGGGCATCTGCCTAAACTGGGAAATTTTCCGGAGACCTTTTCAGGGTGGGGGTGTCAGCTGAGTGCTCTGAGATCAGACCAGCTGATTCCCTTCCTGTGGGTTTGCACCCAACAGTGAAGACAGTGAAACTCAGTCTCTGGTCCCCTGGGGCCTACAGTACTATCTGAGGCATTGAATCAGGCATGCAGGCAGGGCTTCTTGCAGGAGCCTGGGTCCCCAGCTCTGGCTCTGGGCTGGCTTCTGGGGCACCCGTGGAACCTGAGTCTTTTCCAGGGGATGTCTGGGTGACCTAAGGTCGGTCCCAATCTTTTCCTGCACCGTGGGGTCATCTCTCGACTAGAGATTCCAGTCTCTGATTGTGTGGTGTGCACAGTTCAGTCTGGGACCGTGACCAGAGCACACTGGTGTGTGGCTCTGGGCTGGAGACCAAGTGTCTGGCAGAACTGGGATCTCTTCTGTGGTTTAGCCAGGTGAGTTAAAAGCTGATTGAATCCCCCCTTTGGGGTATCCTCTCACCTGGGAAACACAATCACTTGTGTTTCATGGCCGCGAGTTCTGATTGCTGGTCACTGTGCCGATACTGCTGTGCTGCTGGTCAGAATGAGATTCCTCCAGTCGCCACCATCTTGCTCTGCCTCTGCAATCAAAGACATTCTTTGATGAGGGATGAAACCTGTACTTATCTATGGGTATAAGGACAAATATTAGGTATGTAGTAAGTAAAGTACTGGTTGTAGATCCTCCTCCAAGATCCACTATTTCACTAGCGTTAAGCATTTGAGTTGGTATCTGACCAGCATGATTTCTCTCTGGTTGAGGAGGCCTAAGGGAATGAGAGACTGTAAGAGTTGATGGAACTGGAAGTTTTCTGTCAGAATTTATCTCTAGATAATATCAGAGAAGTTACACCATGAAATATTATCAACATGACCGCCAAACAAGACCTGAAAAAGGCCAAGGATGACACCAAGGGACACACTAACAGATCTCTCATGGGGCTTCAAACCTAGACAAAAACTATAAACAAATAAGGAATGCTGAGAGTGGAAAAA
>NW_026587611.1:0-3130 GCF_907164565.1 Psammomys obesus
AGAACACCGTGTCTGAGAAGCGGAACAACACACTCCGTGCAGCGACCGGGAGACTGAACTCTGGGCCCTAAAACAACAGCGATCGATCTTGTTTCCCAGGTGAGGGGAGGCTCCCACGGCGTGGGAATCGGTCGGGTCCATTCTCGGCTGCCCAGCCAGAACCCGAAAGAGAACCCGGCAACTCGGGTTTTGGGTCTCTGGGCTGGTGCCACAAGCCTGCTTATCACGATCAATTTCCCAGGCTGATTGGTGGGCACAAGGGGGCCTAAGGCTGCGAGTCCCAGTCTCAAAAAAAAAAAAACCCACGGGGAAGGAAAGTTGCCAGACTGGTCACGGGTCACCTAGTCTTTCCCTGGAAGGTCTCTCCGACCACGGCGGGTACCTGCCACCATCACAACTGAGCTGCCGCCGCGGGCGGATAGCAGCTGCGCGCCCAGCTCAAAATCCCTACTCCCTCTTCGGAGGAGGCAGGAGGTGCCCAACAGAATCTGCCACAGACTACATTGTCTGTACCCCAACCCGAGATCGGGGCTGAGAAAACCCAATCCTTTCGGGCACTCCCCCAAACGCCGCCATCACCCTGCCGCAGTGGAGCAGAAGGATAAAGAGGCGCACAGCGGCTTCACAGTGCCGGAACTCCAGTGCTGCCCGCCGCTCCTAGCAAACAAACTACAGCTCAGGATCTGGGACTGTGGTCATCCTACGCTTCCTGAGATTCTCCTGGGACCAGCATAATAAGGTTTAGCAGCAAGTTCTATCACCGGCGCCCCCCCCCCCCCCCCGGCAGAGAAACGCCGCCGCCCGGCTCAGGGCTCAGGATCCCACTGAGAAGCCCCAACCCCTGCTGGCACTCCCCTGAGAGCACCTCCTTAAGCTCGCCCTAGCAGAGGAGAAGGACAGAGGGGAAGGACAGAGAGGCAGCCTGCCAAGGACACAGCACCCTCTCTACAGCGGCCCCTAGCAGAGAATCCCAAGCTCTGGATCTGAGGACACTCAACCCTACCCGGTACTCTCTTGGGATCAGCAAACATAGATTCTACCGCTAGGCTGCTTCTGGCAGAGAGATCTGGGCCTGGGATCTGGGATTGAGTACACTCACCCTAACTCTTTCCCGCGCCACCCAGGGACCAGTCAACACAACCCCTCCTGGCAGAGGGAAAGAACAAAGAGGCAGCACACAGGAAAGGTGGACACCGAGTCCTGCGGCCACAGTGTCACAGAGCTGACTGTTACCCTACCCGTGCACTTCTGCAGCAGGACCAAAACTGAGAGTAGTGAGCAAGGGGAACCCCTGTGCATTCCAACTGGTCCTGCAAGAGAGTGAGTGAGCCTTCTAGGGAGAGATTGCCCCAGACCCAGGGCCTCTCCTCAGAAGCAACCAGACGAGATCCCTGCCACCCACACTCCTAGTGTGAGCATCAGAGGGATTCTTGGGATAGCGACATTGAAGCCTCTGCCTTGCCGGTCCACCATGGTAATCCAGGCAAACAATCCCTGGATCTCAGTCAGAACTGCGTAATAGTGGCTTGTAGGCCACTGCAATAGTCAGACAATCCGCGCATGCACACTGCGCCTGCTAAAAGCGCACGCGAATAGAGCCAGCGTCACATTCTTTACTTAGGCAAAACTGAAAACACAGTGCACACCCCCAAAGCAGTGAACCTCTCTCATCTTCCTGAAAAAACAGTCCAGAAAACAGAAAGAGAGGATCATAGACCAAACTACAATCTCGAGGAACAACCAGTGAGGATTATAAATAACCAGATGGCTAGAGGCAGACGTAAGAACACTCCCAACAAAAATCAGGACAGAATGATCTCACCAGCAACCCCACAAAAAAATGGACACTTCAATTCACTAGATATACAAGTAAACGACCTCAAAACTATGTTTCTCCAGCTATTAGAGGCCCATAGAGATGTAATGAACAAAGCCCTCAGAGAAATAACCAAAGATATCGAGACTAACCAAGAGGAAACAAATCGTGCACTCAGAGAAATGACCACGAAAATTGAGGCAAACAGAGAAGAAATGCACAAAGCTCTCAAAGAAATGTCCACACAAATGAAGGCAAATAAAGAAGAAATAAACAAAGCTCTCATAGAAATACAGGCAATTATACCCAAAGAAGTAGAGGCACAATTAGTGATACATAGAGAGGAAACGGACAAAAAAATAGAAGCTATCATTGAAAAGCAGGAGTCCACATTCAAACAGATGAAGGAAATGGTGCAAGACATGAAAACAGAATTAGAATCAATAAAGAAAACACAAATAGAGAAAAACCAGGAGCTGGAGAACATAGAGAAAAGATCAGGCACCACAAAGGTAAGCATCACCAACAGAATACAAGAGATGGAAGAAAGAATCTCAGGAGCCGAAGATACACTTGCGGAAATTGACACGTCTCTCAAAGAAAAAATAAAATCAGAAAAGTTCCAAACACAAAACATCCAAGAAATCAAGGACACCATGAAAAGACAAAACCTAAGAATAATAGGAGTAGAAGAAAAAGAAGACATCAGGCTCAAAGGTCCGGAAAATATTTTCAAGAAAATTATAGAAGAAAACTTTCCCAACTTAAAGAAGGAGATGGCCATAAACATACAAGAGGCCTACAGAACACCAAGTAGATTAGACCAGAAAAGAAATTCTTCACGTCACATCATAGTCAAAACACTGAATCTACAAAACAAAGAAAAAATTCTAAAAGCAGCAAGGGAAAAAGGCCAAGTAACATATGAAGGTAGACCTATCAGAATCACACCAGATTTCTCAACAGAAACTATGAAAGCCAGAAGGGCCTGGACAGAAATCATACAGTCCTTAAGGGACCACAGATTCCAACCCAGACTACTATACCCAGCAAAACTTTCAATCAACATAGACAGAGAATTCAAGATATTCCAAGACAAAACCAAATTTAAACAATATCTACATAGTAACCCAGCTTTACAGAAGTTTCTAGAAGGGAAACTCCAAACCAAAGAAAACAACTACATCGAAGGAAACAGAGGAAATAGATAACTACACAACAACAACAACAAAAAAAAACCAAAAGAAGACAAGCAATGAAACTCAGCGACACCACCAACACCACATCTAAAATAAGTAACAATTGTTGGTCACT